>NW_025544808.1:1075273-1327755 GCF_000150115.1 Histoplasma capsulatum G186AR
GCTGAGGCAGTTGGTGATCTGAGAGAGTTGCGTGAGTTGAGGTTGACGGATTTCAAATCGCAGGAAAGGGCGGGGCTGCGATGCGTTGTGTGCGCCGTGCAGCCAATCACAGGCCGCGCCGCCCGCCTGGCGCTCCGAGGTACTTCCCAAGTCCTTTCCTGCCCCTCACCCGCGGAAGAGTGACTTCTGTGGTACTTGTCTCTCACCGTCATTGATCCAGGGTTATCCGGAGTGGGTTAGAGAGAATCTTAATATGACTGGGTTTCATTGCCACGCTGATGACTCCGACTCTAACTATGTAAATGAACAGAAGAAAACCAAAAAAGAATACATACAACCCTATGCAAGACGAATGTAGCTGGATGACGAAAGAACTCCCCTGGCGACCATCCGCCCCCTATGACTAATATCCCAAACAAGAAAGAAAGAAAGAAAGAGAGAGAGAGAGAGAGAGAATGTGTGTGTGTGTGTGTGTGTGTGTGTGTGTGTGTGTGTGTGTGTGTGTGTGCGGGGGTGGGGAAATAGTTAAAGTCATATCTAAACCAACATAAAGTGGCACTGCAGCGAAGGATCAAAAATCAAGAAGATTAAAACGCAGCACCGAATTAAAGGAATGATAAGTGGTATATACATACAATAGCGTATGGGAAAATAATAACACGTCTTTGGAAAAGGGAAAAAGGTTAAAAGGAATTTTAGAAATCCAAAGGGGAGATCAAAAAAAAAGTAAACAATAGAGCAAGCAGCAAAAAGACCAAATCCCCACTTATGCCGACCCCAAAATCTTCGTATACGCATCCTCCACATCTTTCGCAATTTCCATCAACGTCACAATGAGGATCTGATGCGTGATATGCGGCAGCTTATCCCGATGCAACCCAATCCACTCAAGCGGCGGCGTCGCTTCTCCCATATCCCGCAGCTGCGGCGTCTGGATCACCGGCGGCTCTAGCGCTGTATACATATACCGCGACTGCGGCACATTGACTACCGCCGTGATTTTTACCTGACCCGTATCCTCCCCGCCTTCGCCACCCTCGTCGCGTTTGCGCGTAATCTGCACCGTCGGCTGTGGCAGCGGTTTCCCCAGCCGGCTGGCAAGGCTGTTGGTGTGGTTCGTCCACATGCCCCGAATGAAACTGATGCGCGAGTAGTTCCAGCCAACGTCGACTTTACCTTCAAAGGAGCTTTTGAAGATGTAGTCGATCTGGTTCGAGTGGAGTGTTTGCCAGGTTTCCATGCTTGCGAGGACACGGGGTACGTTTAAGATCGTCCCGCCGCGGGATTCGTCGGCACGCGTCACGATGTCGTGTACTGAGAGGTCTTCAGGTGCTGGCGGTGGGGCTCCCGTGGGCCGACTGATGCTGGAAAGTTCTACCTTGAGCTGGCCGAGTGTGAGCCCAAGTCCGCTGTGGATTCGTCCATCTTCAGCTGCGACGGAGAAACGCGCTTCGGCATCCAGAGCTACCAGTTTGAAGATCTGGTGGTCGTGGAACGTACCCGGGAACGCGCCGAGGTTGATGGATTTGAGAATTACAACCACTTCGGTGTGTAGCGATATCGGCATTTTCTGGTCATCGTCGTCGGCTTTCTTTGCCAATGGAGCATCTGCTGCTGGTTGCTGAAGAAGCTCGTCGAAGCCGATTGTGGATTTGCGACGCAGGAATCTTTCAATTTCCTTTAAGGAGGATTGATGCGCGGTCTGTTTCTCTTGTACGAATCGTTGGAGTGCTTGGTATAGAGCTAAGCCTTGCGAGGCAGTAAATGAGGTGCAGAATATTTGAACTCTATCTCCCTCCAGAATGCTGACAAGATAATCCTTCTGCGATACAGATGTATTCCGAACGTTGTACATGAAAAACACGAACGACGATATATCCGCCACCAAGAATGGTTGATACTCGAAGGATACTTTCGCCTCTAGTTGATTGAACCTTGCTGATGCCTGGATCAAGGGAGTCTGGTATGCTTTTTGATCGCTGTCTGGCCATTGGATAGACGTTCGAATCTTAAAGTCGTGCAACCCAATGATCCCGCTTAGCCGACCCTTACTTTCAATAGCGATTTCCTCAAATCCAATGCAGAGATTTTGCTCCCAATCAGACGTTTTCTTCGACGTTAACCATAAACCTTTGATGGCGAAATCCGATTTACCTAAAGTCTGGCCTAGATCAAGGCAAATATCCAGCTGCGTTATCGCAATTACAGCATTCCAAGGAAAAGAGCCAGTGGCAGCCATTTGCTGGTAGCGCTGCACGAGGTATGCATGCGTATCCGTAGCGGGTTGGGGGTTAGCTGGCCGTTGGGTCGGTGGGCCTTCAGGCGGAACCCATATCTCCCGGAACAGAAGAAAGTCCTGAACTTGTTTGGCATTCACGTGAAGCCCTGTAGGACTGATCTTCAGGATTGCCGAAATCCCATTGTTAGAGCTGACGTGCTTGCTATTTATCGTTGACATAACAATAGAGTCAACTGTCAAGCTAGCCGTGGATTCGCTGGAGTATACATGCTTGACCGAAGCATGTAACGAGTTAAACGCCAAAGCCATAGCAAAAAACCGCCTCTGCTCTGCTGATTGGACAGTATTGACTGTAATATAGCTGTCTTCAAAACGTGCAGTAGCCAAAACCCGTGCGATTGGTTGGCAGCTTAAGGTGAATTCCTGCCTGCAAATCCGCAGACCAATATTTAACTTGCACCGCCCAAGGATGGTTGTAGGGTCATTTGTGCCCAGAGGTCTCTCAAGTGAAGACTTTTGGGCAGGTTGTTGGCTGTTATCGGAGAAGTCGTTCGTTCCGTCTGATTCTCCAACAACTTCTTTCACACTCTCAGATATCTGGGTGATCAGAGGAACAACAGTGGGGTAGAGGACATTGGTGGAGGCATCGACCTTCATTTCCGCATTTAAGGTGGGCTCCCCATCGCCAGAGTCTTCGTACTGGACTTTTAACGCTACCCCGGGAGCTCGCAGCGTTGCTGTGGTTTCAGCATCCTGCGGGATATACTGGCCGTATTTGCCTCCACCAGACGCTCGAGAATTTCGAGTCGTTGTTGAAGCAGCGCTTGTCGTCCCATCGTCCTGCCGACCTTGCAAACTGACGACGGCTCCGGAAAAATCAGCATCGATGAGTAGAGAAGCGAGCCTAGTAATACTTGTGCTAGATGTTGTCTTTTTCTTTTCCAGAGGGATCGCAGCACTCCAAAGCTTGTTTGCTTTGCGCAGGTTGTCGCTGGCTAATGCGATCGAATCCTGAAGAATCCGTGCTGGCAGAATGAATTCTGATGTCACTCGAATATCCAACTCTTTCCCCGCGGCTTGAAATGCCAGTCGGCGCTCCCTTCCATTGGAGAGGTACGCGACGTTGAACACGGCCTCGGGTAGAAGAGCAGAATTTCGTGACCTTTTCGTCTTATCCATCTGTAGAGGAACCATTTGAAGTTGCAAATCTTCAATTCTTAGACGGGCGGCGCTTTGTCTTTTAGTTGCCAGCTCTACCTTCCGGATGGAAAAGACGAGATTTTCTGGTTGTCTTCCTTGGAGAGTGGGGGCTGGCGTGGAAATGATCCAGCTCACTTGGATATTAGCGAGCACAACTGAGTACATGGCATTGAACAGATTTTGAGTCTCGGCTTGCTCGCCACAGGTCTCCATGGACGACATCCTTTCTGGTGCAGTGATCAGTCGCAGTCTCCTGAGATGTTTGACCTCCTGCGATAAATCGAGAGTCTTCAGTCTCTCTTGAAGGTGGGCCGCAATATCAACAATCATCATTGCAGTCTCGGCATATAGTTCGATTTGCAAACTTTTGTTGATTACATCATATGATCGCACAACATCACCACCATCATTGGTCCTTGAAGTTCCCAATATCTGAGCGTCGAGCAGTAAGCTACCATAAGGATTTGTATGCACCTCATCGCGTTTCTTGAGATCGAAACTAATGCGAGATAGACGGAGGTTGAATTCAGGATATTGAAGAACGGGTCCATTGAGAGAAGCATTTTCTAAATGGAATTGCACCAAGCCCACTTTAAAGTTCATGTCCGCAGAGTAATCCTTACTACTCAAACCAGGAGCAGTTGCAAAAATATCGACACCAGCCAATGTGAACCGGACCTTATATATGAGGTCATGGTCAGAAGGCTTCATTTTGGGTGAACTATAACCGTGAGAAACAAGGCGGTCAAAACGTTGGCTAAGAATTTTAATATCGTGCTCCAAGTCTGACAATAAATGCGATATTTCCGGTCCATTTAAAGCACCAAGTAGGTTACGTACAGCTCCAGCATCGACTTTGGTGAGTTCCATGGTTATATCGATATCCAAAGATGTTTGATTAGGAGATGTCTCAACAATGATACGGCCGTTGATAGGAGGGATATCAAGGGCAGAAATGATGCTCGAATCCGCCTCATTATCTGTCCAGAACTTGTGTGAATTATTCTTCAGGTCAAAGTCAAGTTCTAATTTGGAACCCTTCGCAGGGGCGATAGAGAGTCTAGCGACCTTTCCAGAAATAGAGTAAACTAATGACGGAAGGAGTAAAAATCGTACATGGTAATCATCCAAAAACATTGCAACATGGAATCGATGGATAATCATTTTCTTAGCCGTGGTAGAATGTATTTCGCGCTCTGATTGTGATGATTCGATCGTAGAAATCAACTCAATAATATATTTGACTTCATCCTCCACAATTCGATCAACCACTTGAACCATACCAAGGGGATCTTCGTTCATATCATAGAGTAACTGCCGGCACGCAGCTGCGGATTTCCAGTCATGTTTAACACGAGCCCCGCTGACTTGTGAGGTGTGCGATACGAAAACATTGGGGCACATTAGCCTCCAAATCATCAGGTCTTTTAAGCGGCTACTAAATTGAACAGAAGACTCATCGGAGCTGACAACCACACTTGTAGAACTTCTTGAATCTTGCCTGGAAGGCTGATGGATCACTGAACCTTTAATGCCACTACCTCGCAGAGAGACATTAATGTTGATTCCGTCAACAACGACTGATCCATCATCAACTAGGAAAACAAACTGAATTTCGTCAGTCTTAGCGGCCGGCCCGGCATCATGTGGAACCTGGGCCGGTGGCGCAGTTTGTTTCTGTCGTCCTGATACCATTTCAAGGATCCCCTCAACAAGTTCACAAATTTCCCATTTAAGTCCCAGGGATATATTAGAGCAGAACGTCTGTACAGCTATATACCGGCTGTGAGGTCCGCCTGCAGTTTGTTGCTTTAACGGACTTATTCCGAGGTTCAGCGAAGTCGAGAAACCCTGAAGTGATAATCTACTTTCCTTCGGGCCAGGGTCTAAACAAAACCCTATCCTATTCATATTTAAAGTGAAGGTTTGGTTTGCCGGTTCACGAGAGTTAGCATTTCCCTCTTCCAAATTCCCCCAAATTACTTTCATCACAGCGCTGTTTTTGACATGGGAAAGATCCCAGGTTCTCCAGCGATCAAAGTTGGATAATACAGTAGTTTGAGCATCTGGTGGGCATGAAATCGTATTGGTTATGCAATCGCAAGCCAACTTCGAGGTTTGGTCAGCCGGTAAGCAGTTGTAGATATTCCGCAATCGAGAAATGATTTTCCAGGAATCATGAAGTCTTAAGTGATCCTGAGCGGCTCGTAGCACGTATGACGTCCGTGTCAGAAACAACGGATCAGGTGTTTGGGAGCCGTGGCTAGTAAGAGTATAGACCAAGCAGCGAAGTCGTCTTGTGTAAGCTGCGGAGGCTTTTTGAAAAGGTGCCACAATCGAGTCGACTAGGTTGGTAGTACGGTCAATCAGGAATGCCGAGTCTTGGACGGATTTGCTTGAGGTTGCGGTTTCGATATCTTGAATCTGAATATGAGAGCGCTGCGTCTCTTCTTCGAACGCTGACCAGCAAATTATGTTTTTCAATGTACAGTGTACCAAGCCTTTACGATCAAGCGCTTCCATTTGCTCTCCATGAGCTGATAGTGAAACTTCATCAGCCGCTAAATGCATCGTGAAGTCTGTCTTGGGAGGTCGTACATGGCCACCCCGTTTGCTTTCGACAGCGGTGCGAAACGTGGAACTAATATGAGCAAGCTTTAAGTCATACTGGTCACGGAAGTTTCCCAATTGGTCTACATCCATTGACTTAGATGAATTGATAAATCGAATATGCAAGCGGGGGAAAACGAGCGAAAAGTTGGATATTTTCTTGGGACCTGCAATTGCTTTTTCATGCGCTAAAATGCTTGAAATGACACCGGCCTGGAGATTGTCAATGATATCAACTGGATGAGCTGGCTGTAGTTCATCGAAAAGCGAAGATATAGCGGAAAGAGCCTCTGGGGAGCCCAAGCCACGTAGACCACGTTTAAATTCATAGTGGAAAAAGACCTGGGTAGCATTTTCATATTTTGATCCAGAATCAAGTGTGATATTACTGCCCAGGTCCCACTCGCTCCGTTCTGGAATATCGTCCGAGTTGGGAAACATGGGAACGCCGCCAATATCAGGTTCTATCCCATTGAAATGGAAGTTCGGAATGGCCCATGGGCTGGATATACTGTTAGTGGGGCTTAATATGTTGTTCGGTCCCCGTGCTCCATCGAAGCTGTGAGTGGTTTGGCGTCTAGATGCAACTGTAGCATCCGTAACATCAGAGCCGTAGGGCGGCACGCGGCTAAAGTTTGGGAAGTTTCCCCGCTTCGATCCAGAAGATCGAGAAGACCGTATCGAGCTTTTTCCACTCGATATATACGGAAATGGGGATGACGAAATGGAGGAGTCTTCGTAAAATTTAGGAATCGATTGAATCGGTTCAGGCATAAGCGGTACAGGCATGGCGGGTGGGCTGACCTTATAGTTGGTAGTATTTAGAGAAAGCTGCGCTAATGTATTTTCAACATTATGAAGTAGCCAAGGTGTCCTATTGGACCGCTGATCATGTACGCGGATATGCTCTTGTTGAAGACCACGGGAAACGAAAAAGTCCGATTTGCGTTCCATCATCCTGAAGAATAGTGACGTTTGGAAATATCCATAGGTCTTGACCGTCTCTCGCGAGGGCTCTCGCAGTCGAATAGCTGCGTTTCGATCTACTACAGCGAGAATAAGATCGGGCAAATTTAGGTTGAGCCGCGAAGAAAAGTTCATGTCCGCCCAATCATTGAAGTCAAGGTTGATAACTCCACAGTTGAACAATATGGCGGAATCCTCGACTAGGACCCAAGTCCGTATACGATTCACTCTGGCTCGCACAAACGTCACATCATGGATTTCGATGGGGTGGAGTGGGGGTAGTGCATTCTCCTCATCGTCGAAAGAAAATGCCAGAAAATTTACTGCTGATGCAGCATATTTTAGAAACGAAGGAGTGCATTCTCCGACAATGTATCCAACTTGAAAATCCCAATTGCAAACATAAGTTGGTTCGGTAGGAGGCAGCCCGAAAAGGCGATGACCGTAGAT
Source organism: Histoplasma capsulatum G186AR (assembly GCF_000150115.1). Lineage (NCBI taxonomy): Eukaryota > Fungi > Ascomycota > Eurotiomycetes > Onygenales > Ajellomycetaceae > Histoplasma > Histoplasma capsulatum. The sequence goes on from NW_025544808.1 coordinate 1,082,739, forward strand.
AGATAAACCATCCAGAAATAACTGAGTACTTGAGGAAAAATGGGAACCATCGGGTTGAGCTGAATCTATAACAAATTCCGCCGGGCCAAATGATGTTTCCATGTCCATGTAATAATTTGTAAACCTCAAATCGGTATCGAAAGTTACAGTGTCTATTCTCACACAATTTGTACGGTCATAGATATGGGCGGGTAGAAAAATGCTGCCATTGTCTGCGTGAACCTGGATAAAGATGTCAAGATCGTTTGTTTTCGGTGAAGGATTCATGCCACCACTCTCTTCCGGCGTGTGAGCCGTAGCGAGTAAGCCTTGATATTCTTCCAAGGTTTTGAAATGAAGGTATTCGCCGAAGTAGTTCTCCTTTATTTTTAAAAAGTGCCGTATTAAAAATCCATAGAGATAAAGCTTAGGCGAAACACCGACTATATCGAGTGTTAACCTATCCGTTAGGGTTGACGAGGTTTCAAGATTATACTTGTAACTACCTGTTAAGCCCATCCTTTTGAGCGTCGCAACGGAGTTATCGTGGAGAAAGGCGCGCTGCGTGTTCCACAATGGTGTCATCAATTCGATTGATCCATTTGACAAATTAACATCGAATCCTACAGCATTGCTTTTTGGTTTATATTTCTCGACAGGGATATTGACGTGGGAGGTCAGGCGCTCGCTGTGTATGACGAGGAAAGAGTTGTCATTAGTATCGGATGGGTTATTTATTATGTTTGAATCGTTGACGTTCAAAAAGAGCTTGAAGTTCGTGAAGCAAAAGTCAATGTTGTAACGGAAAGGCACAAATGTATAAAAGTCGGGGGGAGGTCCCGAAGTCCAGTCATTCACTAGATCTATCAGGAGGAAAATGTGGTCTCGTAATAAGAAAAGTTCTAAGTTTTCGCTGTCAATGTTGATGGACCAGGAGCGCCGGATATTCCACTCCAACGGATTCGACAAGTCGAAAGAAATCATCTGCACCCCAGAGGTCCACAATAGACCATGGTTTACACTAGATGTCACCCTGCTCCCGCTCAGGTGAAGGTCCAACTGATTTTGGTACCCTGAGCTTGAAGCGACCATGTCCATTGAATATCGAATTGTGGAATTTGCCGCTATCCGGATGGCAAACCAACCAAAGGGCCTAATATCGGGGCCATGGGTACTTTTTTCGGCGTCCTTATTTCGTGGATGTTTTTTGTCTTTCCGGTTTTGCGATTTGGAAAGTCCCCCAACAGCATCAACCCGATCTTTCCACAACCAATCTTTGGACGCTTCTCTGGTTGGAATCCGCAAGGTAGTATCTTTCTCGATGTTGATGGTTAATTTAAACTTGGTGCTTTGACGAGGCGTATAGGGTTCAAGGGGTGGAGATGGCTGTGAATCTCGGTAAAGGTTTGGGAAAAATACCGTCTGGATACACACACGTTCCCTGTCCGCCCAGGGGCCATAGTTAATAGTTCCGCCCCCAATGCACAGTTGCATACCCCACTCGGGGGGATCCGCACCATTGATATCATCAGAAAGTTTATGAACTGAAAGTTGCGAATGCATTCCGCCCCTTGGCACTTTCCCCGGCACATCCCAATAATAATTGAGGAGCAGGTTGGGGCAATCGATTATGGTAGAGAATCGGCCATATTCGATAGCGCTCCAACCCTCATGTGCATCTCGATCATCTTCGTCAAGGTATCGAGTCAACCCGAGCCAACGAGATTCACCTGGCAACCCCGTTTTTGCTGGAGGACTAGAACATGCTCCACGTGTTTCTCTTCCCGCACCTACGTGGAATGACTCGACTGAAGTCTGGAAATATGGGATCAGGTCACGAACATTGTGCCATATCCTGCGTCTGTGGTGTTGATATCTCGAATGAAGGTCCCTTGGGTTTCTCCCTCTTTCTTGGTCTCCTTTCGCTGCTCGCAGCCCGCTGGCAGTAGCTTGCTGGGATTGTTTAAAGTCTGGATTGGGTTTCATCTGAACTACAGGGTGGCATAGGCGAAATTCAAATACATGTCTGAACATGTCTAGCGGGCCAGAGCTGCTAGCATCAATGTGCCCACAAGCACTTTCAAACTTTGCGGTCAAAAACGTTTTTGTGTTTTCGTTACCAATAACCATAGCTCCTTTAGTGCAAACTAACTCCAGGGGAAGCAGAGCCAGCGGTTTGGAACGTGACGCGTCTTTTGCTGAGCTGGCCGAAGAGGAATCTAAAGCTTCTTCCGAATTCGATTCTTTACGAAATAAACGGATGCGAGTGCGATTGGCTAACGTTGACGGTTCAGACTGGCTCGGACGTGAAGTAGCCGATTCAATGCGAGAGGTGGGATGTGAACAATCCTTGTTATCAGTTGATCCACTACCTGTTTGCGCTGAGTTACGTGATTCCGATCTCTCATTATTCTTTCCAGTAGCATGATCACTTCGGCCATTGTCGCTACCATCAGGTTCCTTTCTCGGAGTATATCCAAAGCCAGAGAGAATAGTATCGTAGGCAGCACTCCTGTTATAAACAAACCACTCAAGACCCTGGATTGTCAATTCCAACCGACAAGGCAGGCTATTTCTCTTAGTGGCACCGCCCTGCTGGCTGGTGCTGGGGTTTGGGCTTTGCGTGCTTTCATCCGAATCAGACTCTCCCACCTGCTCTCTCGAGAATTCCGGACCATCTTCGTGATTTCGAGCCAAACCAACCTTACGTACGGACCGAAGCCAATACTTCCATGTCAGGTAACCTGATTGTACCAATATCGTCTCATTCTCTCCGTGATAGCGAAATCCTTTGAAAAATATCCTTCCGCCGAGTAGGGAAATTTGAAGCGCATGGATATCGATATAAACCCCGTAGTAATGCCAGGTATAGGCTCGGATGGGATACGAAACAATGGTAGCAAAGAGCCTATTGAAGTAAAATAGGAAGAAAAGAGTACTACGTCGCGAATATGAGCTTTAGATGTACTTCCTCTTCAAATATGTTGGGGATCAAGACTCACAGAATGCCACAGACAATGAGTTCAACTAAAAACACCCTGCCAATAATCAGCCCCACATCAAAAGCTGAAGGATCGGAAATATTACCAATTAAACTTGGGAACTACTGAAGCCAGTGACTCGGCTGTTAATCTGCCTCCTTCCATGTTGTCGAGCTATGCAAAGTCGATGGTATCGAGATTCGGCTGTCCCATTGCACGCAAATCCTCCTCCACATGCCAGCAACCATGTCTCTGCAAAGAGGCAAGGAGTACCGCAAGAGCAAGGTTTCAAGAATGGCATAATGTAAGTGATATTACCATACCGAGGACATCAGGGCCAAACATCTTCATGGGTGTGGATATCTATTCGACTTTTAACGGAGTTGGGTTGAGTGCCGAGCATGATGATAATTGCCGTGCTGAAGGTAAGGTTGTGTTTGGATGTCACGGGACGAAGCTTCCCAGAAACAGAACAAGCCTCACGGCTCTTTAGGGGATCTTTATGTAAGCTCTCAAGGCTCCGCAAGTCCTAGAGATTAGCTTAGGGTGGAATAGTTAAGGATTAAGGGCAAAATTGAACAATCTTATGACTAGTTTTTGATGCTAGTTACAATCCCCCTTGATCTTTTTTTTCTTCAAAAAAAAACAAAAAGAAAAATAAGAGAATCCTTCTTCTTAAAGAGAAAAAAAACAAACAAATAAGCAAGACCTCAGAAGGAAGGAGAACAGGGCCTCATAAGGAAAGATGTTGTAAGGATATAGGGCCTGAAGGATTCGCCAAGAAGAAAGGTCCCACTACATGGAAGGAATTGCTGTTCTCTAGTCCCCCCATAATGAATCCATCGCCGTATGGATTCTATTTAATGTTCATATAAACTTGCCCACTCTAGGATACTCGCTCCTATCTCTCTCTTTTCAAAGTTCCATTTTTGGCTATCCCAGTGATTAAACAACTCAAGGAGTGTGAAGGTGTCCCCTGGAATGATAGTCAGACCGACTTCGTCCTCAAAGGAAATCTTGTCATCCGCTTTACGATTGTTATGAGAGTCCAGGTGGCTGAATATCTCAGTCCAGAAGTCATTAGTTGCTTCTGGAGCCCAGGTTTTGGTCCGGAAGACAGCAAGAAGGTTATAAGGCCTTTGGGGTGAATAAAGTTCCAGAAGGAGGATTGGACGTGAATAGTTGAGAATCTGGTCCTTGAGCTCATCGGGTTCTAGCTGACCACCATACACCCAAAGGCGATTAACAAGGGACTCATATGAATCATAGGACCTGATTGATCCTATGAAATTGTTATATACAGACCTTTGTTTCTGGGAGCTATGGGCAACAAGATGATCGACAATCAGCATTTTGATCTTACGTATCTCACTATTGCTGAGCGCTGCTCCAGCAATAGAAAAGGGATCCAGTACTCCTATCCCTAGTACTATTTTGCCTGCCTTGTCTTTGGGACCTTCTGGAGGAGGGTGGTAGGACGAAACTTCTTCATCCCAAATCTCTTGTGCTGTGATAAGATAGCACTATGACCACTAGGTTATCCATAGCAAAAAGCCAACGTAACCATTTGTTAAATGGTTGCGCTCATAGTGATATATATACCCGTGGGCGTGGTGGTGTGGCTCGGCCCACAGCGGGCGTGGCCACCCAATCCACCACCTATATACTGCGACCGCCAGCCACAGTATAGTGGGGAACCACAGTGCAATCCTTAGTAGTCCAGTAACCTTTTCTTGGAGGCCTTCGAGTAAGATGCTTAGAAATAGACGCTCTGCTTCCTGCAGTTTAAGTTCAGAGATCACTGCAGAGGGTTCTCCTTTTTGAGATGGTTGTGGTTCAATAACCTCAAGCTTCAGAAGGACTGTGTACTTTAGTTGTCGCTGGAGGCATTGGGAGACAGGGTATTTCAATCTAGAGAGGAGGTTCCCGGGGCTATAAGAAGGTTCAGGGGTTTCAAATTGTTCGGAGTCCTCTCCAAGTGAAGTCAGAGAGGAACTAGAAGCCTCTGAGACAGCAGTAGTTGAAGCTGGACTTTTTTCCATCTGATCTGAGAGCTGTGAGGTGGGGCGTGCTTTGAATACTGAAGCTATGTCTTTTCTGAGACAGGGCTTGTTCAACTCAATCCCTCTGGAGTCCAGCTCCTGCAGCAACCTTGGATAGGGGGCCCCAGCCTTGAGTAGATCATAATAATCATCTTTGCGCCATAAGGTCAAACCTCCACTGAAATGTAGGATGTGCTGCATGATGGTGTCTAAAATCTCTTTGATTTCACCATCTGTTGTTGCTAGAGGCCGGGTGTCAAACCTGGCATTGGCTTTGATCGGGGTGGGAGGTGATGGCATAGTGTGGGTTGGAGTAATGACAGTGGTCGGGGTATCCTCTAGGCCAGCCAAAGGGGGCAGGGACTCTTCCCTGTTGACCTCTTGCATTAATGTTTCTTGGGTTGGCGGGTTCGATATCTTCGGGTCCTTAGCACCATCGTGGGAGGGGATCTCGCTCATGCTTCGGAGGATGTTTAAGGCGCTTGCGCCCCTTGTAACAGTTGTAGATCTTGCTCGTTTGCTCTTGCTTCCAACAGTTGTAGTCTCCCCAAGAGGCCTCTTGTTGGTTCCAGCCGCACCGACAGGTAACACAGAACGAATATGTTCGATGGCGCAGTGCAATTTGTTGACTGCCTCAGGGGGCAGGGGGACTTGCAGGGCGGATGATAGTTCCATCTTCAGGGAGGTATTCCTGCTAACAAACTCCGCATTGCTTGTCTCCAGATCCTCCACCTTTTTCATGAGGGATTCCTTCGTCTTTTCCAGCTGCCTAATCGCGACATCTTTGGCTGCAATCATGGCTGTTTTCTCTTCAAGTTCCTTCTGCTGTGCAGCAGGAAGTATAGGGCTCACATCAGTGGAGTTGGGGAGCAGGCTTTTCGGAAGATTGACCATAGGTTTTCCTCGATACATAAAGGTTCTGACAAGAGGTTTAGCATCTTCAAGGGACAAGGCTTCTTCAGCGGTGATGGGGGCGGTCTTTGTGTCTTTAGCTTTTCCATTTAGAGTGAAATGGCGCGGCCACCACCGGCCAAAGGCCTCAGAGGGGAAGATTTTCAAAGAACTGTCCTCAAGGATCACCCTCAGGGCTTGGAATTGTTCGGATGTGAGTTGCCGGTAGAAGGGAGGCGTGTGGTCAGTGGTGATCTCTTCAACATCAATATAGCCCTTCCACAATGGATGCTCATCAGAGTGGAGGGCTGAGACCCCGTCCATCCAGTAATCCCCTAGATGGATGGTCTCCCACACCTCTGAGGTCGGGAAGGTCTTGATAAGGGCGGCTCGTTCCATCTTCTTTGGATTGCTTGTAGCGTGAGGCCTACCTCCAGGCACTGGGGTGATCTTGTTCCTATGGGTAGTTACAATCCCCCTTGATCTTTTTTTTCTTCAAAAAAAACAAAAAGAAAAATAAGGGAATCCTTCTTCTTAAAGAGAAAAAAACAAACAAATAAGCAAGACCTCAGAAGGAAGGAGAACAGGGCCTCATAAGGAAAGATGTTGTAAGGATATAGGGCCTGAAGGATTCGCCAAGAAGAAAGGTCCCACTACATGGAAGGAATTGCTGTTCTCTTTCCCAGCTCCAGCAAAAACCACCCTCGACCCGCCCAAACACCCATGAATCTTTGTTACGGTGCTGCTTTGATAAATTATTCTCGCTGTCAGAACACGACAGACTACTCGGCTCACCTGTCAATCTGCGATAGTAAATAGTCTGTCTCCCTGCGCGACGCCACTCCATGGTGACCCCTAAAGAGCGCATCAAATCCGTCTTGGCGTGGACAGAGCATTGTTATGGTGCATGATTCAATCCGCGGAATGACCTCAGGGCAACAATGGGCCAAACAACATCACAACCGTGAAAGATGCATTCGATCACGCCAACAATGACGAACGTCTCCGGCTCTTCTGGAGGCACAGGGTCTAGCCTGGCCCAGGTTACGGTCATCGTTGCAGGTGTGGCATCTTTAGTGGCTACATTAATATCTCTAATGTTTGTCAACAGCCTCCTGTCTCTGCTTGCACGATATCTTTCTTGTGACATTCCGCTGATTCTGATTTCTACCCTAGATCGATATGGCTTCAAACGTAAGCAGCGCCTTTGCTCCGATATGTATATATATCACCGGAAAATAACACAGGCGGTGCAGGAAAAATTATCGGAAGCCGCTGCTTCAGCGTTATGTTGTGAGGATACTTTTAATGTCGGTTGATGGTTGCCCTTTCATATAAATTTGGACCGGCATGCTAATAGTCACGTAGGGTTCCGATATACTCCGTCTCGTCGTGGGTGAGCATCGTTTCGTTGAAAGCCTCTGCTTTTATAGCACCGATCCGTGATATCTATGAGGTAGGAGCCCTCAATTCTGAGGCATACTGGAATCTTCCATTAACTTGGTGACATGAAAGGCATTTACGATATATACATTTTTTCAACTCCTTATCAATTTGGTTGGCGGAGAACGAGCTCTCATAGTCATGACACACGGACGCGCACCAGTGCAGCATGCTTGGCCGCTCAACCACTTCCTTCGTAAAGTCGATATTTCCGATCCCCACACCTTCCTTGCTATAAAGCGTGGTATTCTGCAGTATGCATGGTTAAAGCCTATCCTTGCTTTGGCTTCCATAATAATGAAAGCTACCGGGACATACCAAGAGGGCTATCTTGGGCTCTCTTCTGGATACCTGTGGACCGGGATTATATACAATATAAGCGTCACGCTCAGTCTTTATTCATTGGCAATGTTCTGGGTGTGTATGCACGATGACCTCAAACCATTTCGCCCTGTTCCTAAATTTCTTTGCGTCAAACTCATCATCTTTGCCTCATATTGGCAAGGTTTTTTTCTCTCAATCTTACAGTGGCTTGGAGCTCTACCCAATGGCGTTGCAGGCTACAGTCCAGATAACCTTGCCGCAGCAATCCAGGACAGTTTGATTTGTTTTGAAATGCCTATTTTCGCCCTTACCCACTGGTATGCGTTCTCCTGGCATGATTATGCCGATGCATCTGTATCAGCTGCGCGGATGCCAGTGAAGTTTGCTATTCGGGATGCATTTGGAATCCGGGATCTCATCGAAGACACCAAAGAAACTTTCCGTGGAGAAAACTACCAGTACAGACTATTTGACTCTGGTGATAATGTAATAGCGCATGAGGAATCTGAATCACGCTTAGCCAGAGTGATGGATGGTATGAGATATGAAAGGGGTGGGAAGGCTAAATACTGGATTCCCAAACCAGGTAAAGCAACAAGTCGAACGCCCCTCTTAAGCTCGCCAAGCAACAGCCGAAGGAACTCCAAAGGCTGGTCGAAACGAGGTAGTGCAAATGATGGAAGCCTGGATAATGATGATCTGGAGGACATGACACTCAACGAGGAAGACGAAAGACTCTTCACAAATGCGAGAGCATTAGAGTTCGGAGATTATAATGTAACCAATCGAATCCCTAAACTTCATCTATGATGAACTAACTTACCCTTTAGTATCCAGTGATAACGGCCAATGAGGTGCCACCCGACCAGCGACTTCCACGACGGACGAGGCACTCGGTATCCAACCCAGCTCGAAACAACACCGAATCAAGCTATGTAAAGAGAGCAGCTAAACATAGAAACAGACGCATTCATAATAACGAAGCGTCAGAGAGCTCTTCAGGCCGTAGGTCAAATCGCAAATCGAAACACTCTGTTAATGGAAACAAAGAACACAGCAGCTCCAGCATCTCCCCCCAGTCCCGTTTGAGGCGGAGCCAACTAATTGATCTCGTGGATGACGTCGGCGAGACCGAACGTGAACGCTTTGGGGCGCCTGGGGAACAACAAAACATAGCTAAGGAAGCCTGTTTAGTGTGAGTGGCCAACTTCCGCAACTTAGAAGTTCTATAAAAAACTAATCTAGGTCTGAAGTGATCAGCCCGTAAATGCGAACGGCCGATATGAAAGCATCGAAGGCAGGCGCATGGTCGAGCAGCCGACAGAACAACTCAGATCGGCTGATGAGGATAATGAGGCAGACACCGAAAGCCTTGCAGGGAGAAACATGGCGTATGGGTCATTCAACGAAGAACGCGACGCTTGGGGTGGATGAATTTAGGACCAGTGGTTTTATGAGTGGGATGCGATAATTATCTTGTTGCAATATATCCAATTTATTGGCTCATGGATCAAGCCCCCTTTTTTTTTTCTTGAATGTGTACGTACAGTACAGTACATGGCTTATTGGCATGGCGTTCTAGGGAAGTGGGAACGGACTTTCTACCTAGTCAGTGTCCTTTGAAACAGCGCAAGGGGATATCATTAGCCACTTTTTGTTTCGATTCATTTCTAGTTTTGACATGTGGCAATAACAATGGATGAAACTTCCATGGTTGTTTTTTTTTTTTTTTTTGAGATTTATGAGTTGCCCCTGATGTGCTTTGCTGGCTCCGGAAATATTCGATGGTCTCGATCGAACAAGGAAGTATTTAAATGCCATACTACGCCCTGTCGATTTTGAGAATAACTGATCAGGATTTCTTCCTTACGCGCCGTCCAAGACACAATCCGAGTTGCATAATAGATGCGAGGGACATCAGAAACGGCCTTGCCCTGTTTCCGTTTTCCATCAGTCAAACACAGGACAACCCTCATAACGACACATAATGCAACCACGTCGTAGCCCACAACATAGTCCGCCCGGGCTCTTGGTGTTTCGCGATCTACTGCGTAGACCATGTTTTATCGTCGTCAAAAGGGGTCGAGAATCCAACGGGGCCCGAGTACTCCGTACATACGACAAAGATTTGACAACGATTTGATACAAATTGACGCCTTATTTCATCAAGATCTAAAGACAATTTTACCTGCGCCCCTCATTCTTCAGGGGTGGGCGGACAATGCGCGGAATGGAACAGTTAACTATTGCCGTCTCTGAAGACCAAAGGGCATTCCAGTAACTAACTTTAACAACTGTGTTTATATTTGACAAAGCAAGGCGTATCCGGGGGCGGTCCCGTCTGAACCGCCGGAGGTTCACATGGATTGCCGGTAAGGACGAGGCGCTCGATCATCTCGAACTTCTTGCTGTTGCTAGGTGGCTGTACCCCCAGTGGATGACTGGAGGATTCTCCATCATGATGACTTGAAGACTAGGCCAAGCCCATGTCAAGTTTTCGACCACAACCCCAATCCTCGTCGTCGCACGATGGCAAAGGGGTCTTCGGATGGCATGAGAGCGAAAGGGCTCAGGAACTTGCCCGGATTTTAGATTAAAATAATCGCTAAACTGTTAGCAGAATGGGTCCTAAATGATAGCGACATGGATTTCTGGTGCTGAGTGCGTTTACTCAGAATGGGACTTAGTCTTTACCAGAGAAGCAGCTTCTTGAGGAGACGACGATGAACAACAAATCTCATCAATGATGCAAAACACATAGAGCAAAATTGGGGTTAAAAATTCCGCATATTCGTCCTCATCACCATCAGTACGCCACGGATATCGAACTAGGGACATGCTTCGCCGGCTTCATCAATTGTGCCAATTTTCCATACACAGTGACCTATCTGATAAATCCAGCACTACCAGGCCTGCTCAGTACTGATCCATGCCTTGCTCTGTCAGCATATCCAAGATGAAACAACATCCATTCCCTGAAGAATAATGGTCCTGCGATAATAATTGCTTGGGTTTGTTTTGCTCGTTCAGGGGCGGAGCCGCTGAGGCATTCGGAAGGGCGCTAGATATCAGATTTTAATAAAAGAAAAATAGGGGGTTAGGCTTCATGCCTAGAAGCAGCTGGAAGGGCCATTATTGCACTTCAACATGCGCGCTCCCTTTAAGCCCGCGCGAGAAGAACAACAAACAGGGACAGGGTATAGGTCCATAAAAGTTCCGGTTCAAGGATAATAATGACTTGCGGTACTCCCAATAAATCTCCGGCATCCCGTTTATCCATCTGAGGTCTGAGAGTCTTTCAATGCCTTTGACGCCTTACTAGTTGCTCTGTTCAGGGTGAGTCCAGGTTTCCTTCAAGGCTTCCTTTGACTTTCCGAACTGACAGAAGAATCGCACGCACCACCCGGGGATCACTGTGGCCTGAGTGGGACGCAGGGGTGCATGTTTACCTAGGTACTCGATGCTTTCGAACCTTGCATCTTCAGAGCTGCAATAGGTAAAGCGCTGAGAGATAGGGAAGTGGGTGCTTGCTTTGCTCAATCCATGACCATTGAACCCTCGTCGCGGAAATTATATTTGAAGCAAACAGACAGCACAATTGAAGGGGATGGATAATTACAACCCAGCCAAGTGCCGCTATTTTTTATAGGTATAGTGCATACGCCTCCATTACATATAAAATAACATATACACTACAACTATCAGTTGCTGCACAGTGTGAGGATCATAGTTATAAAAATAGTTGTAAAGTATAAGCTAACTGAGATAATATATAATATCTCTCTCTTTCTTCTTTCTATAACTACTAATGTATTGATGATATGATAGTTAGCTACCAGCAGCATCTCTCTCTTGATGACACGGTTACTTTGTATGTGATCGAGATGTATACACTATCTATAGAAAATAGCGGCTCTTGGCTGGGTTGTAATTATCCATCCCCACAATTGAAGTTCTCGATTGAGTTCAAAAGAGCGGGTGCTATAGTTATACCGTGAAGCTGCGCTTCGGAGGACTAACCTTCTGCAGCATCTTTAATTTTCATTTCTCTCCTTCACGGCGTCACCTCTTGCTGGACACTTGGCAAAGGAAGCAACAAGGTTAATTCTGACGGTGACCGAATCATGTTCCTTTTCTCCTACGCAAAGACGCTAAAACCAGCTGGACCTTTGGGGTTGTTGGACTGGAGCAACAGAGCCAAATCTCTAAGCGCCCAGATCGCACTCCATTGCGACTGCATGGCTGGCGACTTTTCCTCATGAAGGTCGGTTCATAGGCTCTCGGCCTGTCAGGAGTCGACGTGTTCTCTGCAGACACAGGAGTTGCTTCAACTCCCCGCACTACTGTCAACGAATTGGCGTTGAACTACGACTTTCGATCTCACCACTGGAAACATGGGACTTTCATGTTTACCGACCCAATTGGCTGAATCACAAATTAGCTGCAGACCAGGTGTGCATATCACCCAAGCAGGACAGTCAAGGATGGGATGTCCTTGCATGATAATGACAGGCTAAGAAACCATGGAGCCAGCCTCTCCCATCACTGGCCCGGGCACCCCCCGATAAGCCCTATAGGGGTACACTCTATATATATACCACGGCACTGTTTATAAATGAACAATGTCCCTCTCAGGCTCCGACCTTGCGGACTTAATGTTATGGCCCACTGAAGGGTCTCCCTCTTTCACAGACCCAGCTGTCATGAAAGTGCCGTTGTAATGACAACAGACTCGATGGAGCAAGTGGGCTCGGGTCTCAAGCAATGGTTCTCTTGCTTGACTTGTATCTGGCATCCGCGCGATGGGCAGGCCCATGAGCGCCCTGTTCATGAGATGGGTAAGTGGGATTGTGTCGCGTGCTTGTTGAATGACAATCATCACCAACTCCAGGCTCAGTTACTAACACCACTTACTGCAGGAGTCCCGCGAGAAATGAAACTCTGCCATGATCAACCTCATCTCGTCCCACCTATGAAGCTGGTCTTTTATGATGACCTCCCAGGCCCAGGTGCCTCTCGTTCGTCAAGCATATCCCATTGGGTTTCTGAGGGCAGGACCCTAGCATCCAGAGCAACTGATCGAATATCTACCCGAAGAAAAACCAACAAGCGCTTCTCCCACACCCCTACAATCAGCAACCCTTCGGACTTTAGAAGGCTTCACCCTCCCGCCTCCCGTCTTGAGTCCTTCCGTCCCCTCGAGCTCAGCATCTATCAACCAGGGAATCGACTGTCAGATTTACCAGAGTTCGACTTATTCGATATCGACAACTTTAACAGATTCAAACAATTACGCCCCAAGCCACCTGCGAAGGTATTCTCTCCGGAAGATAGCTCTGCCATTCATGGCCCTTCCGTATCGTCGTTTAAGGTCCGTCGAAAGCCAGTGGGTTCCATATCTCGCCGGTCCCTGTCAGTCAGTGACCGCATTGAAGTACACGACCATCGACTGCAACCTCAACCTCCTGGGCCTAATCTCGACCCGGCCCCACGAATTTCAGTCGACAAAATTAACATCCGGAGCAATACCCATGCTGGGCATACCCGAACAATGAGCGAGCCGCAAAATCGCGACAGCAGTCTCGTAATTGATCACCAGAAAGAGCCACATGTCATAAGTAGTTCGAAAGAGATATACGATTTTTCATTCCCTTCCCCACCTACCAATACCACCAGAATGGCATCACAAACAGGTTTCATCCCGCTCAACAACCAACCGATAAAGAGTGTGGGCCTAAAATCCCCCCGCTCCAACAAAGTCACTCAATGGCTCTTCCCCAAACCTCCATCCTCTTCTCCGGATACGACATTCCAGGCCGCCTCCACCCGGTGGACCTCACGCTCTCAGCATCCAAACCACTCAACAATCCACTCCCGCACCCTAAGCGGCTCGACCACATCATCAGCAAACAACTCGTCTGTGACGGCTTGCTCTGGAAAGACTCCGTCACTCTCCAGTGCCATAACTACCACAACCGTCCATCCCCCGCCATCTATCCCAGAGTCCGTAGACAGGGAGCTCGAGCCGACTGGAACAACCACAGCATTCAACATGTCTCACGGTAATAAGATGTTTGCTTCACGCCTTGAAGAACCCTTCCCGACTGTCTACGAAGCTGACTACTGCCATTCCCATCAATATTACTATCATAATAATGATGACAAGTTCCTTATCACTTCGGAAACTACGAGTCCAGTTGATTTTAGACCAGACGCAGTCGGCGTGGCATTTTAATTTTCCTTTTTTGGGTTCATGTCAAGGGTGTTTCCCACCCATATCTGTGTCGAAATGCCAACCAACTATGGAACTAAACTTCGTAACACTGAGGTTCTCCCGAGTGATCAGAGTCCAACAGCCACCCCTCGTAAAGGAAGGCTAACAATGCTTTTTGCTTACGCGAGACTTATGCTAATTACGAATCACATTATCCACATCCTTCCCTAAATGTCATGCAATTCTCCTTTCTGCGGCCTGCTTTTCCTCCCTCATTACTTTTATATATATATTTTTTTTCATTCCAAAACTATACACTCCTCTACCCGTCCCCAGTTCCCTTACTATTGTGCCGGGTTTCGGCTCCAGTCAAAGCCCGAGTTTTTGTTCTGAAGCCGCCTTCGCGCAGTTACTACAATTTCCTATTCCAATTAACATCTTTTTCCCCACGCGCATTATATTTTCGAGGGAGTAGGTTAGCGATACCCCCGTTCTTTTAATCTTTGGCCTTGGACGGATCAAAAGCTGTTGCGGACCTTAAACTTCGGCCACGAGCTGGGAAGGGTGATGGTTTGTCTTTTTTCTTTCTAATAGCTTGTTAGTTAGCCTTTTCTTTTTTAGCCTTTTTCTTGACTTCTTTATTTCTATTCAATGAGGTGTGCAATCAATCTATGATTACGCCTCTTTGAAAACTGGCTACCTAGCTACTTTTAACCATATACCCTTTGATACCTTGTCGTTCTCGATCCAATATATTATGACCATCTACATTACATGACTCCGTTTCTGATATATGCCTGCGCAGTACCAAGAGCCCAACCAACCACCAACCAGGATTGGAAGAAGACAAGAGCCGCTAACGCCGTCCAATTTTCAGGATACAGGCGCAAGAGTGTTTTAAATAAAAATTTGTGCATAAAATCTCCAAACCATTCACCATTGATGATATCGTCCATCCGTAAATAAAATTACCCGGTTATAGTTTATAAATTTTGATTTTTAAGCCTCCATTTTTCCGTATATAATAATGATACAGCATCGCGCCTCAGTAAGCTTTCGCTAAGTTCCCAAAGGAAGAAATAGGGACTGTAGAATACAGAGCGACACACAAAACAAGAACAAGGAAATAGCCAGGAGCACATGAAGGAGTCTCGATGGGTATCTTACATAGGAAGAAGGCAGGTGGGGGGCAAGGGTGCAAAAAAGCCAGTGGAAAATACAATCGTAATAGTTGGTAAGGGGGGCATGCTGCGCGTACAAACGTTGAGCAGAGTTGCACCTAGAATTTATAATGGCCATGAAAGGTGCGAGAAAAGAAAGAGCCTTGCTTTAGGTAGTGGACTAGATCATCTCGTCTGGAAGCCCATGTATAATAAGTTAAACAATGAAATATAACCAATGTGGGCATATGGGAATGTCCATATTTTTAATATCAGCGGCCAAAAATGAAGAAAAATGCAGACGCAGCATTTCAGTGTCTAATATGAAAGAGGATCTTGCGACGAGGGTATCAGTAACTGGTGACAGAGGAAATAAACGTTGAATGTCCTTCAAGAAAGGGCTGGGTAAACTTGACGAGAAAAGGAATATCTATTCTGCTAATGATTGACAATTTTTACCTCACCAGGCTCACCATATTCAGACTCATCATGAGAATCGTCATCTCCCTGCATCCCCAGGATTTTCCATGCACGATCCATGACTCCTCTGCCTTTGGTAGGAAGGTTCTGGCCTCCAGCATCGTTTAACACCATCGCCTGGCGAGAGTCAGAAGAGACCTTGGCCAGTGAAATTTCGGCAGGAATCTCTGCCGTATCCAGGTGATACGAGTTTTTCTTAATGCTTTTATGCTCTTTCCGCGCCCTTAGGCGTTCACGCCGCGCGACATCGTCTTTCCATTGAGCCCATTGCTCGTACTCTTCCCTTTGCCGTAGAACTTGGTACCTGGTTGTGGACTTAATCGGCCGCCACGACAGGCGGCTTGCTTCATCTGGGGGAAGAGTGGACCTGAGATCCACGAATTTGGATTCTTTCGTGAGCTTCAGTAAATGCGTGAGAACATCCTGGCATTCAGAAGCAGCATTGTATTCCGCTCGCTTGTCTTCGGGAGCGATCTTGGGCCGAACAAGGGGAGTATCCAGCCAAGAGCGCAGGTGGTTTGTACGTTGCACAGAATAGGGGTCCATAAAGTTCGCACGACGATTGTCTTCGCGGAGGAAGCGTACTGCGGATTGCAAGCTCGCTACCTCTGCACGCAGGGCTTCATTTTCTTTCATCACGGCGGAAGATGCAGCTGCGTCGATAGACATGACGCCATCTGCACCAAGAACGACGCCAGTGGATCCCGATGCTCGCTTCAACTTTTCTAGTCGAGCTCTATAATCATCTCGTTCACGCTCCATGTTTTGTAGGTCGGCTGACTGTTTCTCCACAATGCCGATTAATTCCTGTTCCTTCTCTTGCAATGCTTCAAATTTAGACCCAAGCTCCTTAACCAAGGCTGCTTTCTTCCCAGCGTCACGCATTCTCGATTCAAGAAGCTCGATTTTAATTGTCTGCTCCTCGAAAGCTTTGTCTTTGACGCCGAGTGCAGTAGATGTCTCATGAACTTCGTTCTTTAAACGTCGAATCTCTTCATCTGCATCTGGAGAAATCACCTTGTTCGACTTAAGTTCATTCGCCCGTAGGGTCCAAGGGGCTGGATGGCGTTCAAACTCAACAGTCTGGGTCAGATCAGACGAAGCATTAGAAGCCTCCTCAAGATATGATCCCAAAATGCGAAGTTTACTGGCAGCTATGGACAGAGCGTTGTTATCATCAGATTCAGCCACAACAGAGGACGGTTGTAGAAGAGACATGACAGTCTGTGACATATTGGAAGTAATTTCGGCATATGTGACTGGCTCTGTTCGCCCTTCCTCCTCAGTCAGTAACGCTATGTTTTCCCCGAGCTGTCTGGCGAGTTCCGAGAGTTCCTTAGCTGCCCCCTCGCATTTCTCAAAAGGATCCGCGCAGTCTTCAGTCAATGCAAGGCACCTTGATTTCAAATCATCCAAATACCGGGTAATTTTTCCAGCAATTATTTTTCCGGTCCGGGTTTGGTTGCCCAGCGCATCGATTTTTTGATATAGTAACAGCCCTTCCTCGTCATCATCACTTGGAGGTGGAAGCCTAGCCTGTAATGTCGATCTTAGTTGGGAAAATGATAGAGCAGCATAGTCCAGATAGGTCTGTGTCATTGCTGAACGCATGTAAATTCTATCAGCATGCGACTCCAGGTTAGGTGGAATGAGGGCTTCAGCTAAATGTGAAAGTAGCGCGATCGATCGCTGGAGCTCAATCGCACATTTCTTTTCATCAAGCTCATTTTTCTTCAGTCCTTCAATCCGGGAATTGAGAATGCGTTCCACTGGTTCAAGTTCGTACACAGCACCTTCAAAAGCAGAGAATTCTTCGGTGGAGCAGCCATTTATGAAATTGATAAATCTGTCGCAAAGAGAGGCTATCCATGTTAACTTCTCGAGAACTTCATATGCTGTAAACACGTCTTGTCCGGCGGATGGAGACGTGGGATCGGATATCCGTTCCCGTACAGTGGTAGCCATAAGGGATGCTTTGAAGCTAACTCTTTTAAAACGCAATAGAGCAAGAATTGGATTTCGTTCACTCTCGAAATATTCAGGCAGGTAAAGTTTCATAATCTCCAAATGCTGTGCCGATTCCTCTGCTGCCATACGACCTAGCTCCACTTCTATTGTTTTCGTTTGAGCTTTCGAAACAGATGCTTGTAATTTCATGTTTAGGTCCATCATCGCCCTCGAACGTGCAGTGAGCTCAGTTGACTCCGTTTCTGTGAGCTGCTGTGAGACTCGCATGTCCTCGAGGTCGCTCTGTAAATTTGAGACTAGCTCTCGGAATTTGGACAAGGTATACTCTAGATCCTCAATTACCTCATCCTGTTGAGCCATTCTTCGTGCCTGTTCAAGATAGATAGTCTCCCTGAAATCCATTTCCTCTTGTAATTGCTTTTCCGTCTCCATATGATTAATTTCCAGTTCGTCATTTATTTCCTTCAGGCTCTCAAGGTCTTCAATCACCGCTTTCAACTCATTCACTTGCTCCTGATACTGCATATTTTTCTCAGCCAGCTCCTCAATCATGTCCTCAGCGCCGAGAGCTTCAACTTGTTGTTTGAGATCCTCCATATTTGCTTCAGTAATAAGAAGTTGTTCCTTTGCTATCTCGTAATTAGCCTTAATAGCAGCAAAATCCTCCAACTCCCCTTCCAATTCTTTGATCTGATTCCGTAAGTCAGTCTCTTGCTGTTGCGTCATATCGCGAAGACGAATGAGGGCCTCACGAAGCCTCTCGTTTGTTCGTTCCATCTGGAGCCAGCCTTGACTCGACTTTTCTTCAGGGCTCATCACTTGGCCTAGTTCCTGATTCTCTTCCCTCAACACTTCAACTTCTAGTTCTAGCTCCTCCGATTTCTCCTTTAGGGCTTCAAACTCGGCCTTGATGGCCTCACACATTTCCTCTGCCATTTCCCTATCAAGGGTTGCCATTTCGACAATTGATTCATGTTCAGCCTGAAGGCGTTCCGCTTCCTCGACTCTTGCCATGGCATCCTTTAGCTGTTTTCGAAGCTGGGTAATCTCCTGCTGTTGCGGCTGATACTTCGTTTGTAACTTTTGGATGATCACCTCGAATTTATCCCTTTCGGATCGTAATGTCTCCAGCGATTTCAATTTCTCCCTGTCTTCTACTCGTTTTTTCTCCATTACCCTTAACTTCGTTTTCAGATCTTCCACTTCTTTAAGTACAGGATTGGTTCCCGACACCGATCGTTGCGGTACAGCAAGGGAGACTCGAGGAGCGGATGTAGGTTTACTTGACTCGGAGTGTGTGTTGGAGATTTCGGTATCCCCAGTTTCCTCACTCAACTCGCTCGTTGGGCTCCTGATCTTTTCGATGTTAGTTGTTCTACTACTGGCTGTAGGTCTGGGGGAAATCCGTTTGGCCGGACCGGTAAAGGTAGGTCGAGGTGGTTGACTGAGAGGACGGGAAGCTTTGCTTGATGTACCCATTAGAGATTGTCGAGGCCCTTTGGCAGCCACTGGAGTAGGAGTGGGAGCCATTGAATTACGGCCGCTTAAGCTCTGTCGGGGTTTCGAAGCAGTGGCGGGAGGGCGCGGCCCAATAGTGGATGTTCGGGAAGTGGTTGACAACTGTTTTGTGGGCGATTTTGTCGGGGACTATAAACCGTATTAAACTATATTCGGAAGAATGAAATTGAGGAGTTTCCCTACCCTGAGAGGTCGGCCTGGAGCTCCAGGCCTTGGAGCCGGCGAAGGGCTGGAGGTGGTGCTCTGTTTCCTAGAAGCATTTGGGCCAGGTACGCTTTGTTTTTTCGGCACAAGGCCGCTACCAGCAGTGCCGCTCGGCGGTCTGCTTCTCTGGGAAGCTCCGTGTAGACCTCCTTTTGGTCCCGTCTTGCGTTCCTCTTGTTTGGGTTGTTCTAGCACACTGACGACCGCAGCGGGCCTGACGAACATTCCGAAGCCATGTTCACAGTCGAAGTATCGTTCTCCCTGGACAGATCCATCATTCTTACCCGTTGGCTCACCTAACTCCACGCCAATCCAATCTCCGGGAGCAAAACTGGTACTGCCGATGAAGCGGATGATTGCGTTTCGGCCATCAGATAAACAGACCACCTGGCCAGGGGAAAGATCACCCATCTTTGAGGCGGAACTTCCAACTGAGCATCAGAGACAAACGCAAAACGGGTGTAGTCCGAACAGCGGACACGCTGCTTTTGGGAGGGCCGTGTGTTCCTGGTGCTAATGATGTTGTCCGTTGTTCCTCTTCGGCGGCCCCTTAAACAAAGCTCACGAACGAACTTGGTTTGACGTGGACCGCGACCTGTCAAACAAGACAAACACCCAGCTTGGCATCAACGTCAAGAGCCGCACTTGTTGAAGCACAACCGCAGACAAACCACATTGACTCCTAGCTGGTGCTTCAAGGCCCTCTACGCAGCATTTGTCAAAATATGGACCGACTCTGCTCGCCATCATATACGTATGACAGATCCTCTTCCGGACGTGGTGTTCATCTCAGTTCGTCGTCGGCCACAGAACTACATTCTTGTACCCTCTCATCTTGGCTGCAATAACAATAGATAACTAAGATCGAGGTTCCAAACTATATTATAGCCACCTAGGTACTCCTAGGAATGAGCAGTCTGTCCCTACTTAACGAGAGCAGTGTTTCAAGAACTGTACCCTAGGGATTTTCGGATTCGGATTCTGTGAGCTGAGCAAGCTGACAGTGATAACTATGGGATTCTACTCCGAGCTTAAAGACCTGTCATTGCACTGATGTATGACAAATATGATTGAGGAACAACCAAAGATTCTAGAGCCATCCGTCAGGTTAAAAATGTCTGTCTCGCTGCATTTGGATTTGTGTCAGCTCACGCAGCATCCCGAAACACATGGTGACGGATAGTGGAAGGTCCCTCCAGACAGCGCTGGTTTATTCCATTGACGGTCACAAAACATCTGACATTAGTATATTTCCTTCTTTTTGAGGATCACTTGACCCATCCCACACACTTCGGTCGGACGAGATGCTTACAAAAGTAAAGTAACACAAGATGATGGACACCACCTGCTAGAAAACCCTCTAGCTTGTATCATATCCAGGTAACAGATTGCAGGGAGTTACATCCCCCTTCATCCCAAAACACCCAGAAACTTGCCCCTAATATCAATCAGCAGTGAGTGCTGCAGATCCCCTAAGGACTTCAAGGGTTAGTAGCACGGTTGGGGGAAGCAGGACCCTAAGAGGTCAAAAATGACCGACATTCTACAAACCAGAGCAGCACCCGGAGATGTTGGCAACTTGGCAGAACAAAAGCGTGGAGACGTCATTAAGAGAAATTCATACATATTTCCTCCCGATGAAACTTAGGGATGCATATGGAGAAAGCTCAAAGTTGTGCAGATGAGAAACAACATCATAAAATAAATGATGCACAACCTGCATGCTAAGATCCCGCGTGCTAACTCTTCCATCGGCATGTCGGCGGTTTTGGTGCGCTGTGGCTGACGTTCCACTAAATTCTCGTATTAGCAACACGAAAGAAGAAACCCAGAGCACAGCTTTCAATCAGATGTTCGCCAAAACCATTGCCGGCAAAGACGAAAGAGTCGAATCTCCGGTTTTCCATTCACAACATTGTCGTCTCACGCCTCGATCTCACATTCATCTGCCGCCCACCCCAAGGCCGTGAATCGAAGAAACCAAACAAATGAAGCTTTCCTCTCGAGCCCTTTCTGTCCATTTTCAGCCATGCAGTCTTGCAAGAAAGAATGGTGTTCTCCCAATGAATGCGCCTACTCCGACTCCGCCACGTTTTCCCGCACCCAAACATATCCGGTTTGCTTCCTCCAGAACGCCGAATCCAACCAGCCGTTCCTCGCAAGGATTAGGGCCATACATGCAACAGCAGCAAAACACCTTCCTAGCAATTGGGCCGTCAAATAATGCTTTTGTGGCGTCAAGAGCGATCGGTGGAATTTGTACGTGAGCTCCGACGCATGCGAAATCCAGACACACAAAATCGTACCGGTATCGACTGCTTACCCCACAGATCTCCGGTTGGGTTGGAGAAGTCGTGTTGCCGTGAAAATAACTTTGCCATGAAATATAAATCAAGGCAGCTTTCTCTTTGGAAAGAAGTGTTGTCTATTCGAAGTCCCACTCTCGAATACAGGGCTGCCCAAGCTTCATTCCCATCTCTGTGCATATCGCTTTTGCTGTCCCTTTGGATATCAAATTTTTATTTTTTGTTTTATTCACCCCCAGTTATTGATTATTGAAACTCATTTGCCAGGCGACCCAAAAATGTCAAAAATATGGGCGGATACACCCATGAGCCTGATCTCGGAAACTGGATATAAGGAACGCTCCGATATCCCCCTCGGCCATTTCGCCATCACGGCTGCACAGAACATGGCCCACCTGCATAACGTGATCATCCGTGGCTTCAACTCTTCGTACAACCAATGTCTCGCCGTAAAACCGGACACTGTCGACGCGAGCGATTTCCTGATTTACAACCGCGCTTTATACAAGAACATCAAATCCCACCACGATGTGGAGGAGGAGATCTCGTTCCCAGGCCTCGCAAAGTTGACGGGAGTCGAAGACATCATGGACCAGAACATTCAAGAGCACAAGGACTTTGAGGATGGTCTCGAGAAGTTCCGCGAATATATTTTCGAGACAGATGCCAAGTCGTACGATGGCAAGAGCTTACAGGAGGTTTTGGATAATTTGGTTCCGGCGCTTCATAAGCATCTGGTCGGGGAAATCCCGACGCTCCTCGATCTTGCGAAGTACGATTCGAAAAAGTTGGAGGCGTGGTGGAGCCAAACTGGGAAGAACGCCACGAAGAATATGGATGTATTCCAGTATGGGCCTCTTTTTCTTCTTCTTCTTCTTCTTCTTCCCTACCCTGTTCGGTGACTATTTCCACGCTTACCCTATTAATACAGAGATGCACCCTTTATGCTCGGCTGTATGGATTCCACGTTCAAGATAGATGGGGAATCTCGACTTTTCCCCCCGGTCCCGCCGCCAATCAAGTACTTATCAAAATACGTTCTACAATGGCGATATTCGGGAGCATGGCGCTTTAGTCCGTGCGATGCTTTTGGGAACCCTAGGCCTCTGGCGGCTCCGAATACTGAAGTTTCTAAGCAATAGATCATTGGCTCGATTGGACTTTATATCTTTCACTCTTATTTTCTCCTTCATTCTCTTTGATGACATGGTAACACTTTAGGTCTGCGGCCTGTTGTTTATAATATTCCGAACATTTTTTTCCCTACACTTGAGGGAGGGCGCTACTCCCGTTTATTTCCGGGGGCGTATACATAATTTCCTGTTATTAGTATATATGCCCATTCATATATCGTCTTGACATCCTCCTGCCGATCGCTGCTATCTACATCACCATCACAACCATATACTCAACCATTCAGTCGTTTTAGAAGTTATCATGTGCAATGAACAAATTGAATCCCCTTAAATCCATCTATCTCCTCGTCTGGGGGCGAGGCACAATTAGCGCAATTTTTTAGCGCGTACCTTAGTGTATTAAATACATAAAAACTACTGGATGATATGAGAGATCTGCTGTATTGGTGTGTTTTAGTGTAATTTATGTAATCTATCTGATCTAATCCTAATTAATCATTGGAATGAAACTCCTGCCAACACTGACTTTTCAAACAGAGAGGAATATTGTTACATGCAGCACAACCATATCTTGATCTCGGAGCTCTACCTTGTTTCTGCTCTGTTCTCTTTCTTTTGTACTGACACCAGGCACAAGCTCAAGGTTCTGACAGAGGAATTTGATGGTGATTTAGATCTGAATTTGATCGAGTAGTAGGTAGAGGATTTGAGAATTCCAGGAGTTGAAGATAGAGCTGCCGACGGAATTCAAGATGAGATATAGTAGTATCAGTAGTGCCAGTAGTGCCAGTAGTGCCAGTAGTGCCAGTAGTGCCAGTAGTGCCAGTAGTGCCAGTAGTGCCAGTAGTAGCCAGTCGATGAAGGATATAAGCATTGACAATAGCATGATCAATAATCCAGTATAGAATTGACAACCAGATGCAATTGGTGGGCATATGAGTCTCATAGGAAGCTCTATACTGATTTGCTAGGTCAATCCCATTCATATAATGATTGTAGTCATCAATGATGGTAGGAATCTCCATAGATTGTTCAAATTTATCACCAAATAGCCGTCGAATCTGTGAGCCATTGGTGGAATTGATCCCAGGACATTTCCAGATACATTCAATGAAGCTGTCTGGCTTATGAACTGTAGATAGTAGTAAAACCACATTATTATCTTTCCATGCAAGACAGAGAACTTCATTTTGAGGGATAATACACAGAGTATTGAAGGGAATATGAGCAGATAATCCAGAGTTCTTTAATTCTTGTAAAAGAGGTGGTAGATTGGCAGGACGGGTGGTTCCACAAGCTCCAATTCCTTGCTTTCAAAGATAGTGGAATAGAGCAACAGAGGTGAAGTAGTTGTCCATATAAATTGAGTAGCCAGCTACCTCTTTACTGTTATTCAACTCCATATGCTGCTCGGTGCTCTGCTGCTCAGTGCTCTGCTGCTCAGTGCTCTGCTGATTGATGCTCTGCTGCTCGGTGCTCTGCTGCTCGGTGCTCTGCTGCTCGGTGCTCTGCTGATTGATGCTCTGCTGATTGATGCTCTGCTGCTCGGTGCTCTGCTGCTCAGTGCTCTGCTGCTCGGTGCTCTGCTGATTGATGCTCTGCTGCTCGGTGCTCTGCTGCTCGGTGCTCTGCTGATTGATGCTCTGCTGCTCGGTGCTCTGCTGCTCGGTGCTCTGCTGCTCGGTGCTCTGCAAGAATACTGGCAGCTGTTCAATCAATTCCACCACAAGAGATCCAGTTTTGGTTAATCCTGGAGTTCGGAACATTGTACTTATGCGGAGATTATCATTGGACATGGAAAAGGTCCAAAGATAGCCCTGTTCTCCTAGTCCAAAGATCTTATATCCCTGCTTAATTGGTTTCTGAGGCATCTTGACTGTGTATCTTGATCAATCAAAGAATCGAATCATCATCTCATCAATGGAGAGATTGGAACCAGAGATGTAGTATCTCTGACAGACTGTATGAAAATTTGAGTACAGAGGCTCTAGCTTCTGAATGAAGGAAGATTCCAATCTGTAAGAGTTGAATATGTGGATATATCTCTTAATCTGCTCAAATCTATACTGTCCCATGTGAAATCTTGATGGATGTAGTGGTCCCTGAGCATCATTCTTATTCCAATAATCTCCAACTGTTGGAGATTTATGTATTCTCATATAGATAATCTGCCCAAGAAATACCTTTATTTCTGCAGAAGTAGTTGGCTGCCAATCTCAAGGATTGAGAGCTGGATTCCTTGAGATCTGTATCTCTGCATAGGCATTGGTGGAGCTTGTAATATTCTGAATATCTGCCTCTGAGATATAGAGAGAGAATAGAGCATATGGACTCTGTGGATCAATATTATTAGGTAGATTGACAGCTGGCAGGCGATGAAGAGCTTTCATAGAATTAAATTTGACATCTTTCAGAGGTGGAATATCTGCTATAATTTCACTTGGAGATTGTTTTTGTTTCTCACTCTTTTTTGTACTGTCTAATAAATAATTAGCAGATATTATTTCAAGAAGTATTAGAGAACTGGAAATACCTTTGAATGCCATGGTTCTGCAGAGTGTGGGGTGAGAAGAAAGATGGATTCTTGAAGCTGAATGATGAAGCAGCAATATGTTGAGAAGAAAATATGAGATAGTGGATCTGTACCAGCAAATAGAATTGCATATATTTTAGTATGAGAAATTATTGGTTGGTACTTCTGAACTAACAGTCTAGTTAATACACTAATGGTAATGCGCTAATTGTGCCTCGCCCCCAGACGAGGAGATACCGCTAATATGAATCCAAAACACTGCATGTATTCGTACCTTGGTACTCAGGCCCAACTGCATAATTCTAAGAAAAAACAACTCAACGGAAACGAAAAAGAGGAAACCAGGTCCTCTAAAATCGAAAACGCCCCGATACGTAAATATTCGTCTAGATCGTTGAGCTTGCCGACTTAAAGAACTGCGGGAATAGATCCCGAAGCTCCTCGAGACGTCGAATCTGATACTTCGATGCTGGCACCTCTGGTGGAAGAATATGTGGCTCCACATAATGTATCGTCTCCCAACCGCGGTCTTGAGCATTTCTGCAGTTCAGAGCGGAATCGTCTGGCGCCACCACAAATAGGAGAACAACAAATTAGAAATAAAGGAGTCAGGACGGTATGCCTCGTGTGTTTTAGGCAAACAAAAAAGATGGCAATATGGATGGTAGTATCTCTTAAATTTCATTTATGAAAAAAAAAAAAAAAAAAAAAAAAAAAAAAAAAAAAAAACTCACCAACGAAAAAACAACCCCCGGCCACCGTCGCGCCCGCATCTCTCTCTGCCTTCTCAAACATGGCCATGTCAGGTTTACATACCAACTTCAGCGCCGCGTAATCGCAGAACGTGAGGCCTTCAAACAAATCATCCACGCCCAGCAGCTTCACCACCCTCTTCGCGTGGGTGGAGTATGCATTCGTGAACAGCCACAGCTTCACCTTGGTCGTGTCGAAGTCCTGCAGGAAGGAGCGGAGCTGCGGATCCGGTTTTAGGATAGAGTCGAGAGGGAGAGCGTCGTCGACTTGTCTGTTGAATTCGAGAGGGTTGATCCTGTGGTGTCGGGTTAGGCCTTCGATGGCTAGGCCGTATTCCTTGTAGTATTTTTGGTGAAGCATTGTGGCGTCTTGGGAGTCAAGGGAGAGGTGTTTGGCGAAGAAGTTGTCTGATTTTTTGAGAAGGGGGGGTTAAAAAAAATAAGGATGAGCGGGGTTAATGTTGAGATGATCATATTGATGCAATGATAAAAAGCATGCATGAAATACATACTGATAAGTTGTTGCATTAAGTCGTGAATTCTATTGCCTAGCTAGTTCTTAGCATAGCTGTTCAGGTACATAGACATATTCGCTCAGGGGTGCGGTCTTACTTCTCGAGTAAAGCTGTGTAGGGGGCGAACATATGTGTATAACGTTAGTCAATCAACCAGCCCAACCGTAATATAAAATGATAAGATATGGCCAGTGGTATTTCTATTTAAGCCATCAGCTTAAATATATTACACATACACAGTTATCAATATCGAAAAAGAATACAGGCCGTAAGTCATGAGCTGGTAGGCTAGGCTCAGGCCTTGTGCTATTCTCGAGGTCTTCCTCTTGGAATCCCATCATCGCCACAGGCCCTATAGTTTAGAAAACCTGACGAATAACCCGTGTTCTAGTTTGTATAAACAAGATACACAAGCCGTCCCAAGGATAAGGAGGATGGGTAGATTGGAATCTCAACACAGTTCAACACTGGATGCTCGGGATGCAACAAAGCCCCTGTCTATAAAGTGCCCCGCCTAGAGCCGCAAAAAACACTAATATTTATCTGTATGAGTGAGCAACGTTCATGCTCCTGTCAAGAAGAGATGTTCACCATCGATTGATGCTCGGATAAAATGATGTTCCGATACCAGTCTCGGGATGATCGTTTTCGGCTTAGCGTGCCCAGCCTTGCTCCTGATTGGCTGGCCGCGGAATCGCCTGCAGCAGCGAAAACTCCGCGTAAGCGAGGTGGATGCAGACCTCCAAACACCTCCAGGGTTGTTTCTTGCTGTTTCTTGCTCTGTGCCCACGGGGTGGAGTTTGAACTGCTGTTGCTCATCACAGGCCATAGCCATTCTCTCACAGCAATCTTGCCTGCTTCGCACTACACAGGAAAGTGGAATGCGTGTTGTGGGAAGGTTGCTGTCGTCGTTCTAACTAGGACTTGCCTTGAGACACCCACATCAACATCGTCTGAGTGCCACTATCGCCATGTCCGTAGCCGACAGTGTGATGGGCCCAGTCAATGGCCATCGCGGCAATCAACCAGATCTGAAGGAGATGATAGAGTACGAGAAAATTGTGAATCTACATGACCAGATATTCTCTGGAAATCATCCAAGGTTAAAGGTTCCCCAGCATGTTGTTCGCAAGGTTACCACCCGCTCTGTGCAAACACCTCCGCTCCCTATTGTCCATTCAATGCCTGCAGAGCCGCTGGAGGCTCCGCGGATAAAAACGCATCCCATTCCTTCCAGCATGCAGCCTAACACATTGGCATTGGCAAATGGTTCTGCTGCGGCGGCGGCTCCGGCTGGGGCTGCTCCAGCTGCTTCACAGGCCGCTGCTACCTCCAGTCACAGCGGTCCCAGTGGCCATCTAGCTACTCAAAAACCAGCATCTGAAATTGATCCTATCTTCCTTACCAAATCTGACGATCTGATTAGAGCTGAATTACAACTCCAACGGCAGCGGGTTGAGCGTACATTGCGTGACCGGATTGAGCAGAGGAAGATTGAGTACAGACTAAAGACGTGTCTCCAAGAAGCGAAGCCTGACTTCGACGTTTCAGAAGTCTTGAGAGAGGCATTGCTACTTGTTAAACCTATTTCAACAACTGATCTGGATGGGGCTAATGCAGACACCGCAGCCAGTGATTCTCTCGAGGACAACTCGTTCTACTCGAGCAAAGCCCCCGATTCTCCTCAAACCGGTGACCGAACTCAGCAGCTATCCACCGCCGCCCGACAAAATCCGGTCCGACCAGTAGAAGACAACGAGATTCCTTATGAAGGTCATGTAGTCCGGCAGCGTGTTGAGGATCGCAATAGTGATTCCGGTGATCGCGATATGATGGATGTGGAGATGCAGGAACCATTGTATAATGTTGCGGACAAGCATGGGCCTTCGAGGAGCCCAGAAAACCTTACTCCTCGTCGCCCCAGCCCCAGCCGATACCATGGCCGGGAGCAGCCTGATATGTACGATGAGCCAGAATACTCCCCACCCGGTCCAGATATCCCTTTGAGACGGAGAGAGGAAGAGGGAGATTACATTCAGGAACCAGTACCAGGTATACACTATAGGCGGAGGAGTTATGGCAGGCCGGTAGATCGTGGTCAGGATGCGAGGCGTGTTACACCACCAGGTCATGACATTAGGGTCGTCAGAAATCATATCACTTCTCCAGCTGCCCCACAGCCCTCGAGAGTCTCTCCGCTTGCTGTTTCAAAGGTGCCGTCACTTCCCCAAAGTCGGCAACAGCGGCACACACGCCCTGTCGATAAGGTGACCAACGTGCACGGATCTGCACGTACAAGCCCTGAAACTGCTCCGCCCCTTTTAAACCCCCGAAAACGGCGACGTACTCAGGAGAATAGACCTCGCGTTGCCAATGAAGCAAGGGTGGCAGACTCACCCGATCAACCCTATATCAAGCCCGAGCCAGTTTCTCCTCCGGTATTGTCCGATCTCCCACTTGCTAGCTCATCAAAACAGCGACCACACCACGAGGGACCTGTATATGTTGATATTTCCTCCCCGCGATATTCCCCTGTGGACAATCGGCGGGAGAGTGGACAAAGAAGAGTATACGAGGAACATACAGATAGAGGCTATGATATGGGACACCCTATCGATTTGAGTATCCCGCGGTCTACATCCAGAATTGCTTACACGAAACCACCTCGCGATGACCAAAATCTACGTCGTGTTGCAAGCTTGCACAATGCTAGACAGCCTGAGTATGTGCATGACTATATAGAGTCGCCAACTGACTACCAACCCCGACTGATACGAGCTACTTCCTATGCCGTAACCGACCGTCCAGCCCCGCAAGAAAGGGTTAGATATTATGAGGAGCCAGCACAACCGTACGGTAGAAGATATATATCTGGGGACGTCTCGCCTCCCCCACCATCAAGGCTCCGTGAATCTTATCCGGAGATAGAGCCGGAGCCCCGTGTCATGGCCCCACCTCAGCGACGCGTAGTAGTCGACGCTGATGGCAATCGATACATCGAACAAATAGCCACCCCAGCCCCCAGGCTCCAACCGTTGTCTACTCCATCAGGAAGATTCGCGAGGATGGAGTCATATAACGAAGGTCCTTCCCGCATGCCAACCGGTGGCATTCGTGCTAGCTCTGTAATGGAGGACCCTTACCGTGACCGCCGCTACTCCCAAAACATGCCGCCCCCGCCTCTAACTTATCGACGGGCACCAGCGCCGGAATATCCTCGCGAAGTCGTTCGTGAGCGGCCCATCTATGCCCGTGAGGTTGACGAACAAGGACTCGCCGACTACGCACCTCCTCCTCGGCATGCGACCTATTTCGAGGATCCCTTGCCCAGGGAAGATATGGTGAGGATGCCCAGCGTTCGGCCCCCACCGTCGCGATATGGGGAACCTTCCCGCCAGCCACTGCAACGTATGCAGAGTAACAGGCCTGGCGGGCGTGAGGTAAGTGTGTACGTGGACGATGAACCACGTCCGCGTCGCGAATATGCCCCTGTTGAGCGGGCTGGGTTTGCGACTGCTCGTCCTGTGAGGGAGGAGCAGTATTATGACGATTAGGAGGCCTGGAGGATCGGGATGGAAAGAGTTAAGATATGGTGCAGCAACGGGTTGCGCGGAGTTACTACTCGGCTACTCCGTAAGTAACAAGGGATTCTCCTCCCTTCAGATACACTGGTAGTTATTGTGGCTGGGCATGTTCGCGTGGATGAGCTAGTGTTTTGGGTTTTGTTTTTTCGTTTGATTTCGAGCGGGCTGCGGCATCAACAACGCCGATATGAGCAAGTGGATTGAGAAGGCTGTTTCTGGAGGCAAGCGGGCGAATCTTCCCACCACATCAGTTATCATCTAAATATTGGATCGATTTGAACTCAAGATTGCCTAGCAGTAGCCCGCAATGATTGGAGTGGCCCTACTGACTATTCTCTTAATTTTGTTATTTACTTCATCTTTTTTTTTCATTTTTAAAATTTTTTTCGTTTCTATGATCTTTCTCGATATTGTCGTCGATACCTAATCTACCTACTAAAGGTGCCTTGTTGAATTTGATACCCCCGGAGCCTAACCGGCACTCATTACTTCTATGCTCTCCGTACCAGGGTACGAGTTCGGATTATTGCCAACTGCCAGGCTCAGAACTTGGAAGTTGGAGCCATGTTCAACTTGGAACCTTGGGGTTTTGAACCACATTCAGCCGTTTCGTACCCAATTCAAGCGTTGCGAACATTTCCTTTCCCCCTCTTGTTCAATGACTCTCAGAATGTGTGTGCTACATACACTATTGTGGACTAGCACATCACAAAATAAATGCCTCAGCTGTTAATAAAACTGCGTACGCAGTAGTGTCTTATCTCCGCATTTCCAGTCGGTGCGACATGTGCGATGGCTGATCTACATGATTTCTCCTCCGGTTGACTTCTAAAAATCAACGCCATCCTGCCTTACTGAGCCTAGCGCTTAGAGAAAGGAACCAATCTTGCTAGAAAGCAAGGACCATCATTTGAGACTTGCCATCCGACGACTGTTCAACGTGGGTGCGCCATAGGATACAGCCTAGAAGCCCATGTTTGCCGCCTATTGATCGAGCTAGATGTTGTCAGACTCACAGCACCGCTATCTCGATGATTTTACGGCGGCCCTTCGGGCTACACCAGTAACTTTCCTCCTTCTTCCCCGTAGGCATGGAATGCGTTTCATCAAGGCCGGTACAAACTCAGATATTCCATCTTGAATGCGTTCGCCTGCACTACCAGACTTACCTTGAGGCGCGAGGTGTGTGGGACGAGGATCGAAAGAACAAGCTCACTAGATTTTATGAAGGTGTGATGACGACCGGCTAGCCTTGTAGATTCAGGGTAGTAATATGGTCTCTGTCTCAAAGGGTTGCCACTAGCATAGACCAGGGGCCCTGCAGGCATGTAGTTAAACCAGTTCCCACTTGGCTTCCGTCAGCCTGGTAACGTGATAAGATAGGCTGGGGATTTGGTGCCAATTCTCCATGTATCTATCTGATGGAAGAGATGACAAGGCTCAAAGAGCAGCGCTACGTGCTAACTACCCACTGAAGTTTATGTATCATTTAGTTCAATGTGTCGTAGTTATAGGGTTGCTGCCTCTCATATTACACTATCTTCTGCCATATTGCCTTTAACTATAAGTTGTAGATAAGAAGATCAAAGCATATGTTTTCTATGCTGGTTGAAGATATTATTTATCTCAAGATATCAACAAAAACTCTTCACCAACATAATTAATCACCTTTATTACTCTGCTTTTATTTTAACATATACAATTGATTTTTTTTTAATATTATTATTCTATCAACTATCAAAGACCTATTCTACTCTAAATCAAGATTTACTATACATAGTAAATTCTTTATGTGACGGGTCAGCACCTTGTTAGCAGTTAGCTTACGCAACCAACCCTCTATGGCCCGCTCACCTGCTCCGAGCTAGTCAATAAATAACATATGACTTTGTAGTCCCTTGAAATCTGTTCCCCACAATATTGCCACATCGATATCACCAGCAAAGATTTACTATACAAAAGCTGCACTTTCATCTAGTAACGAATTGCTGTCAAGAGTTTATAATAAAGAATGCCGGAGCGATTTACTTCAAAAGGATCTACTGAATATGGCTCTTAAGGATGAGCTGTATCCGCTTGTTTGTAACAAGGTAAGTTGTTTCGTTTGGCATTTGACCTTCATACTTTCGCAAAATAGCCTCGCTTTGGCATTCGGATGCCTGGGCCAAAGCTCTACTGAAACTACTGCGTATTGTTTCCGGGAATGTCACCTTTTTGGGTAGTCAAACCACCTACGGTTCCATTGGCAAAAAAGCCTGAATTCTTGCAAAAGGCAACGCAACTATACGCGGAAGCCGACTTTTAGACCAGGATATAATGGTTATTGGCGTTTTGCGGGAAGGGGAAGGCGGGTTTATTCGAAGTGGAACAAACTCCTTATTTGCGGAGTCCAACGTTGAAGCCATTTATATATAATACAGGTAGGTGGCCACTTAGTCCCATAAATAAACGAAAACCTTGGAATTTACCGCCCATGTTTTCCCACAAGACGAACACTTAAATTTATATTCCGGGTGGCCATTTTCCTTTCTGTGCCATCCACTCATATACGACTTGTACCAACCCGCGAGCAAATCATTACCACCCGGTCTTGATATATCCTCGAAGCATACAGCACTCCATCCTTTCCAAACTTTCCTCTGAAATCTACATTCGTAAAACATCCCGAGGCGAACAATCACCCAAGCCATATCTGTCATTTCCAGCGACGTGGCTTATACTGAACGTTACATCAACTATTATTTTAGGGCCCCCCGGAGGGAACTACCAATTTCACAGCATGGGAAATTGATACAGTGGATATATTGAATCATTCTGTCGGGAGAAAGTTTGAGACCCATTTATAGCAGGGAAAACAGATTGATAAATCGAAGTCCTGAAAAATGGCAACTTGATGATACACCTTGCCTTTTGGATGGATACCAAATTACGTTGTGTTTTGTTTCTCAATCAAGAATTCGAGTTCAAAAAAAAGATAGGTCATTTCTTTCCTACCTTATCCATTGTATACAGGCCGGCCCCTTTGTTTCAATGAGGATGTATGCACACTCGACCCATGGACATAGAATGGGGGTTTTGTGTATTCAAGGATTACTCCTGAAAAATTGTACGGAAGCTTGATGTGGGCTAGTTATTATTAGCCTAGAGCGCCATTTGCAAACGCTCAAATGTTTAAATATTTTACCGTTGGAAGGTTATTCCTTCCAACTCCACGTTACCCAACCTGTCACTCCCCCAATCGAATCCACCTCTCTTCCTCCCTTGCCAGACAAGCCAAGCTGCTGTCGAAATTCGTAGTTCCCTTTTATTAAAGTTTCTAGCATTTCGTCATGTCGGGTTTGGTTTGGCGTTTGATCATTTTTAACTTGCTCAACTGTTTGGAGTTTCCGGACAGCCGGGGGTTAAAGTTTTAACCTATATATATATATATATATATTGGCGGATCCGTGTCCCATATAAGACATGATCCATGGAAAGCTGAGGGTGAAGAGCGTTTCCATGCTCTCATGAAACCATTCTCGAGCCGTTCAACTAGATAATGACGAGGGCCATGACGATGATAAAAATTACCACTGTTCAACACATTGCCATAGTCTAGAACGTAGGAGTATTCTCTATCAAAAGCCATCAATACGCTGTTGACATAGCGGCTGTATCAGATTTTCACCGGTGTATCCTGCTCCAACAAGAGCGACATCGTTTGACGGTTGTGGGGGGGAAAGTCCTTCAAGTGCGCGATTGAGACATCAGGAGACATCAGGAAATACAGTAGCATATGTACAGTACACAGACATGTATGCATACACCGAACGTTCGCGCGAAGTCTATGACATCTTCATCTCCAGCTCTCCCGGCCGGAATCCACAGCCTCGCTGACTGATCACTCACGTGATCTGTCTGGGGCATCCACCTTGCTGAACCTTCTCCGCCCACTTTGCAAAGTTCTATCTATCTCGCTGTTGATTTTTGCTGCTTCTGCTTGCTTCTGGTTACCTTATTCCCCCTGTGCTGCTCTCTGTTGCCCCTGCAGACTTCCTGTTTCTATCTTTCTTGGTTTGTTGGCTGCTGTTGTTGCTGTTACCGCTGCTACTCCTGCTGCTGCTGGTATAGCAGCTAGTGACCTGGACTTTGTCCTTCCCATCCTACCGCTGCCGTCCACATATCCTTGCAGCGACACATTAACAGACACCCTTGAGTGGGAGAACGATGAGAGTTGTTGCTTCTGTCCCGCCCAACGGCAGTTTCTGATCCCGAATCCCAATCCTGCTCCGTCAATCAATCCACTTGATCGTGTGTTGATTCGAGAGCACTTGGACCTTGATTCCCTGCCTAACCCTCCTAGCCTAGCCAGCCGCCTAACCCGCTCTTTGTCAGGCCCTTCGGCCAGGATCTGGTGTGCAAACCAGTGCTGGGATTTTGTTGGTGCTCAGCCTCTAGTATCGCTTGTTCCTTCGAGCCCTGGTCACTACCCTCAACAAAGCCCAGACAAATCCGACTCCAGCTTCAACGACTGCTCCCCATCCTTACTGCCGCCAACTTGGGAGTCTTACGCTTGTCCTTGCGATAGTGCTGGTTCACACCACGGTCTCAGCTCCCACCACCTCTCTCTCGCTCTTCCCCCTGCTATCTCATCCAGGGTCACTTAAATACCCTTGCCAATCCTAACCTAGGAATTCTCTCCTCTCCTCGTGTAATCTCCTCCAACTGCCATCTGCTCCCTCAAAATATTTTTGAGGGGACAGATTTAACCGGACCATCATCATGCACAAGATCACCAATTTTACAGGCCAGGCCCGTCATGGGTGGGAAAGAATGACCCCGACATTTAGCATTTCCCGGCCTCATCAGGACATGTCGCAGGCCCTTCGAAGGCCCCATCACCTTCCTCCAGTTACAGTGCCGCCGGGAGCAGATGCCACTGTAACTCTCTCCTTCAACGTCCCCTTCTCCTCAAACCTTGCCGGCCCAGATCCCGAAGATGTCCTACACTCGAGCCCCGGTGCTT
Organism: Histoplasma capsulatum G186AR; assembly: GCF_000150115.1. NCBI lineage: Eukaryota > Fungi > Ascomycota > Eurotiomycetes > Onygenales > Ajellomycetaceae > Histoplasma > Histoplasma capsulatum. Next base: position 1,117,774 of record NW_025544808.1, read on the forward strand.
TCCAACGGTGGACATTTCCTGAGGGAACGCCCGAGGGTACCCCGATCCATAAACTCCCCGTCCACGCAAACAACCTAGATGCGCTGAGAAAGCTATGTCGAAATGTCAGTGAGTCCAGCCATGGCAGAATTGAAGCCACCGTAACTTCATCAGAACCCAAGGCCGTCGCCTCGTTACAACGCCGCCCGCAGGGACTCGTCACCAATGTGTGTATTTCCGGCGATGGCGAAACTGTCCAGCAAGTACGACAGAACATTTTGAAGGAAACCCCGATAGCTCTGGTACGTGCTTGTTCAGTATATCTCTATAAAACTTTCGCTATCCTGGCCCTGGTCCCGTCTCTAAATAGGATTCTCGATTCACTAACTCTGAATAAAGAAGTGTGCTACGGTTGACATTGATGTCAGCCTAGTCATGGACAAGAATACGAATGGCGTCCGGTCAAGTGTCCTTGAACACCTTGACACGCTGGCACGATATACCGGAGCAGATATCTTTCTGCTGAGCCCAAAAATCCTTGATGCTGACAGCGCCATTGCATCCTCGTATGGACACTCTACAGAAAACGGGCTAGAAAACCGGTTTCGCGTTGCGATATACAGTGATGTGGAAAGTGCAGAACATGCCAAAACTAGAGTATTGATCATGATCGACCAAATTGTAGGCGCCGTCATCACAACGCTTCTAGTACCGTAGCTTCATTGCTAACATTCTGTAGTTGAAACGCCGTGTCGATGCGATGAAGCTTGAGTTGTCAATGCATACCCTGGTCTGTGGCCGTACCCGCAAGAACATCAAACTTATCGAGGCATCAACCAACACTGCCATCTATTTTCCACCACCGTTCCCACGAGTTTTTGGCTATACCCCGCCTGGGGGTAGCCGAAGAAGTGAAGACGAAGTTTATATTACCGGTGAAACTCAAGAGCAAATCAGCCTTGCAAAGCAAAAGTTGCACGACCTCGTCAGCGGAGTCAAGATCTTCATGAAGAATGTAAAACTATCGTCGAGCAAAATCGACAATATTCTCCTGGATCGTTTGGATAAAGTTCGGAAAGTGATGGAGGCAAATGGCACCTACGTTCTCTTCCCATCGCTGGGCAGTCAGCATGGTATTGTTCGCGTTCAAGGATCCGAAGTCTTACATATCGAGCGAACGGTCAGGGAGATCATGGCGTTGGTGAGTTTTTTCATTGTTTTCACTAGACACAAGGTATACAGACTCACTCTCCTACCCAGGCCGGCCAATTTTACAGTGCATCTTGGTGGCTTATTCTCCCCGATCCTACCCAATCCGGCTCAATGAGAGGCCCGTCCCCGGCTGATGTTAGGACTATGCTCTCTGATATTTGCACGAATTCGGGCGCTGAGGTCAGCTTTGATAAACTGACCTTCACCATCAACGGCTCGGATGATTCCGTCAAAGCCGCCATGATGGTGATCCAACAGATCCCCTTCGTTAAGCGAACCCCCTACCAACTGCGTGTTAAGATCGAGCTAGCAAATGAGCACAAAGAGTTCGTCAGCGGCAAGAAAAATGGCAAGATAAATAAGATCATGGGTCAAAGTGAGTTGTTCACTCTCTCTTGTATGCACGAGGTCTGCGTGTGAATTCTTATCATGGTTATGTTGGCAGGCAATGTTCAAATTATCTTCGACGGTTTCAATGAGTACAATTTCTACATTGACGTCTGCGGAACTCAATACGATGCTACCAGGAATGGGCTTGACCTAGTTGAGCAGGAAATGCCTGCTTCTATATCGTTCCATGTTCCTGACCAGTACCACAAGCGAATAATTGGCATTGGTGGTCAACATATCCAGCGGATCATGAAGAAGTATTCCGTTTTCGTCAAATTTTCAAATGCAATGGACCGTGGCGGTGTTGGCAAGGAGGATGATGACGTTAAAATCGACAATGTAATCTGTCGGACCCCTGCTCGGAATGCCCAAAACCTCGATTTGGTCAAACAAGAGATTATGGACATGGTTGAGAAAGTTGTAAGTTCAACAGGTTTGAAATACGCTACTATTATAGTTTGCGGTTCCACTTACGAAACTGTAGGATGCGGAATTTGTTGCTGAGACCGTCGTCATTAACCGCCTGTATCACCGCGAATTACTAGCCCGCATGTCTGAGATTGAGGAACTTGAGAAAAAATGGAACTGCAAGATAGACTTTCCAAGCACTGAGTTGGCAAGTGATTTTGTGACCATTTCTGGGCCGGAGTATCAAGTTCCTCAGGCGGTAGATGCCTTCCTGGTAAAGATCAACACGTTTCCATACAATCTAGTCTTGTAAGATGAAAATATACTAATGATGTGTAGGGAATGGTGCCTGAGAGCCATGAGCTTTCCTTCCAGACTTCCACGGAGCTTCGAGAATTTTTCAAGTCCCCCGAATTCTGCAATGATGTCCGAGGAAAACTCAAAGAGCAATATGAAGTCGATGCAGTTGTGGATATGAGTGCGGAAGAGCAATCGTCCTCTGAGAACCAACCTCCACCAGAAGACCGGATCATGCTCGGGTACACCCGGAACAATGCCGGCGGACTCAAAGACGCCATTGATTTTCTCATTTCTCGACTCGTATCCCATGGCCTTGATGCAACAACCGTCAAGGGGGCCATCCAGAGACCCAAATCAGACTCCTTCGAAGAATCCTTACCATTTTTCGATTCTAAATTGCTACAACACGCCCCAGCGCCTTTAGCAACCGACTCCCCAACACGCCATAACTTCTCAGACGACGCGAGCGATCGGGGTTCCATCTTCGAACGCCTCCGCAAGCCAGGCAGCATCTCGTCCTTCTCGTCCTTCATTGGACGCAAGAACCAGTCTGGGTCCCCCGGCTCATTCTTCAAACACGCCTCCAGCAATGCTTCCAAGGCCTCCCTCATATCCATGGAGTCTCGTGACAGTGGATACAAGAATCCCTGGAACGACTCTGGTGTGAACCTCCCGGAGGACGACGTCTTAAACACCAACGGATGGGCGTCTCGTTTTGATAACAAATTCCCATTTGGGACTGCGCCGGGAGACATGACACCCAAACATGACCTTCGCGCCTCTTTTGACAGTGGCCGCCCAAGTACTTCCAATTCTACTTCTGGATACCCGGCTCCTATCGGGCCACCCCGTTGAATCATAAAATAAAATTAAAAGGAACGAACAATAAAAGTATAACATAAGGAAAACCGCGCGCTTCGAGAGCCCTACTTTCGTGAACATTTTAACCATATACATGCATGATACATCGCTACATACAGTCCCCCAAAGTCATTCGCAATATACCCCTCTCTACAATACCAGTCTACTGCAATCGCTTTTATGATACCAAAGGAGTAAAAAGCTAACGTCTTTGTTTAACTTTACTTAGCCATTCTTTTTACCTATTGCGCTAGCTTTTTTTTCAATTTGCTGTGTTTGGTTGTTTTCCCTTTTTTATTTTTCTTATCAATAACAAACGTATGTTGCATGTGTTTTTTGAGCCATTTCTCTTTGCTCTGTTTGTTTCCTGAAAACTATATATCTCTATATATATCTACTATTCAACTATATACCCTGGATGGAAGGGAGAGCACTTTTCGTTGGTTGAATCAGTTTTTTTGCGGTTTTTCTCCATTTTCTTATTTTTGGTGCTATATTGGTTTCTCTTCTGTTCTGACTGAAAATAAAAGTTGATTCGGCGTTGTTCTCTGATAAACTACCGGGTTGATGATACCATACCTATTTTCTTTTTCTTCTTTTACCCCGTTCTTTCCTGCTCTTCTTGAAATTGCTTTAAATTTAGTCTTTTTGTTTCTTTTTTGCGGTTTTATGTTGATTATTATCATTATCCCTTACTTCATCCTCTTTTTTTTGATTTCTCGCTTTCAAAATCTCGTTTCCTGCCGGTTTTCCCCCTTGTTTCCCTATTTTGTAGCTCTTAAATTTCCCCTGGGGCTGGTTTGGTTGATTGGGTTAACTGGTTCTGGTGGAATTGATGGAATTGATTGATGTCTCTCTTGCTCTTTTTTCCCTCCTGTTATTATTTCTGTATTTGTGTATCTCCTTCACCCACCACCATGCAGTTAAAAAAAAAAAAAGAAAAGAAAAACAAGAGAAACTAAGAAAATAAATTTTTCAGAGAGCCAACTTTGGATCTTTATTCCCCCTCAATACTGAATATAATATGTTTACGGACAGCAATTACGGGGGAAAAAAAAAAGGTGACAAATTGATCAGGAATCAAATTTGGACGAAATCCATCATTATTGTATTTAACGAGATACAAGATGAAAAAATAAAAGATAAAATGGCCGGAGTTAAATAAATCAAAAACTAGAACGACAAATAAAAGATATACTCGAAGAAATATATGGCGAGGCCCAGCTCGCCTTACAACAGATAGAAATAGACACAAACAATCATACCCGAAAAGGTTGTGTGTGTTTACCAACAACCCCTAGCCACACAAACATTCAAAAAAGAAAAAGGCCGTCATCGTTGGGGGAAAGCAAAAGGAACGGGAGGGAAAGGAGAAGATGAAAAAAAAGAAACAAAGAAAGAGAGAGAGAGAGAGAGAGAGAAAGAGAGAAAGAAAGAAAGAAAGAGAGAGAGAGAGAGAAAAAACATTCATACCTACCTCCACTCTCCTCCTGCCTATCATTCAATGATGTGCAGAAACCCAGCGCTGACTGGGTGGCCCTCTCCACCCGGGTCTCTTGGCCGCCTTTTGCGGGTTTGGGTTTTGTTGCTCTCGGCCGCTGTTGAGGCTGGCAATATCGCTGGTCGGCTGGGATACTCTCCCGGATACTGTCCCTCCTCTGCCACTGCTGCTGTTGCTATTGTTGTTATTGTGGATGTAGTTGCGGCTTCCTCCACTACTACCGCCACTAATACTACTGGGATATAACGGAGTGGAAACATGGGACTGAGCAAAAGAGGCGGAAGAGGAAGGGATTTCAGGAATTGGACTAGGGAAAGGCACGGGAATGGGCGCACGAAAGATTTGGGGTATATATGGATATGAATATTGAAATTGGGACTCTAGATGTCCGCTGGGGGGCGGTTGATGCTGTTCTGGCTGTGGGGAAGCGTTGGGGAAGTAGTTGGTGGTGCCGAGGAGGCCTGCTGATTCGAATTCTCTTATCGTCAATCCAACGCATCAATAGGGTATCAACAACGAATGTATAATATGACTTACTTTGAGTATATAGCGTGTGATACAAACTCAACGCTTCTATATGCGATTGTAAATCCATGGGAATGGGCTGCAATCCAGAATCGCCCGCACCCATAGCAGCGCCATCCACAGTAGTGGTCATATCCGCCGACGAATCTGCGTGCATATTCCTTGGCCTGGGCCTCATCACGTCCGTTTTGAAGTTCTTTTTGATCTCCTGAATCATTTTATCCAGTATCACCTCCATTTCACGAGCCGATCGAGCAGCGCTCTTGTGGCTTGAATAGGTATCTGGCATTCGCCACTTGATGTACAGCTTATTTGACGTGTCCGGCAGCGAATAATTCCCCGGATGGTGGCAGATGTATAAACTGCAGAGGTAACATGCCGGCTTGCTGCAACCTATATATTTATCATCAGGCTCAATGAAGTTGCAGCCATGTTCTTCAATGTAGCTCATCAGGAGAAGTTCAGCGTGTATCAGTGTCTTGGTTTTGAGCTTTTCACTTATCCCCTGTGTAATTTCATCTGTGCTCTGATCAAGGCGCTGTTTGAGCATATTTTCCATCATTTCTTGACTTGCTTTGTCCGGTGTCATCCGGCCAATAATGCTCTCTACGGACGCTTTCTTTAACGGGAGACAGATAGGGCTAGGCGAAGATGGCTCGATAGGTATGACCTCAAAATTACCGGTAAATTCTTCAGGCAGCTGCTTTGCAGCGCTGACAAGTCTTCTAGAGCAGGTTGCATGCTTTCCAAGCTTTTTAAGCAGCTCCTGAAGACGTTGAAATTTCGATTGGCACGATTGCCCATGGGCGGCAAATGAGTCTAAAGTGTCGATCATGCCCGAATATCTAAGCCCATGGCATTGCTTCACTAAATCAAGGCACTCATATTCATCCTTTAAGGACTTGCCGGAGGTGAAGAAACGATTCAAGAACGCCCCAACTCGGTCCAGCTCGGAGACCCTTGGATGACCTGGTACCTTGGCTATCACAAACCGTCAGCTCCTGGCACTTTCCGAAGGATGACATCTATAAAAATTTCAGTATACCACCAAGTTCTTTGCGGGCGGATTGCATGATTGGGCCGCACGATTCATACATTTCGACAGCCACTTCATGGTAGCGGCGGATTCGAGGCTGGTTAAGGCTGACAACTTTGTGAAGTATGTTGTCTTGGGCATCAACGATTTCTTCGTCGGGGGATCCCTTCGCAATAGAGTGCAAGATAGACAAAATATCCTGCAAAAATTCGAAGACCTCGTTGGGAACGCCCCTGTTAGCTGCGATAAGCACCTTGGTGATGCCCGGCTGAGCATCAAGGGCGATGGCGGTGACATGATCCGAACCCGTGTCAAAGGCACAAATGTACGCAAGCGCGTTGCAGAAATGGTGGCGAAGCCTCCTGTTATGAAGCCCTGGTTCGTTCGATATTATCTCTGCCTTTCGACGGTCACCTCTGACCTGCCCGAGAGTTTCGAGGAGGAGGATCGAACCGTAGAAGCGGTGGAGGAGCTTCGGGAACATTTTCTCCGTACGTATTCAATGGGTAGTTTGGGGTAAAGAATTTACTAACAGGCATCAGAATTGCCTGAGAGAGAGAGAGAATAAGAAATATTCACCAGGGAAGGTGGACGAAGAGGAAGTAAAATCCACGGTTATTGGGCATCCATATATACTGATGACTTGTGCCTTCGATCCAACTTCCTGGAAATGGACTTTGACAATCGAGACAACTGGCAGCCTGGTCCTGTCATTCTCTCTCCTTTCTTTGTCTTTTTAAAGTCGGAGACCAGGCTAGATAACACCTTTCCACGCACTTCCCCCGCCTTCCATCTTCCGCCCTCATCCCAGTTGCCTTCCAGCCTTGCATTAAACAACTGCCGCGCATACGCTCGCAAGAAGAGGATTGGTACACTGCGGAAAAAGAAACGTGCAGAAATGGTCTCGAGTTCGTGGCAATGCAGCTTCTCGGGCCCAGCGCGTAGAGCGTAGGGGGCCAGGGAGAATATGTATGCAGATACATACCTTGCGAATGGCAATTGGTGGTTGATCGAGAACTTCCGCCCAATCGCCGCCGCGCCCCGCAGCATTGCCAATGGGATCAATTTCTAATTTTAGTTTGGTTCAAATCCTTGCACTGAGACTGATAGACGGACAGAACAGACCACTGGTGAAGCTTGCGATGATGATGGGCGAATGCCACGTGATCTCATAGCCCTAATTTGACGCATCCCTTGACACCGTTTGGAATGATTTCCTACATGTAAGTTCTGAGCATGGCAAAAGACAGCCACGGATTCGGTATTCATACCATCACACCTCCGTTGATCCCCTTTAACCACTAGTATGTATAGCCCTACAAATTTTCTGGACGAAGCCTTCTTGCTTTACGTAACTTGTTTTGCATCCCCTAATTTCATCGGACCAAATGTGTCGAACTCTCGATTCGTGGTGATGCTCTCAGAAGACTCCCATGATTAAAATCGCTGCTTGCGAGCAGAAGGAAGTCTTCGATAACTATAAGAGGAATTCCATCCCCTGGAGGATAATTCTGAAAGAAATTGTGAAGTAAATAATCCCAGAGCATAAGTTATCATGAAAGTTCTAAATTAAAATATAAATATGTATCATTAATTGAAAATGTGTATACACAAGAAAATGAAAGATCCAAAAACCAAACACTATATAGAAAGGAAGTAGAAAATCTCGAGGAAAAAAAAGAAAAAGATAGACAACGAGATAAAAGGAGCCACGTTGATAAAAGATTAGAACAAATACAAAGCGCAAGGAATGTCGTTTTCGGATCATTTTTCAAGCAACATGTCAAGAATGACAAAATAGGCAAAGGATGGAAATGGAACGGCCTCTGATGCGTAGATATACACACTCATAAGTAAAAATCCTAGAACCAAAAGACAGAATTCGCAATTTGCAATAATTAAATAGTTAGCTTGATAAAGCCCAAAATTCTTTTGTAGTTACGGTATTAGATAAAGGCGACTAGGGGGGGGGGGAAACAACTTTAAATCCAAACGCTAGAAGAGAAACGAAATAAACTTAACCCAACGAAATGCGCTCACAATGTACTGAACGGAAAATTGGAAACAAGAAACAAGAGTAGATGAAGAATGAGACTGAAGATAGGAAAATACGTTTGGAACTCCGGGTAAATGGTTGATGAGAGATGGGTTTCATTGGTTTTTTTTAAAGTTGCCCTGAAAGAACGGCTTCGGTGGCTGTTAAATCCAGACGTTAGCGAAACGCAAAATAATCATTTTTCTTGTGGCCTTTTTTTGTGGCTGATCGGAATCAAAAAAAAAAAAAAAACATACCGGAATTGATATACTGCCGTTTGGCATCAAGATTGATATTGAATCTCTGTTCAAGCTCCAGCTTGACACTCTTCTTCGTAACAGTCATTAAATCTGCGGTACGAAGGATATCACGGATCTCTGCAAGCAGTGAATCGTCACTTGGAAGTCCCGTGAGGTCTACCATCTCCATATCAGGGCCGGTACCCAACATCTCCGAAGGAGAGAGGGACATCCGGGACCCGGCAAAGCGATTAAGCTCGACTTGAGAAACAGGTCGTGAGGCCGCAAATCCGTATTCAGACGCCGGTGGGTGGTAGGACCGAGTGCCATAGGAGATTCCTGAAACCTCAGAACGATCGTCTTGTTGGGTTTGCGCTTCCCAAAGCTCGATTTGGTATTCTTCCCACTTTTTCTTTGGTATGGATGCGGGATCAAATTTACCCTCGTCTGAGATGACAACCTTACGACCTTTCTCTCCAGTGACGATACGGGTGTTACCCCAGGTGAAGTCATCCATGTGCCAGAAAGAATAGAGCGGGAGGCCAAGGGAGAAAACGGGCATAGCAAGGATATAAATGATCATCCAGCCAACCATTTCCCATTTGCGACGGACGATGAAAATAATGGCTTGTAGACCATAGATAGCTCCGAGCAAAATAAATGCCGTGATTGGAATCAGCGATGGGTTGATGGCGATAAGGACAATGAGATATATGACATATGCCACTGTCACAGGCTGGATAACGGTACTCAGAAGATCGACAAAGACAACGAACCTCATGCTGAAACAACAGAACCCACAAAGTTGCTGTAGAGGAATGAGTTCTATGAGATTGTGGACGGTCGAGTTAATCCATCTCCGGCGCTGAGACATGAACACAGCCCAACTATCAGGTGCAATAGTCCAGGCATGTGCATTGAAGAGGAATTTGGTTTTGTATTTCGGGTGGTGCTTCAGAAGAAGTGTGGTGAGATAACGATCTTCACCCAAATGGAGAAGATTTTTCATGTGTAGAGTGTCAACGCGGATCTCGGCATAAGCTTCTACGACTTCTCGACTAACGAAAAGAGGTTTTCCTGTGTCTGCGGCTCTGATACGGTACATTGTGAAGCAACCAGGCAAACATGTCACCGATCCGAAAAGACTCTCGAACGCTTTCGTCAAATTGTGCGAGATGTAATATTCGTAAACCTGGATCATTGTTATTATGGAAGATTTGGCATTGTTGAGTCCTGTTTCTCCACAAAGGCCGATAATACGTGTATCCTGAAGGAACGATGCAACCATTCGAGTAGCAGAGTCCGGAGCTACCATGGTATCTGCATCTACTTGAAGTATGAACTCGTAGAAGGTGGGGTTGACCCCGATAATGTTGCGAATTTGGTGATGTATTTCAAGTTCAAGGGGACTCATTGGGTGGTTGTAATGGATACGGTTTAAGAAACGCATTAAGAGCATTTGCGAATCTCTCTTGCCACGGTTTCCAGGGCGAGACACCTCCGAAGGCTTACCAACCTTAACAACAACCAAGAAGGGTACGATATGGCCTTGAACCTCGTATAATCCGGAGTAGACTTTGCCCATGTTATGTTGTTTCATTCCTTCTCCTAAGCTTTCAAAGCTTAACGGTTCGGGGTCCACAGTGTCTGAAACGCCGAGAATGTCCAAGACGATCCGGGGCGTAGGTCGATCATTTCCTTGTCCGATAATCATGCCATCGCAGATGACAACAAGGAGTTTACGTTTGTCATCATACCTCATTCGAGCCATTGAGTCGATGGCTCGGCGCAGAGACTCTTCATCTTCAGTGTATGCTGGAACTTGACAAATAATAAATTTATCAAGATTTTCAGGTAGATTTTTCTTTCCAAATTGCAATGCGGCAAAGAACTTGAAACCAATGATGGTGACTAAAAGGAGCGATATAGCGAGGATGAAATACTGGGCGAATTGACACTGGGCGGAACTTCTAGTATCCAGCTTCCCAACCTGAAATAAATTGGCCAGGCAGGTGCGCATGGCTTGCTCTCGCTTTCCAAGTGGAAGCCGATTGAAATCCTCAGTGATATCCTGGCCGGGTCTTTGTTGAAATAGATTGACAACAAGGGGATCCATAAAGTTGACATTGACGTCTTTTGGGGCCTGTTGACCAGGGGGTGGCCTCGGGCGACGGCCGCCTATGACATAGTTTGTCAAGTCGTACACATAGCCGTCGAGGACTGCGATTGCCTGATCCTTATCCACGAGTGTTTTCAAATATTGAGGAGAGTAGCCAACATATCCCTTCTTGTAGTTTGCTCTCAACATTCTCATTTGATTCCAATACCAATCGGGTCTATAGTCATCAGTGAACGCTCTGAAGTCGTGGTATTGAGCATTTGGATCATCGTCTCGTGAAACTTTGACAGAGCCCGTTCTATTAGTAGACCTGAAATCCAGGGGTACAGATGGATCGACCTGGCCATCAACGCCATCACAAAGAGCGCTAACTTGCACAGGGAATAGTTTCGTTGCATCGAGGCCGGCATACTTTTCCAACGATTTCCGTGGAACGATTTTCGGATAGTGCGAGGGTATGAAAGCGCCCAAATCGAACACTTCTCCCCGAATAGCTATATAGGCATCATTCTTTTTCCCGTCGCGAGATGAGAGTTCATCGGGTGAGAAGACATATTGTTTCGGGCAAATTAACTGGGGAAAGCCGATAATGAAGAAGACAGCAAGCGCACAACTAAACCAAATAAGGAGGTTAATGGCAAACTTTTCTCGCCAGGCAATACGCACGTCTTTGCGCTTCATTCGTCCAATTAATTTGATAGTAAAATCAGGAATGTAGAAGGTAAGCAAATAAACGATTGCCAACCACCGTTTACGACTGCCGGAGACCACAACGTCATCAACTTCTTCCATTTTCTTCTCATTACCTTTCTCGGCCATCTGCTCCCGGGTTTCCAAATTCTTGAACATGTCACCAGAATTAAAGGCTGATGCCCCCGCATCGGAACGGCCGTCGATGTCACGAACCCCATAGAATGGCTGCTTGGTTTCATCTCCGTATATGTAGGAGCCAGGTAATGGAGATACATCTGGCGAGTTAAGGAGACGAACTTTTGAGTCTCCATATGGGGCTTTTTGACCAACCCCGAGCAGACCATCTTTGTCGTCATCTGTGCCATCTCCGCTGTAGCTGGGGAGAACCCGTTCGCCAACCCTTGCAATGTCCGCCCAACATCTTTCGCTTAAGAATACTCCAGTGCTTCCAACTCGTGCTTCATTTCCTGGCCATCGTTTTTCGTCGACCACCAATTGGCATTTTTCTTGCTCGCTGCCCACGATGATAGATTCTGCATCTGACAAACCAAGGAATTCACTGAATGGAAGAAACACGCTAAAATCTGCATTTCGAAGCCGCTGACTGATCTCTGCAATCCCGAAGGTTTGAACCTGCGATCGCACGCATTTGCTATCGAATTGATTCGCGATTCGACGATCGTTGGGTTTCAGGCAGAAAACAAAGTAGGAATTGACATTGTCTGCAGCCAAAGACTTATTGATATTGTCCAATGATACAAGAAATTGAGCAGCAGCACTCTGACCAGGTCCATTTGTGGAATCTCCCTGCTTGCGCTTTTTAGAGCCTGGAACTGAGGTCAAACTGGCCCCAGTATCGTCGTCAATATCCTTATCCGCCTGAGTTGCGCGAGCAGTAAGTCGGGGAGGTCTATCCATTTTGCGTCTTGCCATACTTGGCATTCTAAGAGGTTTCGAACTGACTTGGGCTTGCATAATAGCCGACTTTTCTTTAGGGTGGCGGATAGTTTGGAGTGCTTCTTGACCGAAAAGATCGCGCACGAACGCGCTCCTGGAGGAAGTGATGAGGTTCATTAAATCGCCAGAAACCAAGTCGCTGTTTTCCTCAACTAATCCCTGGACAGGATAATCGACCTCCCCCGCAAAATGCCTAACTGTAAAAGTAGCAGCTTCATTTTTTGAAGCGAAGTTGCTGCCAGGAAGAGTAGCCGTAGAGCTCCCGACAGAAATGGCCGGATTTTTGTTTGCAAATCGCTTTCTCAAGCTCTCAAGTAATTGCATATCGGATCGTCCGCGCTTCGTCTGGTCATCCAGGATCGTCAGGATTCCGTTGCCCTGTTTCAGCAAGGCTTTGACAGCATCAGAGTTATCAAAATAGCTAGTCGGAGGGACGCTAACTTCCTCCGCTTCGAGGATTTCCGCCTTGTGGTCGAAGAAGTTTCGCAAGCAGTAGTTATAAAGCGATTCAGTAGCGGCGTTATTCAAGAGCTGGTCCAATGTTGAGCCCGTTGCGGACGTTTGAGAAAAACCGGGGAAGTCGATGATCGAAATGGTGTTGGCCACCGCATCCTCGGCAGCACATACGCGCTGGTTGATGTTTTCGATTACATAGGCAACCAGAAGAGCGTACAGGGTCCGGGCGAGGTCATCAGCATTACTCCGCGCTCCTTTAGGATCAAGCATAACAGTTACACGTTCCCGATGAATGGTTTTCGTTTTATAGCCAAGGCTTGTCTCGAGATCATCCACGCTGAGTCCGAGGAACGCAGCGATAATTGCTAAAGCGTCCTTATTTTTGACAATAGTAACAGTTTCACCGCCTTCATGTGAGTATCCACCGCTCTCCTCTGGGCCCGTTGTCGTTGATTGGCCAGTAGTAAATTCCAGCTGTCCGATATGTAATATGCATGCAAGTATCTGACAGATCTCAGCTATTTCGCTCCTGGGGAACTCCAATTTGCGGAGCGCATTTTTGAATTGTTGGAAGCCCTCGGTGTCGTTAATCCCGACCTTCAGTTGCGTGGGATGGCCGAGGTACCGCCATCTCTTATGAGAAATTGTGCCAGATGAATGGTTGCCGGTGTTTCCACCGGTGCGGATATCGACTGAACTGTCCAAACCAAGATGCGCCTTTTCAGCTGCACTGGTTCCTGCAAGGAGATAATATAGCACATGGAAGCTTCGTTCACCGGTAGGAACGGACGCGATACGGCTTCTTTCTAGCCGGTGATCCAAAAGCTTGCCACCAATTAAGGTCGGGTTGAGGGTTGACGAGGCATCATACTGAAGCTCGAAAAACAGACCCGCTTTGGACGCAGTCGGGGTAGTAACTGATTTTGTAGTTGTCAAAGTATCGAAAACGAAGGCAGCGAGCGAGAGCTTTGCTGAAAGGGGTGTGGATGATAATGACAAGAAGGAAGAAAGAAGATGGGAGCGAACGGTTGTCTTCCCGGAACCAGTTTCTCCGCTAGTGGTAGTAAAAAAAAAAAATTAAAAAAATCAGCATTCCCCATGCAAGTTCACGAGGGGAATTCTTCTCTGGAATGCAAGGCTTACAGGAAGATGACAGCTTGGTTTTCTCCTCTCCCTCCCAGGCGGGCCCAAGCACGCCTAGCCAGATCGTCTGCTTCCCCCATTGCGCTTCCTTCCCTTTGTCCATCCGGACCGCGGGTGGAAGAAGTGTACGTATTCAGGCATATCAATCCTTGAGACGATAGCCGTGCCGTCGGAAGGGATACATGGAATCTAAAGCCAGAAACCGAAACCAAGTTTGTTAGCGAAAAATTTCAGGAAGATATCTGACTTGGTGTAAAATTCTTTACCTGCTTGCCAGATGGGCCGTAAGGTGGGTGTCCGATTGAAGATGGGCGGGAAGTGAAGGCAAGGAGGATTGTGCGTGGGCAGGAACAGATCCCGTCCCCGTCAATGAGTGGAGGGCCATGGCCAACGTCAACGGTTAGGGAACGAAGCCCACCTGGGCTGATAGAAAAGGGTTCAATCAAGCAATAACGACAGTCGACGACTCTCTGTACTGATTCGAAGGGCAGAATATTTTTGATTGACGATTGGCGTTCTAAGGCATTAGGAAGATTAACGAAAGGGACAAGAAGGATCGTCAAGAGGCAACGAAATATAGCGAACAAGATAATCAGTAAATCAAGGGTGGTTTAAGCTATTCTGTTCAGTCTCGTTACGAGTCAAATAGCAGAAGCAAAATCGGCGGTCAAGTAAAATGCTCCTACGCGGCCACCAAAATAACGAAGGAAGAACGGTCCTCAAACGAGGAGAGAACCCAAGGCAAACGACACGAAAGGAAGTGGAAGCAAAAGAGCGAGTGGCATCGAGGGGAGTATCTCTGGGAAACACGAGGGCCAGAGGTGAGGTTGGTTTCAAGAGAAGTCCAGCGAGCGAGCGAGTGAAGGAGGAACGGGCAGTGTCGAGCCGCCCAGAAGGGAAGTATGTGTACGGAGTACCATACGACGAAATACAGGTAGGTATTTTTACATACGTATGTACGGTATATTACGTTTCAAAGATTACCCGGCTACTTCATGTTTTCCACATCCGTATTCTGGTTCGCTGTCCCGCGATCACACTTTGTTTATATTTCAAAATAACAGTGCATCGAGTTGCGCTAAAAAAAATATTTTTTGCTCGCTGAGCCAACTGGCAGGTTGTAAGTTGCCCACTTGCAGCTGGGATCCCCGCCCTTGCAAGATTTATCTCGAATGACAGGCCTGGAAGAGCAGGCTGCCGTGTTGCAGGGTGCAGGCCTCCCCCCAGGTTGTCTCGTCTCGCCAGGGCGACTAGTTTCGCGATCCAAAACAAGCGGCAGGCTCAAAATCTATTTTAGGCGAGTCTAGAGCATGAAAGAACAAACAACAATAAGCACAGAGAGAGGAAAACGTCACATAATTAAATATATTCTTGTCGACTGAGGTAATAAAATCAACTAAAAATAAAAAGTGATATGGACGGAGAACGAATCGTCGATGGGATAAACTCCTCTAACGATGAGGAGGATTCCGGAAAAAAACTCAGCCAGCCTTCTAACAAGTCCTTGCTCCCTAGCATGTGGAAGCCGAATCGAATGAAGGTGGTAAGACATCCACAGAGACCGTCAAAAGCGATGTTTCGATTGGTGTGGGTGATCACACAATCGATGCATCCACCCAAGCAAGGCCTTTTTCTTGCCACCTCTAGTGTGGACTTGGAACTGGAACCCCTTCAGCTGGACGGACCCCTCGACACTTGGTTCGGCTATCACTCGTAGAAAATCTAAGGAGTTTTTTTTTTTTTTAAAAAAAAAAAAAAAAAATAGGCCCATGCTGAAAATCGTCCACACCTAGTCGTCTCAGAGCGCGTGATGCGGCAAGGAAGCCAAAAAGGTTTTATAGCTATTTGTGGACACAGAAGAAATCAATGATGATCATCATGGTACCAGAAGTCGTACTTCTCACGAATATAAATATACGGGATGAAATCTGGAAGCCTCTTGGAAAGCTGAACAATAGAGTTGGTGGATCTTGCTCTCATCCTTTCTCGTGTTTCAGGTTTCAGACACAATGTTCGTCAAAATCATTATCAAGATTACCTTTTCCATCGCAAACATCCTCAATTGTATCAGTTTGTGCAATGATGAGGAACAAACAACAACAAGCAACAGACCAGAAAGCAATCGTATTTCAGCCCCATACCATTCAGTGTTCCATTTTTAGGACGGATGTTCTGCACACTGACTGCGCAAAATCTTTGTATTTTATCTTTGGATCCATGGTTCAAGGCTTCGAAAACGTTCCCAAGCATACTCTAAAATCTGCATGGTCGAAGGCGAACCTGGTTCCGATCTTCGGCAGGACCAATGGCGGACGGGGATTTTTTCTTCAAACTTCTCCAGGACTTACCCCTTAACCTAATCCGCCCAACAGCCAGTTTACAGCATTTGCGTTGAGTGTATTTTAGATGGGGTATAGACATCGTTCTTTGAAAAAAAAAAAAGGAAAGAAAGAAAGAAAATGGCCCAAATTTAATATGTTTCGTACCTGGATTTTGATTACATCCTTTCTTCAACAGAACAACTATCAAATAGTAGTTAAAGAGCCATTTGATATAAACAACATTAGTAATCTAATCATTCGGCGTGGAAGATTGGTCGATTGCAGCCAGCGATCTCACTGAAGCTTTTTAAACCTTACCACGGCTCTGTCAGGCGGCCCAGGGCCCTGGCTGAGAGTATTTTTATGACAAAGGTGTGGAATAATGCCTTTGGGTAGGCATGCAAACTATATACTTACAATGGGTGACCCTAACTTAAGGATCGATCCTTGTGATGCAGTGGAAAGTTCTCTCTTATCGGTTAACCCAAAAGATTCAGAATTGGGTGTCAAAGTAGGTGTCGAGCCCTCATAACTTCTACTCATGAGGGTCAAAGTTCGTTGACCATTGACACTAAGATTTCCATTTCCATTTCTAATATTCCAGCTTCAAGCTTGGGGTGGTGAGAAATTTGAACAGTTTCTACCAGGTAGAAACTCGTGGAAGACAAAAAGTACACAATGATTGTGTCTATAGTTTCTGCGTATGTTTCTCATTGTCCGGTAGTGCAATTATGTATAGAGCTGTGCCAGCAAGTCCATCGGAAGCGGATCATGTTTATTGTTGAAAAGCAATAACCCTACGATATACTTAAGAGTCTACATCTGTATCCGTACTCCGTACAGATGTAAATCTACCATCAGACAAATTTTATTAGGGCTAAGTCGGCCTCAAAATTGTTTCTCCACCGACCCACGGTGTTTGCTGGTTGGCCATTGGTCTTTCTCCTAGCGGAAACTAGAGGGAAAGTGAGACAATTGGCTTTGCTGGATTTGCAGGGGCCTGCTACTGGACCAACCGAGTCGAATTGGAGTTCAGAGTACAGATTACGCAGTCGACCGGCGAGGAGAGACGAGCGACTTGTCTCAACGATGGTGGGAAGCTGTAAGGATAGGTTTGGAACCTGTGCACAGTATATCAGTATCAGGCAAGCTGGAGGCCCAAATAAGACATGATGATATATGTGCTCTTCTCATGAAGGTGTATCAAGCTTGTAGCGCCTCGATTCTGTAGCGATCCTTCTACGTAGCCGATTCCTGTCAACAATAGCATTGGAAAGAGTGATATCATTATTGCTGGGGTTTATCAATATTTTTTGCTCTGATTGAAAAACACAACCCTGCACCATGAGCCTACGATCTGAGATTTAGACAGACACCTTTACGGTTGATAACCGCACCCTTGCTCAAAGGGATTCGGGTTGAATACATCTATGAAAAACTGCGAATTTTATGTTGATGCAGAGGCTTTCAACTTACATCTTTTGTCTGGCTTACTTGAGGTGCGGCAGCCACTACGATATAAACAGCTTGATTCACAAATCTATTCATATTCCCAAAAGCAACCACACGGAAGACATTGTTCTGCTGCAACAGGAGGTGGTCACCACTAAAAGTATAGGTGTCATGCCGGCTGGCAGGAAGCTAGCAGGCCTACGGGGGTACGCAGCGTATGCACAGCCAAGTGCCAGCCAGGACATCTGGTGCGAAAGTGACATGTAAATTGAGAGTTCTACACAAAGGAAAGCACAGTGAGAGGCGACAGATCATGCTCCAATACATACTGCGGTGGGGCGTCACTTTTATGAAGGGCAACATTCAACCAACGCCAAATTCCTGTTGACGCTGGATGTAGGGCACAAAAATTTCGTGAGCAGAGTTTTAAGATATATTAAGAGACGGTTTTTTTTATCCCTTCAATGCATAATGAAAATTTTCCGATGCTCACTCGACTGTCTTGTAATATACTATACACCTGGCAGAAGAGACGGTTTTTGAAGGATTCAAAACTTGATTCCTGGAACAGATGAACATGAGAATAATGAATTGAGTGATTGTCCTCTTAAAACCTGCTTTTTCTTTCCTTTTCTTTTTTTTGGCGTAATAATTATAACTACTATTCGCTCTTAGTTTTTCATGTAGCTACGAATTGGTCGAAATTACTGGGCTGGCTGTAACTTCCTGACACTCTCCGTATTGTTACGCGTTTCAATGGATCCTCCCGCAGACTCGTTGTCTATAATTAGCAAATAGTTACAATACTGAACTTGACGCTGCGAATATTCCGTACACGCAGTACAGTACATACAGTACACATTACCGTACGCAAATCCTCCTTCGTCCGCCGTTCTCTCTTGCTCGAGGTTGGCAAAACAACTCAACCCAACCTCACGGCCTCATCAGATCTGGTCCTCTTGCTCGTCTCCTTGCTCGTCTTTCGTTTGGTTTCCTTCTACTATTCCTTTCGTTTAGCTGTGTCAGCAAGGAGTTGCTTGTTTCGCATTCGTTTGGACTTCTTGTCCTCGTCCATCGCTTTTTGCACCTACCCATTCCTCACTCTTCCCAACGATTTTGCTCTCTCTCACGGCTAATTCTAGCTCCTGACTATTCTTGCTGTGGTTTCAAATAGTCCGGTGACGATAAGATTTTCGTAAAGAAGGGTCGTGATTTTCCAAGCAGGACGGGTCTCTCTCCTCTTTGCCTGCCCTTACAAGGGCCGAGGACGCATCCTGCCATAGCTAGATGGGGCCGGAGTCAGTTACCTCAGTTCACTAATTCATTGTTAACGGCTTCCCTTATTTGCCATATCTTGCTCCAACCTTAAAATATCCATCCATCTGCAAGGCAAGCATGGCGAGCCGGTATTCTGTTTATTCGACGACGTCTTCCACTGCACCGGCCCCTCGCTCGACCAGACAGCCAGCTGCGCAAGTGTCTACCACAACCCTCCTCAATACCCTCCATGCGATATACTCCTCTGGGCAGTCATATCAACTCGACTCAGGCACGGCTCTGACAGTTAACACTTGGCTTACCGCTGCAAGCCCTGGACCCAATGGCGAAGTGGGCGGATTAGTGGACGCAGAACTCGCGAGACGGGCTTGGGAACATGCTCGACGCAGAGCCGAAGATGGGTGTATCGTCTTGTGGTAGGAACCTCTGCAATCCACCTCCCTCCCGGAAGATGCATCATATATGATGAATCCGTGCTGACTGTTGAAAACGATAGCTCATCTCACCGTTCTACTCCTTCCCTTCTTGCTCCGTTCTTAGCCAAGCTACCATTGTCGACTCCTTCCACCACTTATACTGCACTTTCTGCCCTTCGACCGTTCATTGCACAAGTTACACCTTATAATCCGTCGCAATTTCGCTGTTCTGCACTTGCTGTGTCTTATACCTTCACGCTCACTGGCAACGTCACAGCGGTATCACTGTCTTTATCCACAGCTGGCCTTGATGTTTCTAGTGGCCTGCTTAATATTCCTGCCGAGGCTGGCTACCGCGCCTTCGATGTGTTTTACTATCTACTTACATCTGCTTCGACCCCGGCTGAAAGGGAGTTTCTCAGCCTGAAAGATGCCTCTGCATACTCTCTCTTGAACAAATCGAACACATTTAATCCGCCAGCATATATACCCACTGCTGATGATGCGGCTTCTGCTGAAGATTTTAGAGCTGCTCTCAAGGCTATAGGTATCAAAGGCGCGTCACATAGAAATTTTATTACGATACTAGCTGCTTTACTGAAGCTAGGTAATTCTCTGGGCTTCTTGGTCGACCAGGAGGAACTTGAGGAAATATGTGAAGATGTTGGGGGACTTCTAAACCTTGATCCGGATGTACTTCTGCACAAGTGCTCCACAGATGATCGTGCCATTCTGATCGCTGGTATCTACGAAGCTTTGATTGATTGGGTGATATCTAAGGCTAATGAGACCATCTCTAATGAGATTCACAGCACCCAGGATAGTACCTCAGGTGATGACAGCCCTGGCCGGAGGACCCCTTGGATTGATGGGGAAACGGGTGACACTGTTGGAATCACAGTCGTTGAGGTTCCAGATCCAGCGTTAGGAAAAGCCATCGCCCTTAGGGGAGTCTTCGATGACTCCCTTGGTATTAATGCTGAAATGAAAGAAGATGGAATCGAAGTTGTTGCCCCAGGACAGTCTGTGATCAAGGAAATGCACAATGCAATCGCTGAGGTTGAGGCCGATATGGGGGTTCCGGAAAGCGCGGCAACCCGTGAACGAGAACAAGAGTACGATAGAAAAGAAGGTGTTTTGGAAAAAGTCGGATTGGAACTTGAAACGGGCAGTTTTCTTCGGCAGATTTTATATTCCGTTGAAAATGAAGGCATTAGTCTTGGCAAGAAGGGCCGTTTTGACCTCACCAATACTCTAGGAAGCAGCAGAGTTTGGTATCACGTCGCACTTCATCCCACAGACGATCCACCTGCCACTTTGGCATCTTTACCATCCGTTACATCCTCTTGGTCTGCCGGAACTGTCTCCCGCCAACTTCGCGCATGGAGGCTCCCCGAATGGGCCAACCGTCGAAACAAACACCTTGATTTCACGGCAGATTTCGATGTAGAAGAATTTGTCACGAGGTATTCTCGGCTTGGATGCCAAGAAGGAAAGGACGGAGTGGAGAACTGGATCCTAGAAAGAGGGTGGAGCAATGGTGATGTGGTTATCGGCAACGAGAGAATTTGGATGAGAGAGAATGCATGGTGGGAGGCTGAGTCGATGCTGGATTTGAAACCGCAAAATATCCCACAGGATCCGTTCAATCCTGTGATGACCCCCTTTGACACCCCATATTCTCCCACCCCACCACCTAATGCCAGCGGCTTCTTTCAGCCAGAGATCAGTGTTGGTGACAGTCGTGAAAATCTTATGCAAAGGCAGAGCGTGGCAACTATGTCTCGGAGTGCTTTGGGGGGAGCTCGTTCCATCGCACCTACTGTTGGCCAGCCTGGCCAAACCGCACTGGGAGATTACGGCCTTGGCCCAAAGGGAGATGACAGAAAACACGATACCCAATACTACGATCAAGATCTTGGTGTATTCACTGGGCAAATGGATCCTGAATTTGGTGACCCGAAAAAGATCGAGAAGAAAAAAATTCCCTTGTCTCGGCGTCTGTGGGCAGGCTTCGTTTGGGCGGCAACTTTTTGGATTCCTTCGTTTGTCCTTCGATATGTTGGCCGTATGAAACGCCCAGATGTTCGAATGGCTTGGAGAGAAAAGGTTACTCTCATGGCTCTAATCCTTCTCCTGAACGCCATAATGGTTTTTTGGATTATTGGTTTTGGAAATTTACTCTGCCCGAATAAAGATAAAGTCTGGTCTGAGAAAGAAGTCACTTACCACCAAGGGGATAATGACTACTACGTCAGTATCCATGGGATCGTGTATGATATCAGCAAGTTTTGGAAAGTTCCGCACGCTACAACTAGAGACACTTCCAGGACTGCAATGGATCCGTTCCGTGGTTTAAATATGGATGCTTACTTTCCCGTTCCACTGACTGTGGCATGTCGCGGCTTCGGCATAGCCGATTATGTTCAGCTTCAACACAACCAGACCGACGCCGTTTTATATCCAAATGCTCTCCACTCCTCTGGTCCTTTAAATGAGCGTGACCCCAAATCCAAATTGCACGATATCAACTGGTATAACAATGATTTCTTACCAAGAATCAAGGAGTATTACAAAGGGGATGTGGTTTGGGACAAGGCTGAATTACAGAAACAGGCGGAAGAAGACCAACGGTTTTGGGTCGTACTAACCGGCGAAGTGTTTGATCTAACGGACTATTTCTACACCGTTAAACTGATGAACAATCTGCAGGCCTACAATTTCCTCCCTGATAAAGTCACCCAGTTGTTCTTGAATAACCCGGGTGAGGACATAACCGACAAGTGGGAGAGTACCGTTGACTTCCAGAACAGCTATTGGTGTTTGAAGCATCAGTTTTATCTTGGCAAAACCGACTTCCGAAAAACAGCTAGATGCCAAGTGAACAATTATATCCTGCTTGCATTCACTTGCGTACTTGCTGGTGTTATTCTTATCAAATTCGTTGCTGCGCTCCAGCTTGGAACCAAACGGCGACCTTCGATGCAAGATAAATTTGTTATCTGTCAAGTTCCCGCGTACACCGAGGGAGAAGACCAACTGCGGAAAGGACTCGATTCCCTCACAGCTCTCCAGTATGACAATAAGCGGAAGCTTATTTTCGTGATCTGCGATGGTATGATTGTTGGAGGTGGTAATGATCGACCAACTCCAAAAATTGTGCTCGATATCTTGGGTGTCGATCCAAAAATCGATCCTCCCGCGCTCCCATTTAAGTCTGTGGGCGTGGGAAGCGATCAACTCAACTATGGCAAAGTGTATTCTGGTCTCTATGAATTCGAAGGCAATGTTGTTCCTTACATTGTTGTTGTCAAGGTTGGAAAGGAGTCCGAACAAACCAAATCGAAACCGGGAAACCGAGGGAAGCGAGACTCCCAAGTTTTGATTATGAGCTTCCTAAACAGGGTACACCATCGTTCAGCAATGTCACCACTCGAGCTTGAAATATTCCACCAAATCAACAACGTTATCGGAGTTGATCCTGAGCTTTACGAGTATCTCTTCATGGTTGACGCTGACACGAGTGTGAAAGAAGATTCGTTGAACCGACTTGTAGCGAGCTGCGCGAATGATTCTAAAATTGCCGGTATCTGTGGTGAAACCAGTTTGGAGAATGAAGAACGTACTTGGTGGACAATGATTCAAGTTTACGAGTATTATATTTCCCACCACCTGGCGAAAGCTTTCGAGTCGTTGTTTGGCAGTGTTACTTGTCTTCCTGGATGGTATGATCAATCCTCGTGTCTCTTTTCCTAATTTTTGGCATTGGTTCGCTAACTTTTCTTAGTTTTTGCATGTATCGTCTTCGCACTGCTGATAAAGGCCGGCCGTTGATTATCTCTGATAAGGTTCTGAGCGAATATTCTGACATAGACGTTGATACACTACACAAGAAAAATCTTTTGGCCCTCGGAGAAGATCGATATCTGACAACATTAATGACCAAGCATTTCCCGAACATGAGGTACAAATTCATTCCAGACGCATACGCAAACACTGCAGCTCCAGAAACATGGAGTGTTCTGCTATCCCAGAGACGTCGCTGGATCAACTCCACTATACACAATCTAGCAGAATTAATGTTCCTCTCAGACTTGTGCGGCTTCTGCTGCTTCAGTATGAGATTTGTGGTGTTTATTGATCTTTTTGGAACAATTATTCTCCCAGCGACCTGCGCTTATTTGGTCTATATCATTTACCTCGCTGCAACCAATAGTGGACAATTCCCGATTATTTCGATTGCGATCATTGCTGGTGTTTACGGCCTACAGGCAATTATATTTATTATAAAACGCCAGTGGCAACATATTGGATGGATGATAATCTATATCATTGCATTCCCGATTTACAGTTTTGTTCTGCCTATGTATTCGTTCTGGAATCAGGATAATTTCACTTGGGGAAATACTCGCATCGTTATCGGTGAAAAAGGAGATAAACGCGTCATTGCTATCGAGGACGAAGGTTTCGATCCGAGAAGCATTCCTCTGCAACGTTGGGATGATTACGCGCTTGCCAATAACCTCCCAGGTCGTCGTGGAAATTCTCCTTCCGGGCAGGAAAAGTTTTACCAGCCAGTTTATGCTGATGACGCGGCCATGGAGATGGATGATATGCACTCAACTTATTCGTCAGTGAAGCCGGCATCAACAATCCTTACCGGCTTCCCTGCCCAAGGACCTCATGGACCGTATATGACTCCACACTCACCAAGTCCTTTTGGCGGCAATATCCCCGGTAACAGAAGTTCGCACTTGTCATCGTTCTCACGGTACACGGATCAGCCCCTTGGCGGCCGTAGTCAAAGTTATTTGTCGATGGGCAATCTTAGCAGCTACCATGAAAACCCAGCAAGCGCAAGCCGCCTAAGCGGGCTTGGACCGATGACAAGCGAAACTCATCTTGGAGTACCTCAACGGCAAAGCATGCCTAGCCCACTGGGTATGCCTCGGCCAATGAGCACTGTGGTGGACTTCAGATCTGCACAAGGTCTAGGGCCAGATAAGGCAACTATTACGGAGGCTATTCAGAACTGCCTGTCTGAAGTGGACTTGGACACGGTGACCAAAAAACAAGGTACGTTTTATTAATTATGTCACTTTACCCTTCGGTCTTTCCATTCGCATTCGTAATCTAATGAGTTGTGGCTATAGTCCGTGCTCTCGTCGAACAACGATTGCAGACGACATTGACTGGCGAAAAGAAAGCATTCTTAGATCGCCAGATCGATACTGAACTTGCCAACATGTAAAACCAGGGTAACCGTCTCCAATTATTGCCAAAAATCTCCGCTTAAGGTTGAAAAAGAATTGCGGTCCAGCCACCGTAATGTTACGACTCTTCTCTTTGATTCATTTTGTTCCTGTCATCATCTCTTTGCTTGGTTTTTTAAGTATTTTTCTGTTTACCATTTTGTTTCCATTTCTTTTTTTAAGTTTTGTAATCTGCCTGGGTGCTAACTGTTTCCTTTTTTGTCCTGTTTGTTTTATTGCTTTGCTGGGTATATGTAACTTTTGGGAAGCACGAATGTTCAAGGGGCCAAAAACACATCATCTATTCATCCTCGATCCTACATATCCATACATACTAATAATATATTTTGTAATAATTACGTACATTGTCAATACAGGTTACTTGTTTCACGTCTTTTGCTTCTAATTAGTTATATTCTGTGTACTCTTGAATTCAGTTGCTCTCCGTCCTGTCTTGTTTGTCCGTTTCTTTTCTCTACTTTGTTCTTCATTTTATACTCTGTGCAGTTTGAACTAGCAGGATAAGAAATCAAAAATTTTTCTTTTCTTCTCTTCAAGTTTAATTCACAAACCGTGTGTTCCATCAGTATGTCCACTGATTCTATAGTGTCTATCATTCTTAGCAATGATATCTGAGCAGTATATCTAGGGGTTATACGGGGGGGGGTTTGGGTGGTGTTATAACCTGTGTTACTATGTATGTTAGCCAAGCCCCACGATAACTTTTAGCGCATAATTTTTGAAATATCAGACTGCAATTGGCTCAGACTGCCCCTATTCTTATCTCTGAATTATCTATCTATCTATCTACAGATCTGTACCAATCTGCTCAATATCTGATTGATTACTGATGGAATCAAAAATACTAGATAGCTGCTAATCTATCTATCTATCTATCTGCATGTCTGTCTATCTCTCTATGAAAACAAACATCATTATCTAGCTACTTATCTATCTGACAATACTGACTTACTAGATGACTACCTGACTGTCTATCTGTCTATATAGCAATGATATCTAATGATGATAGCTAGCAATGATATCTAGTGATGGTATCTAGCGATGATAGCTAGTGATGATATCTAGCGATGATATCTAGCGATGATATCTAGCGATGATATCTAGCAATGATATCTAGCAATGATATCTAGCGATGATAGCTAGTGATGATATCTAGTGATGATATCTAGCAATGATATCTAGCAATGATAGCTAGCAATGATATCTAGTGATGGTATCTAGCGATGATATCTAGCGATGATAGCTAGTGATGATATATAGATGTATATAATTTCTATTTACTTCAGTTGTATGAAGTCTGTGTATGATATCTAGATATAGCTTACATCTTTATATTGACATCTAGAATCAGTAGCTCATATAATGAAGTCAAGTAGATTATAGATAGAAGATAGAAGAAAGATATATATAGCTAGCTAGTCATATTGATATCAACTGATTGTTGCCCATACTATTTTTCTTCAATCATTCATCTTGTACAGGAGCTCCAATAACTGCCAAGATAACATGCCAAGCAGACCCCCCCTGTATAACTTGGTTATCCAGGGGGGGTTTGGCCTGGGTGGCGTCCGGGATAACTGGGTTATTTGGGGGGGTCATGTTATAACGCCGCTAACGCGCCCCCTGGATAACTAGGGGTTATACAGAGGGGGGTTTGGGTGGCGTTATAACCTGTGTTACTATGTATGTTAGCCAAGCCCCACGATAACTTTTAGCACATAATTTTTGAAATATCAGACTGCAATTGGCTCAGACTGCCTCTATTCTTATCTCTGAATTATCTATCTATCTATCTACAGATCTGTACCAATCTGCTCAATATCTGATTGATTACTGATGGAATCAAGAATACTAGATAGCTGCTAATCTATCTATCTATCTATCTGCATGTCTGTCTACCTCTCTATGAAAACAAACATCATTATCTAGCTACTTATCTATCTGACAATACTGACTTACTAGATGACTACCTGACTGTCTATCTGTCTATATAGCAATGATATCTAATGATGATAGCTAGCAATGATATCTAGTGATGGTATCTAGCGATGATAGCTAGTGATGATATCTAGCGATGATATCTAGCGATGATATCTAGTGATGATATCTAGCGATGATATCTAGTGATGATATCTAGCGATGATAGCTAGTGATGATATCTAGTGATGATATCTAGCGATGATATCTAGCGATGATAGCTAGCGATGATATCTAGTGATGGTATCTAGCGATGATATCTAGCGATGATAGCTAGTGATGATATATAGATGTATATAATTTCTATTTACTTCAGTTGTATGAAGTCTGTGTATGATATCTAGATATAGCTTACATCTTTATATTGACATCTAGAATCAGTAGCTCATATAATGAAGTCAAGCAGATTATAGATAGAAGATAGAAGAAAGATATATATAGCTAGCTAGTCATATTGATATCAACTGATTGTTGCCCATACTATTTTTCTTCAATCATTCATCTTGTACGGGAGCTCCAATAACTGCCAAGATAACATGCCAAGCAGACCCCCCCCGTATAACTCGGTTATCCAGGGGGGGTTTGGCCTGGGTGGCGTCCGGGATAACTGGGTTATTTGGGGGGGTCATGTTATAACGCCGCTAACGCGCCCCCTGGATAACTCAGAATGCTTTGACTGTGGAATATTTCGATCAGGGTTGTAGGATCTTGTTTTGGTGTGCGCAGCCGCTGGCTCTGCCGTGCTGACATAGTAGGTAAGGCCCATTACACCCATGGATGCGCTTATAAAATACCAACCAGCTAAAGCTGTCCAACACCGTAAGTGGTTGGGGGTACGAGGAAAGTGAGTACCAGGGGGGCGTATTTATTTCAGTTACCAAGGACGATCTCGCTACGCTTTTACGCACAGTAGACATTTGGGCCTCGGGCTTGTGGACTCGAAACGCTCGAATGGCCAACAACAGCATCGTTGTGACTCGTGAGATTGAAGGTTATGGGGATGGTTCATATATCCCCCACGTCGTAAATAAAACTGGTCAGAAATTTAAGCTACGGGCGGACTTAGCACGGGACACATCTCCAAGGAAGGCCCCAGGGGTGACTTTGATCTGCCATCGAATAAGCGGCGCAAGGAGAACGGGACTGGGGCTCGGTGGGAACCGTAGTAGGAACTAGGCTCGGGGGGCTCCCTTGACAGATCATGGTGTGGCCGGTCTTTTGAGCGCAATTTGACCTTCCCATTTCGAGTCTGACGCTCGATACAAGTGCGTAAGTGCCTTGGTGTTGTGTGGATCCCTCCCTTCAGCGGAACACCATTCCCTCCCGCGAGGATCTCCGCGTTGAGTTGATTTCTGGGCAACGCTCCGCTGAAAAGTGACAATAGCCAATGTTTTTTCTTTCTTTTTATTGGACATTGCATTTGACCTGTCGCGACTTTTCGCGACCATGTTGTTGGATATTATAAATAGCGACACCAGGGGCTCAGCGAGATGAAGCACTGTCACAGGTTTGCAAGGGATGAATGCACTTGAGATTGGCGATGGGCCCAAAAGGGTAAGATGAGGTTGGGATTAGAACCGTGTCAGTTAGCTTTAACCCGAACCCACTGCATTCAAACATTCCAACGATGACAGAAGACCCATGACGGATCAGGCAGAATTTGCATCATGAAAACAATAGATTTAATTCTTAAAAAACAGCGCTAGGTCTATATGCATTTCGGACAATGTATGGTATCGTACATGAGAAAATGAAACGTTGTAATGGCAAAACAAGAGCATGGTCCAAGGGAAGTAAATTAAACAGAAGATATTAAAGAAAAGGGCTCGGTTATTTCCAGCGTTTACATTAGTATGCAAGCATTCTGCGGCTTCTCCTGGAATGGCATAGTTTTGGGTTCTTGGTCTTTGGCTTTTTGGGCTTCGGGTCCTTGGGCTTTGGGTCTTTGGGCTTTGGGTCTTTGGGCTTTGGGTCTTTGGGCTTTGGGTCATTGGGCTTTGGGTCCTTCTTGATGGATTTTCCGCCGTTGTAAAGCAGTTTGGTGGTGGTGCCCTTGGGGGTACCTTCGGCGGAGTCCTGCGCTATACTTTTCATGCGGTCGCACACAGAGCCGCCACTGATGTTCTCAAGAGACATAAGATAAGCAGCCACTCCGGCGACGTGGGGAGATGACATCGAGGTTCCAGAGTAGCTGTCGGTTTTGCCTCCCGGAATAGTGGATATAATATCAACACCGGGTGCGAAGAGGTCGACTTTGGAGGTAGAGTGTTTGAGTCAGTACCAGAGGAAAAATAGAAGATAAAAATCATATTACGTTGCAAACTTACTACCACTGCCAAAGTTGGAGAATCCGGCCATCTTGTCTTTGTCGTCAGTAGCGCCAACAGTGCAAACAGTTGACTCAGAGGCAGGCGACTCATTCGACGCATCCCGCTAGAGAGCCTGTCAGCAGGAGATCCCTTGAAAGGAGTCCGTCCCTAGGGAAGAGAGAAATGGAACTTACATGTGCGTTACCGGCGCTCACAGAAACGAAGATACCTGCACGGACAACCGCGGCGAGAGCCTCGTTGAATGCGCGTGAGAAGCCCATTCCAAGGCTAAGGTTCATGACAGACTTCTTAGGGTCACCATGCTCTTGAGCATGGTTGACAGCCCACTTCACACCCTTCAGAATCGCTGCGGCTGATCCAGTTCCCTTGCAGTCAAGCACTTTGACGCCGATAAGCTTAATCCTTTTAGAGACACCGTAGGTAGTGCTGCCAATGGTGCCCGCAACGTGAGTTCCGTGGCCGCGGCAATCTTCATCTTGCGAGTCGAGAGTGTTCGTACCCCAGGTCGCGCGGCCACCGAACTCGGGATGCTTCGCGTCGATACCGCTGTCGATAATATAAGCGGTGATGCCTTCGCCAGCACTCGAGTCATAGATATAGTCCTTGACACCAGGCTCGGTGGCAGAGATGCGGCCAAGGCCCCAGGACGGTGCGTTTTTCTCAACGACGAACTGGTGCATTTGTACAACCTTGTTTTGTTCGATGTAGGCAACCTGGGGAGTTAAACCTCAGTCAGTGGTTTGAAGTCATAAACATCTGTTAGATTTGGAATTTGGATTGTCCATACGTCTTCGTCATCGGAAATCTGTTTTATAGTGTCATCGCCAAAGACACCGGCGTATGCTCTGAATTGGTCGTCGAATTTGAAGTGGTCGCTGACACCGCCATTACTGACCCCAGAATCAGCAGCTACCAGCTTTGAAGAAACCCAACTCTGGTGAGTCTCGAATTTTTCGTCTGTCGTGTTCGGTTTCATTACGATAATATATTGATTGGGAATAAGTTGGCCGTCAGTGCCTGCTTCAAGAAATGGTGCTGCATCGGTGGTGGTGGATAGCGCCACCAGGGCGAGAGGTAGAAATGTGTCGAAGAGATGCATTGGAAACAAAACAAAAACCGGGTATTTTATCAAAATATATAAACATATAAGGAAGGTTGCATATGGCTTTTGTCATCTGTTGTGTTGAATGATAACTCGATGAACATAGGGGCATGGCTGGATCTTATAAAGAATTTTTTTTGTTTTATTTTTTATGTCCAGCGCTAAGGGAGGACTGGGTCTGAGGATCCCTACCCACATAAGCTCCCCATATCGAGAACTAGAGAAAGTGAAATGACCGTTATTGTCGCTGGTGTCGTATTACTGCTCGGCCGAGGGTCAGAGCCGGAGAACATCATTCAGCGATGTCGTCGTGCCAGAGACCCAGCTAGAAGCGGAAACAAAAACAGTAGTTTCATTAAAAAAGCGATCCATTGCCGAACCTGCAGCACAACCCTGAGCCTGTTTACTTCTCAGTGGGATTGTCTATTATTAACTCCAGGACGAGCTGTCATGCAGAGAAGAAGCAGCGGACGTGCTAGGATCAACGGCGAAGACACTAGCCGGGGGAAGATAATCAAATCGTCTGCTGAGTTCCAAATATAGCTTTAGAGTTGGATCAGCGAATGCGAGCGAAGCTTCCCTCGAGCTTACATACTAATGACATCGTCTAGTTAACCAAGGCCCGAGGAAGCAGGGAGTTTAGCGTCAGGGGTAAGGCGTTGGGCAAGGGTCACTGGGCAGTCACGGCTTGGGCTGTCCCCAGCCTTTAGTATAGCTATCGTCCATGTAATCTGTACTGCATACGGTACGAGGACAGCACGTCCTGATACTCTTCCATTAAGGCTGCTGTGGAATGACTGTTCGCCGATGTATGTAGTCTGCATACCAGACCGTAACTTATAGTTTCCCTGCTCACTGGCGGACTACTTGTATGTTCCTTTTGGCAGCACGTATTCACCTTCCATCGTTCTCCATCGTCAGTTCTGTACTCTTTCGTCAGCACCTGGTCAAAGAGTAACAGGGCGGGATGTCTGTGTGGAAGTTTTGCAAGGTTGGAGCAGCTAATACCTAGGATGTCGCCCAGCGACCCTCTAATTCGCCAGGGATCGTTTCTAATCTCCGCAGATTCAGCGCCTGACAAGGAGGCTTGACTGATCTCCACAAGCTCCGCTCTCTTGTCAGACACATATCTCGTCCTCTCAATTGAAATAAATAAATAAATAAATAACCAAAAATAACAATAGAATGAAAATAAAATAAAATAAAAATAAAAATAATAAATAAAAAATAAAAAATAAAAATCTTCTTGATGATGACACTACGCTTCGCACTATCAAGTGCCAAAGAGTCATGCACTTGGCGCAATGCTTTCATGCGTTGCCTCAAAAAGCCGGTTAATACATCCCTGGGGAGACATTTTGGCCTGTTGCACTTCTCCTGGTATTTCCCTCTTCTCCACCAACAGATAAGCTTCATGGCCCCGGCGGTGCATGTACTGTACATCGCACACCCCGGGAGAAAGCTCACCGACGTGGGCTGTACGGAAGGCTGGAACATAGATTCATTCCCCTAGAGATTCAGGCAGGTAAATGCCCTCCAAATCATCGGGATCATTGGGGCAAGGGGGCAAGGTCAGTAGCCAGGGTTGGGTGCAGGGGCTCCACACTGTTCGATAGATAGCCCTGGTTTCAACACTCAATCAAGCATGACAATGACAATCCATCGGGGGGCAGAGCTCGAGCCCTGCTTGCTCCTTTCATAGTACTTTTACGCAGGAGCAATCTCCCTCCTCCGGCCAATCTTTCCAGCCTCTTTAGAAGGCCAGATTAGACAGCCGACACCTTCGACAGAGGCGTCCGCAGCATCAAAAATAGCAAAACTGGGCTGTCCATCCTTGAGCGAGCACGAGACTTGAATCCCGAAGAGAAGCTGTTCTAGCGCTTTCTTTCTTTCTTTCTTTCTTTGTTTTTTTCTTCTCTCTTTTTCCCCCCGGTCATTTATCCCAGTCAGAGAGGCGAGGACGGAATGAAGATAACACCGGTCGGTGATATTTTTAGAATGTTATCACACTGTTATCGAGTCTTCAATCGGGGACGGGGCTGGCGCTGGTTTCCAACTTGTCACTTTGTCAGCATGTCCCAAAGCGGCAAAACCTAGCCCTAACTCGCCGACGCCAATCCAGGAGCATACAATGATCCCATTCTTCTTCGTTTTCCTTCTTCCTCCTTTTTCCAAAAAAAAAAAAAAAGAAAAGAAAAGAAAAAAAATCCAAGGGAATCGCGACTCAGGTCGATCAAAAATGAGAACATAAATTGAAACAATCTGCCAACAATACTACGGAGTTACTGATACAGAGATACTACTCCGTAGGTTACTTGCGCATACGATACATCATCAGCTCAAGCAAGTAAGTTAGTCTAGTCTAACCCGGACTGGTAACGAACGAAAAAAATATCACCGAACACAGCCTGTGGGGGCCCAGCCTACCTATGCTTCCACTGGGATGGGCTGTCGTGGGTGATAAATCAGCAGGATGTTGGTCGGTGTCTCAGGAAAGGGCCGAGCGTCCGTGATCGTTAACTGCGTAGCCAAAGAGCTGTGTGTGTGCAAGCCACAGCTTCTACTATGTAACTAACTCCACGGTCAGATCATAAGCAAGCGAGAGGAGCTTCCCTGGCCCTGAAATCTTAATGAGCAAGTTCTGCAAGCGGGCGGCAGGCCGCAGAATTGCTAAAATCCGTCTCTCTTTTGAATCGCAGCAAATAATGAACAAAAGGAAAAGAGAAGAGAAGGGAAAAAATACAAATTCCTGCTGAATCATTGGTGATGATACTGATGATGTGAACGGTGGGCCACTCGAAGTATTGAGAGAGAAAGATAAAAAGCCAACATACGCAGCGTATACTTCATTGCCTCATTCTTTCTTTCTTGCTTGCTTTCTACTGAGCGTACTGCGTAAACATAACTTCCCTAATATCATTTTACAGTCCTTCCACAGCATTTCTTTTACCTGTGCGTAAATTAATTGATACAAGAAAACCTCTGCCTCTCCTACCCATACACCCCTTTCCAACCCACAGTTTCGGATTTGATTTATTTATTTATGCCTCTTTCCTTCATGCTTCTTCATTTTTAAACCCACCAAAGAAAAAAAAAAAAAAATCGTTGAAGGATAATACCAACAATACAACAATACAAAGACGAAACCCGCGCCGCCAGCTCCCTGATCCACACAACCCCTTCATAAGTGGAGTAACCCAAAGTCCAAGTGCAGGTACTCGGATTGAAACATTCGTGATTTTCCCCGTTGAAAATGCGTCTTAGTCTTTCGGACTTTGCTATGCCATATATGCATGAATTGGGACAGAAAAGCCGCAACTAAGAAGTGAAGTTTATGTGCTGAGTTTGTTCAATTCACTATGGATCCTGCCGTAGAAGCTGTTGCGTGGATCATTGGTTGTTTTGAGACTCGCTCCTGCTGCTTGCACAGTACATCCGGGATGATATGTAAAAATGATAAAAAAAAGGGAAAAGCGGACATATCTTATATCGAGATATGAGGATAAAACCGAACGACCAGGGTGCAATCCACGAAACTTCTCTCTTTTTTTTTTTTTTTTTTATAGCAAGGCTTCAAACACGGTGTGCAAAACAAACCTTTATTTTGCACCTACCTCCACATGCCCTCAGAACGCACCTACTCCCCGAACTCGCTTGATCGCCCCCACAAACCCCTTTATCCAACTGAACCTTCCGGGGTTGACTCCAATCGCGCCTTCCGCCATGTCTCCCGTCACTGGATCATGCCAACATCCATCTCGTGGGCTAACTGCGCCATATATAGCCGTGTTTTGGTTTCTGCGGATGCCGTCAAGCCAAGTTTGGCACACCTCCGCAGAATCAAGGAGGACATTCGTTTCTTGAGAGTGGAAAATCGACTGTGTATCAAGATTCGCATTCCCTAGAAAACTGCGTTGTTAACAAACGAAACCGGACTGATGCCGCTTCGCATTTCATAGTTCTCACCTTGAATCGCGACGTGCCGGTCGATAATCATCAGTTTTATATGACAGCTCCGTTTTTTGAACTTATTATGAATAGGTCTCGTTTGATCCTTCGCCACATAGTTGTATATCTGGAGCCGTGATTTTTCCTTTTCGGATTTGAGCGAGTTGTATAGGCGATTTGATATCATTTCGTTGATGCCGTTTTGGAAGGGAAGAAGCTGTCCTGGGTCGTTGTATCCTAAGGTAAGATAGCAGGTTACCACAACCCCTCGACGAACAGCATTAAGGATGGGCTCTAGCAAGCATTCTGCATTCAAATTTGGCGTTTGAATGAAAATGGACTTTTGAGCGCTGCGGATAGCTGAAAGGAATGCCACGTTTTGAGGTGTGTAAAGACTCGAATGATTCAAGGCTGGCTCCTGAAGTTAGCTGCGGGAAAAAAAGTCTCTTCACTTCATAGGTCAAACCTACCAGGCCATGGCTCTCGACATACCAGCGCCATTGGGAATGGATTATGGGGTGCATGGAGGATGTAAGGTGTCATTTCATCCTGGCCAGACGACTCAGGGGCATCGCCTGTCACATCAGGGCGTTTGATAACATCTACATTGGGTGAGCGGGGTAAATAAACAAACCATATACATGGCCATATATACGTATACGTACTCAAGTAGCGAGTGACGCTTTCGACTTTATTCTCGGAATATCGGGGCCTGAGGCATGCCTGGATACATGCGGCTTCCGACTCAATATCGGGCTGATATTCTTCGCGGTCGCAACCAAGCTCGTTCCGCTTTTCTACTTCCTCCGATCGAATACTTCAAGACAACAGCCATTAACGTGTTAAACCCGACAAGGTAACAATCAATTAGAGGATGAGATCAGATGGTCGTACCTTTCTTGTGGGACAGCATACACCTCTTTCTCGGGGGATTTTTGCGCAGCAGGATTAGCAAAAGTGGGCGGTTGGCCCAACGCCGCTGGCGAATTAACCATGGGAAGCATCGGTCTCAACTTGGCATTCCATTGGATAATGGCCATATCGTAGATAGAATCGACGATAGGGCCTTCCAGTCGAACCATCATTTCCAAATTATCGTTGTCCTAAAACAAATTTAGAAAAAAAGAGATATATATATATATCAGAGGCGAGCTAATTTAACTCCTGCTACATCAATTTTGGAGGAAAGAAACAAAACAAATGCACCCGTATCACCAGTGGCTAACCTGAATGTTGCTGCTTTGAAGCAGTGCTACCCTCCGATCCACTACCATGAATTTTGAATGGAATGTCCCTAGAATGGGCTGATGATAATTCATCGCCTCGAGCTCAAGGTTTGGAATATGTTCTGGAGGTGGCAGTTGCACGTGGACATCGGTGGCGGCTTGGGGATAAACGAGCTGGCGACTGTTGATGATCTATCTCCGTTGTTAGGCGTCACAAAGCGTTTTTGCAGCAATGCAATACGGGATTAAATCACTTCAGCTTAGCCTAACCTGTTTCAAGTGTGCGCGATCATACATGATCTTAACAACCACTTTTGCGGTGCCCCGTCTACCAGCGCGAACGGAGAGCTCCTTGAGAGCGTCCGTGATGATTGTCGAGCAACGAGATGAAACCCAGAAATTTGTGGCCAGGAACACCTCTTGCTCCGCGCGAACTATACAGTTTGCCATATGGCGACAGACATCTGGAGTCGGAGCAATGATAGTCAAAGGCACAACACCAGAGCTCCCTAGCAATGCCGGGGAAGCACACCCGGCCATCGGGTTGCGGTCCAGAGTACAGAGCACATCGTGATATATCTGGTACGAAGATTGCAGAGTTAGAACATTCCTGTTAGAAGGGGGGGAAAACCCTCCTTATAATAATAATAATAATAACAATTCGACCAAAAAAATTGAATTGATCTTCCACGGTTCTCCATACTTGAAGGAAAAGATCGCTGGGCCTGTTGGCGCCCCATTTCCCGCACAGATATGCCTGCTGTAGGTCAAGCTGTCCAATTCCCCTGTGCCTTTCGCCGCGCTGGCATCTCCCGCACAGACCATTGCGGGGCTTGAATAGCCGGTGGATAACATCACGAGGGGTGGTTTCAGGATCATCGGCAAGCTCCGAAGTCACATTCGAACCGTCCCGGCAAAGCTCGTACGTCCACTCCGAGAACATGTCGTCGCAGGACCAGTGCACACTGGTAGGACGAGCCAGCAGCAGTGCAAAGACAAGGGAGCAGAAGCTTAAGAGAGCAGCGAACCCCGCCACCGAGAAGCTTACCAACCCGATCTGGAGCTGGAACAATCCCCAAGGAAAGGAAGAGAAAGGAGAGAGAGGAGAGAAAGGAAACGAGAGATACATTCTCAGCGGCATCAACGGTTGGGGTGGAGGGAAGGTGCGGAAGAGAGGGAGGGTGCGGAAAGTGACTGGTACAGCATCTCGCCCCGGTTCACTCTCTCCAAAATACCAAACCCAGGAAACAGGTATTCTCAAGGGAGCTTAGAGGCATTGAATGAATCGCCCGATGTTCATATCAAGTTCTAATGGTCAGTGACGTTGGAGTTGAAGGAGTTGGATATAGTTGAATGCTCAACGTCATTCTTTGTAAGCAGTCACTATAAGAAGCTCCAGCCACTGCGGACACCAGCCACAGCCACCTCCAAGCCGCGGCGACTGTTGGCGGCTTCTGGTTGGGTCGTTGGGCCGAGGTCCCCACCAGCCTCCCCGCACTAGGCCAGGAACCGCCTAGCGCCACCCCCGCGTTCCCCGGCACCGGCTGTAGCAGTCGCTGACTCAGCCTCTCCCCTCGATCCGAGCTTCTTCTTCATCTTCATCTTCATCTTCTTCTTCTTCTTTCCTCTTCATCTTGCTGGTTGTCACCTCGCCTCTTCTCTCTCCTCCTTTCTCTTCGATCGTATATATATACATTTCTTTGGTCATCCACCCCGTTCCGCCGGGCGTCTGCTAGGCGCGTCTGCTATCTAGTAGGATAGAGCTTGCTGGTGGTCGCCGCTGTTAAGCAGCACGGCATATATATATATAAAATGTGAAACCTTCCTGCATATATCCGGCGTGATGTCTTTGCATGCTGATGTGTACCATTGTCATGGTTTTCAACAGGGTGTACACTGCGTCCTTTGCGTTCTTCGAGGCGCTCTGGGAGGTTGGTTTTCCCACCATTCCACCCCCCTTTAGTATCTCTTTTGATACTGGTATTTTAATAACCATTCCCTGCAGGCCGGGGTCACCCACGTCTTCGTCAATCTCGGCTCGGACCATCCCTCGATCTTGGAAGCCATTGTCAAGGGCCAGAATGAGAAAAGAGGCCAATTCCCCAGTATCATGACATGTCCCAATGAGGTAAGGTTGTTTTGAAACAGCTTCATCTTCTTCCTATATGCGCGGCTATCGCCAGGGCATGCAAACTCTTTTGGGAAAAAAGAAAAAAAAATTGCCTCGAATAACGAATGGACTGCTGATGCCCGCGCTTGAGTTCAGATGGTGGCATTGTCCATGGCCGATGGGTACGCTCGCCTTACAGGTAAGCCCCAGTGCGTCATCGTCCATGTCGATGTGGGCACTCAGGGGCTGGGTGCTGCCGTCCACAATGCTTCCTGTGGCCGTGCGCCGGTCTTGATTTTTGCCGGCCTCTCCCCCTTTACGCTAGAGGGCGAGATGCGGGGCTCCCGCACGGAGTATATCCATTGGATCCAGGATGTCCCGGACCAAAAGCAAATCGTGTCTCAATACTGTCGATATTCCGGAGAGTTCAAGACCGGTAGGAATGTCAAGCAGATCGTCAATAGGGCCCTGCAGTTTGCGACCAGCAGTCCCCAGGGACCTGTGTATCTGGTCGGGGCTAGAGAGGTCCTGGAGGAGGAAATCGAGCCATACACCATCAACCGAGATACGTGGAAGCCCGTTGCTCCCGCTGCGCTCCCTCAAGATGCGGTCGCCGAGATCGCCGAGCTCGTGGTATCCGCCAAGCAGCCGCTGGTGATTACGGCCTACTGCGGACGAGTTGCGTCTGCCGTGACCGAGCTTGTCCGTCTCGCAGATACCGTGCATGGCCTCCAGGTTATCGATACTGGCGGAAGTGACATGTGCTTCCCAGCCGATCACCCCGCATCCCTCGGCCTTCGATTCGGAGTGCACGAGAAAATCCCCACCGCGGACGTCATCCTCGTCATCGACTGCGATGTGCCCTGGATCCCTAGCCTCTGCAAGCCTTCGGAATCCGCAAAGATCTTCCATATCGATATCGACCCCTTGAAGCAGCAAATGCCCGTCTTCTACCTCCCCGCCCAGGCCACCTACCGTGCTGACTGCACCACCGCCCTGCGTCAGCTTAACCACCACATCTCCAGCAACAACTCCCTCCTCAAAACCCTCACAGCCTCGGAATACACCTCCCGCCGCGCCGCCATCGAAGCCGCCCACAAGCAACGACTGCAAGCCCTGGCCGCACAAGCCGCAACACCAACCGGCGGCCCCACCGCTCCCTTAAACGCAGCCTACCTCATCTCTCAAATCCGCGCCGCCTGCCCCGCCGACACGATCTGGTGCATCGAAGCCGTGACCCTCACCGGCTTCGTTGCCGACCACCTGCAAGTCACGCTGCCGAACTCCTGGGTAAACTGCGGCGGCGGGGGGCTCGGCTGGTCCGGCGGCGCCGCCCTGGGCCTCAAGTTGGCCTCCGACGACCAGCACGGCGGGCGGGGCCGGGGCAAATTCGTCTGCCAGATCGTCGGCGACGGCACGTATCTCTTCAGCGTGCCCGGCTCCGTGTACTGGATTGCGCGCCGGTACAGCATCCCCGTGCTCACTGTCGTGCTGAACAATAAGGGGTGGAATGCGCCGAAGCGTAGCATGCTGCTGGTCCATCCCGACGGGGACGCGTCGAGGGCGACGAACGAGGAGCTGAATATTTCATTTGCGCCTACCCCGGATTATGCGGGCATTGCAAAGGCGGCGGCCGGGGGGGAGCTGTGGGCTGGGTGTGCGGCGTCGGTGCAGGAGTTGGCGGATCTGCTGCCCAAGGCTGTCGAGAGTGTCAAGGCTGGGAAGGCCGCGGTGTTGGAGGCGCAGTTGGAGGGGAGGGAGGGGAAGTATGTCGCTGAGAAGAAGTGAGCAGGCGCGGTTGGTACGTATATATACTATTTCGAGAAAGCCGGGGGAGGCCGTGGATAGAGGTGGGTGCAGTGGCCATTTACTTTTACTTTTATTTATTTTATTATTTATTTCCTTTTTGGGTTGCTGTATTCGCATCCCTTTCGTTATTCCACCACACAACCAACCTCCTCCCTCCCCCCGTCAGAAGATATCTAGAAACCCGAAAATCCACCAGGATAGAGTGAACGTGGCATGCTTGCGCCCCTAGTGTATTGTGTATATATATATACGTCCAAAGCACGGCTTGCACGACTTGCACGTCCCTTAACTATAGATCGAAAATCATAAACCCGCCGTTTACTGGTTTCCTTTTTTTTCTTTTTTCTTTTTTTTTTTTTTGCTTTTCCCTCCATCGTTTGCAACGCCCTGGACCACAAGGGAGAGCCACCAGACAATTCTTCCCAAGATCCACAATCAATATCTATATCTATATCTATATCTATATCTAACCCTATCAGGGCCCTTCTAGGCTGCGTTTGATAATAATCCTCACCTCATTCCCCCCACACACACCCCACACCCCACACCAACACACCAGCCATCCCCGCTCCCCCACAAATACAAATATAATATATCCAAACATTAGCCATTAATTCGCATTAAGTAGGTAAATAAGAGCAGAGCAGAGGGGGATTTTATGGAATCGCGTGCGTACTGCAGGGAATGAAGGCAAATAAATGTAT
The DNA here is from genome assembly GCF_000150115.1 of Histoplasma capsulatum G186AR. Lineage (NCBI taxonomy): Eukaryota > Fungi > Ascomycota > Eurotiomycetes > Onygenales > Ajellomycetaceae > Histoplasma > Histoplasma capsulatum. Next base: position 1,157,574 of record NW_025544808.1, read on the forward strand.
TCCCTGCGATTCTTTGAGGTGTATTCCGCGAAAGAGGACGTATAAAAAAGGAGAGAGAGAGAGAGAGAGAGAGAGAAGGAAAAAAAAAAAAGGGGGGAAGAAGACGCAGAGGGTGCAGAGGCCCCTACGAAAAAAACGAAAGCAAGGCATAAATAAATAAATAACATCGTCATCACTAACGTCAACCCTCACCCCTTGCCCAGTTCTTCAACCTGATCACGGGGCTGGCGGCGGTAACGGCGGCGGTAGCGGCAGCGGGTGGTTTCGGCAGGGGTTTCGACTTCAGGACCGGGGGGCTGGACTGCCACGCTCGTGTGCCTATGTGTATCTTGCCGGCCTCGGCTTCGAAGTATCGTGCTCGTCGCTTATTGCCCGGTTGCTACTTGTTGTATGTAAAGTGGGGAATGGTTAGTGTGTGGATGCTTTTATTTATGTATATATATATACATAGTATACATATAAACAAAGTATGGATGCGGGAATTGTCGGTTAGGTCGATGGACAACAACAAGAGCAACAAAACGTACCTGGCAACTAGAGGCCCGAAGCGGTGTTGAATGGGCTAGCTGCTGTTTCGTGGGCTGAGCGAGCTCCGCTTCGTTGGAAAGCTATGTGGATGGTTAATAGATTATTAGCGCTGATGGGTCATTATTATTACTGTCCAGCTTCTTTCCACATGTCTTACTTTATTGGTGTTATTGTGTGGTTGGTATGTAACTGATATTGGTTTCTGTATCTGTTAAAGGTATGTCGACGTCAGATAATTAATTCTAGGAGGCCGCAGAAGAGCGAATTCGGATCAGTTGATATGGCGAAAGCCGCGACCGAAAAAAAAAAAAAAAAAAAAACGTCCAGGGGGAGGAAAAGTCAATAAAATCAAATTGAATTCCTCACGTTTGTGATATATTTGTCATTGTCGTCATTTCGCCATGGGGTAGTTCTCTTCGGAAAATTAATTGTTGTCAGCTATGCACAAAGCTAGACTTTTTCTCTGCGCTCGATTTTCCTTAATCTAGATTCAGCCAGTTTTTGCCGGGGAGGGGGGGGGGGGGGGGAGGGATCTCTATTACGCACTGTTGTCAAAGACCCGCTTCCGACCGGTTTCCGTTTTATCCGTATGGACCGCGCCCGTGCTCTCCCACTGAAGAATGCAGACTCTATAGATTCGGAATACTTGGGAGCATTGATAACATGGATCTCGTCCGCCGGTATTCGCCGAGCTGATATATGTCCCCAGACTCCCTAAAAGCAAGCAAAAAATGAAGGTGTGTTTCTATTAGCGTTGTTGAACAGATATTGTTTCTATCTTTTGTCTTATTCTTTAGGGATTCTCGGGGATAATTTCAGGGCCAGCGGCATACCACATCCGGTGAATCATGAACAGGTAGCGATCGTCGAGTGCATTCCTTAAAACAATCAGCCAATGTACCAGGGATAGAAGTACGGGAATGATACGTTTGGGGAGTGGTGAGTTCTAACCTCCACCATTAATTCGGAAAAATAGGCTCGTTCCGGCGGTTGTATTATTGGCTATCAAGGTTTCAGGTGATGTTAGCGGGGTGGGACCTCGGTGGGTGGGGGGGGAGGGGTCTTCCCATATTCGGGTGTTGAAGGGGAGACCGTACCTGATAATTTCCACTTTGCCGAGGCCATATTGTGCGTCCCTATTGCCCAATCATCCAGTTATATATACTGATGCACCAAGGAGCCGAAAATTTCAACCCCGGGTTCTGGTTCTTACCACAGCCATTCCATCCTTCTCAGAAACGTGTTTCCTTCCACATTTTCCGCGCAGCCAAGTTTGAAGCACATCCAATGACGCTACTCCATTCTATACCAGACCCTATTAATTAGGAATATCTACGGGGTTGGAATGGGGAATAAATCAAATGAGTCAATATATCGGGGTCAAAACTTACACTTAACATCGAAGTATTCATGTCAGGTATCGTTCCATCCTGTTTCAAAATCATGCATATATGCCTTGACCGCAATCTGCCGTAAATTGCTAAAATTCCCCCAACTAGCCCTACAGCGAGGTATACAGTTCCAAATAATGGATTTTTTATTGATGTCGACGGCATTGCATGCCTTGGAAGCAGGGCAGTAATAGCCAAACCTCCAACCCGAGCCATTGTCGCCATCAGCACGATGACTGTGACAAACGCACCATGCGTGTACAGGCAAAAGGGCGAAGCCATGAAAAAGTACAACATCGTTGTCGGCAGCCACGCTTGAAGCTGTGTCAAACTTGAACACATCAAAATAATTCCGATGCATATGCCGATCGCGAAGACAAACAACGCTCCGCCTAAAAGGATATTTCGTATTGGGCATGTTTTGGTATATGAGGCACCGACAATCCAGATACCGATCAGAGAAACTTGGAGGCTCGGGAACGCCCACAGAGCTGTGTTGAATATCGAATCCGATGGCTCGATGTAAAATTTGGAGATCGTCAGAACAGTGGCGGTGATGGTTAAGGAATCCGTGATAACAATCCTTATAACCTCTGTGTCAGTCATACCTTCAAAACGCGATTCATCTCGGCCACCAAAATAGTAGAGTTTTGGCCAGCGGGCGCGATTGGCTGTATGGTATATCGCAAAAGCTCCTGCGATAGAAGGCATGTAAAGTCGCACACATTCCCAGGTAATCGCATCGACATAAGCACGGAACCCTCGTTTCCATATCAGAGGGATGTCCCAGATCCACCAAAAGATGTTGATAGAGATAACAGTGGTTAGGAAACTACCCCAGTGTAGGGATTCGGAGAAGTTATACATCGGAAGGTGGGAACTGGATATGGGGTGCACTTTAGTCGCCGAATACTTATAAAGGTTTGTTCGATGCCATTTGAAATGTTGATATTCCGTCCACAAGAAACGCGACGGGCAAATTCCGACGAACGTATCTTATGATTAACAGCCTTTCATCGAAAATTATCGCCAGGAATCGACTTGACGCGCTTTTTTAGAGATGACGTTAAGTCGGATATCCACTCAAATGCCAGCTATTTATTCCATGCTGTTGGCTCTGGGATTGACATACGAGAAGGTCTGTATCCTCGAAAAGAACAAAATATAATGAAAAAGAAAAGGGAATCATGTGTATAGACGGAAGTATGAGTAATTCCCTCGAGCCAGGATCACGGGTACTCGTAATCAACTAAAGATTTGCGTTATAGTGATTCTGTGCAGCTTGACAAGCCGCAGATTTCAAACCCCATGTCACCAGGGTTAGCTATGTGGCTGCCTCCGTGCATGGCGGGCCGACTGGGCAAAGCACCCTTTACGCCTATCAGGGGTTTGGAACTCGATGTCTATCTGCAGGGAGTTCTAAGGATAAGATGATTTTCTGGAGTCGACATCATCGGCAAATACAGCGTGGTAGAATTTATATACCATAGTCAAATATCCCTGTCATTTTTGAGAGTATGAATGGTAGCATACCACTCTCAAGCAAGGAGCAATTGAAGGAAGTGTCCATCCAAGAAAGGAGATATCATCATTTAGGGGAATCTGAAGCTGTCTAGAATCCCCTGGCGGCACTCTCTGTTCTCTACACCGTATCACAATTGGATTAGCGATGTTACAGATCATCCATAGTAAATCTAGTACCAGCACGAGCGCGAGATGTCGAGTAACAAAGAGTACTCCGTACAAAAAGCAAAAACAAGAAAGCGAAAGAAGGCATAGGAAGGACATATGTACTAGGAAAGTTCAATGTTGCGGCCACACAAAGGCCGAGTGTCGCTGAAGACCTCGATAATAGCACGCTCTATTGAAGTGGCTTTTTGGTGTTGCTATCATTTGTGCTGCATTTCAACACACGAATATGATTGGAGGGAATTTGATCGACATGATAGACTGAGTTGGGTGGCACAGTACGGGGTACTGTACGCACCAACAGGTCCTGTGAGCTCAACGTTGTAACACCAACCTCAAACTCTTGATAATGCCCATTTTGCGGGCAAAGAGTAATGATTGGAAATGTTATTTTGCAATCCCAAAAACAAGTTGAAAGCGTCTACAATCGGTCGTCATCGCCCATGTGGTCTCTTATTCTGTTTGTTCTCGGAGTCGACCAATGCCCTCAGATCACCCATCATACAATAGTGGAAACTTTCTGTGCAACCCCTTTTTTGAGACATACAGGCGGATGGTCTGTAGATCTCACGGCACTATTCCCCAAGCGGAGTTAGTCATGTTATGCGCGGGGACAAAGCTTGTTCAACAGCAGTTGGGAGCGTGACACGCCATAAATTTCACGGCCTTTATCACAGTCAATCAAAATTTCCATGTAGATTATTTAACAAAACGCCGAAAATGCCGAGAGGAGAAAGGGATCAGTTTCCTTGAGACATGGTGAAAAGCTGCATTGCTTTTCGTACTTTGGTTGTGTGAGCCATATTTAAGTGGTTTCAGGAATGCCGTATTTACGCTGGTATACCCCTTTATTTTCGTTAGTGGCACCCTAATATTTTAGTTCCCTACTAACCATCATTCTGGGGGGGCGCGTCCTCAAATATCCCCATACAAATCAAAGATTCAGCTTCTCATTCTTATTATTTTCTTCGTACGCAATATCTATACTCATTCTCTTGTTAAGATGGATTTACTTGCTGCTCTTGAAGCTCCTGCACCCCTTGAAGCTCCTATTACACCTCCTACCAAGCGATTAACCCGTGATCAACGTCAAGATATCCTTCTTCTTTGCAGCCTTGGATGGACCTATGAGAGAATATCCAATCATCTTGAGATAATCTATTGAGGAGTTCAATACACCTGTGAACTTCAAGTAGCTACTCCTAAAAAACATGCTGGTTGTCCTAGTCAACTCAGTGATGAGCAGTTGGATGAGATTGAACAGTTTATTACAGCTTCCAAAGTCAACCGTCAAATGTCATATAAAAAGCTTGTTATTGTTCTTCATCTTGAGATCAATGAGAAGTGTCTGGGCCGAGCATTATAGAGAAGAGGTTATTCTTGCAGAATAGCTCTACACAAGCCTCCTCTATCCATACAAGTTCAAGCTATTCGACTTCAGTGGGCATTGGATCATCAACATTGGACCTTTGAGCAGTGGTCAATCATTCTTTGGACTGATGAGACTTGGGTTAAATCTGGCCGCTATACAAGAACCTGGGTGACTCACAAGACAGGAGAATCACTGAATCCTACCTGTTTAATGAATAAGATTCAGAGAAAAAGAGGATGGATGTTCTGGGGATCTTTTAATGGTATTACAAAGGGGCCTTGTCTATTCTGGGAAAAGGATTGGGGAACAATCAATAAGGTTGGTTACAATATGACTATAATACTCAGTATAACAGTGCTAATCTATCATCTTTTATATCAATCAATCTAGACATCCTATCGTGAACGTATAGTCCCTCTCATTCATGGATGGATACAAATGAATCCTGGATTGAAATTGATGCAAGATGGAGCTCCAGGGCATGCTGCAGCAGAGACTTCTCAAGATCTTCAGGAACATGGAATCACCCCTATAGATTGACCGCCATATTCTCCTGATCTGAACCCAATTGAAGCTGTATGGAATCTTATGAAGCAGTGGATACAGGAGAATCATGGGAATGAGGAAAATCTTTCTTATGATGCACTACGAGAGGTGGTTAGAAATTCCTGGGACTCTATAACAAGAGAGCAGCTACAAGAGCTCATAGCAGAGATGCCTGCTCGCTGTCAGGCAGTTATAGAGGCAGGGGGTGGCTATACAAGATATTAATATGATATTCATTCTATCAACTATGATGAAAAACGCGCTGAACGCGAGAATGCCACGTAAACCCCCAGAATGATCGTTAGCAGGGCACTAAAATATTAGGGTGGCTCTAACGAAAATACCGGGATCTACCGGCGTAGATTAAGTCGTGAAAATGTTAACACAAAATCAATCGGTGGTATTGTACTGCGTATGCTGGTCTTTCAAATACCGACACCGATTCCTGTCCGGGAGCTAACGAATAGTCCGCAGTTGGTCGCGCTTATGGAAACATGGACAAGCGAGGAAAGAGTTTTAGCAGGCCGGAAACTCACTCCATTAACCCTATCTCTTTGCAATGTTTATCCGAAAACAAACCTCTTCCAGTTTTCACCAAGGATCTGAGTACCCTGTTCCAGATCCCATTCACGGATCTTACATACCCGACGCACAATGGCTTCCATCAAGTCATCCATTCTCTCTCCAGCGCAGTGAAGATCGCTCTCGACTAGAATTCTATCATCAGGAAGGGCGCTGATCACTTCGGCGACCTTTTTCGAAGAATCATTTGCAAAATTAATGACGTTAGAGAATGAAAAATATATATCAGCTGGGTTGGATTTCCGGAGGAATTGGTTCAGCGCGTCTGGAGGCCCAGAGTACGAATGCATGCATATCCGTGGTGGAAAAGGATATGACATAGGGCTTGACGGTCTATTTTTATCTTCAGCCTGTTCATGGTCGCTAAGGTCGTTAGCTTTGTCTACAGTTGGCCTTCTCCTGCGTTGTCGATTAGAGACGTCTTTCTTCTCATGGCCGGACCAGAGCTCCTGGAGGAGGTCGAAAATAGCACCATGTGCTTGGACGCTATGAATAGAGACAGGCCGTTGCATTTCCCCCGCGAGCTGCAATTGGGCTTTGAGAATTGCCTTCTGATGGGTTAAGGTGACGCGATGAGGAGACAATGTTCTTCCTTCCCGCGTGCCTGGTGTGAGGCTGGTGTCTCTGTCTTTGTCAATCTCGTGAGGAAACCCAGCATTTGGGATGCGAAATGAACGGTCTAGGCCGATCTCTCCGACAAGAGCGTGAGGATGCATCTCCAGCCGAGCTTTTGTTTCAGAGATCAATTTCGACAAGGGAAATGGTTGCGGGAGAGCACGCAGCAGGTTTTCATCCTTGACTGGGGGAGTCAAAACATGCTTGTAATGATGTTCTTTGGAGACAATGGTGTCGTTGCATATTTCTGTGTTGGCATCATTGATAATCTGATGAGAAAACCAAGGATGCCATCCGAAGCAGGGAAGGACTCTTAGCTTTGGGTCACCAGAGCCTTGGACTGGAGGATATCGCGACGCAGACTGAGCAACCAGCTCTTGATCTTGTGCACGAGTTGCCATGATCGTCAAAGTAGCTGTCTTCATCTGAGCAATATCATCAATCGACGCCATCGTGTCCGTCGGATGACAATGGGCATCATAAACGCCTAAATGCCAAGGAAAAGGAGTATCCATTGATTTTTGCACCCGGATGAAGATGCGGCACTAGGCACTACCGCCAAACACTTGATCCCTTCTCCCGCGGTTTCAAAGATCAGAATTAACCAGATATTCAGCACCAGCTATTATCTAGATACAAACAGATGTTGCGTTGGAAGAGGTTGAAGTAAAGTTCGGGTTATGTCAGCCGCCAAGCCGCCCGCAATCTTATCGATCAGCCAAGCTGGCCGAAGCTCTTGATTCGCCCTTGCAACGTCTTCTCTCTCTCCATCGACATTCATTCTATACCCAAGCGTTTTATATCTCAAAAAATTATTATATTACTATGCCGTGATGGACCGACACGGAGCCATTTGCTCTTCTGGCGCCCTCATTGCAGGGCCAGTGCTGTTTCTCCTCCCCATCTAGCTTCAAATGGATGACATCACCATCCCTTCCACTTCGCACATCACAATGCTGGGCATCTACATAACCAACCTAATAATCCTCCCCATAGCTCTCCTGATAATCATCCCGCTCGCCTTCACTGCAACAATTACCATCTCTATAGCTTTCGCAACCCTCTTCCTGCGCCTCTGTCTCGTCTACCTCGATTTTTTCACCGCCCTCGCCAGAGCATATTTCCACACCCTGCCAAGCCCACCCAGCTCGACAGCTACAGGTGCATACCCCGGCAGCCCCCATTTTCACACCGTCCATGACCCTACCCACCGCCGCAGCTCATCCCAACCAGGCACGTACTCACCAACTGAGAACTTGACGTTCCGAGGCCGTATCTACCACCGCAACTCACAATTCCTGCTGCGGAAGGGCTCAACCCCGCCCGAGAGGAAGAGAAGACTCAGAATACAAAATTCACAGGGCAATCCTCCACGGATGTGCCCATTAGCACGCAAACACAGCCTTCCAACGCCTGTATCGCTGGGGACCTTTGTGAGTAAGGGGGACCTGGGGGACGATTTTGAGCCGATCAATGGCCTCTTTCAAGCACCCGCGGGCGTTGCTGCGAGGCCACAGATAACCCCGCCCTTATCGGACGAAACCGGTGATGGTGGACATGGGAATCGCGATGGTGGTGATGGTTTTGATTTTGAGGACGATGGCGATGACGATGACGATGACGATGACACTGCCGTTGCTGATATCCTCGACTATTGACCGGTAAAGAAAGAAGCCCCTGGGAAGCATTGTTTGGTGCTGCCCGATCCAGAAGAGGAAATCTATCCTACAGCCAGTGCCAGGTTTTCAGCAGAGACCCTCCGATTCAATTCAATATGATGGAATACCGACTTAGTCGTATGATATTTATATATGTATATACAAGGACTTGAGCTAAAAGTTCTCCCCCCTCTCCCCTCCCCCCCCCCAAAAAAAAAAAAGAAAAAAAAATCGCGCTTTAGCAGCCATCCTCATTCTTCCATCACGGAGCTAAACACGCACACACACACACACACACACACACACACACAAAATAAAAGCCATCCTTCCATCCTTATTTCCATTCCATTTACCATCCCCAATGATCCATTAATGACCTATTAGGTTAACGTCACAAGACGACATGATATGGAAAGAGAGTATTGAGCATTTTGACTTCCTCTGGTTCTTTTTTTTTTGTTGTTGTTGTTGTTTTTTATTTTTCATTTTTCATTTACCAAAAGTTGCCATTGACAGGACACAGCGTTAGTTTTCTAGTTTTCTTCTGATCAAGTGGGGGAATCCGTGTATATACATAAATCTGGGAGTCTTATGATATCTATTATACATATATGGAACGGCAGGAGGGGATGTGTTGTTTCTGTTTCTGTTTCTTTTCTTTTTTTTTTTAAAACAAAGAAAAATGCGCGTATTGTCCTCATTATTGACGAGAATGAATCATGCCCTATCTCAACAAAAATAGGAAAATGAGAATGCCAAAAAAAAAAAAAAAGAAAAGAAAAAGAAAAGAAAAGAAAAAAAAGAAAAAAAAAAGGGAGGAGAAATGCCAAATACCAAATCCTCTATCTAGATAAAATGGGAATTAAAAATAAAAATAAAAATAAAAATAAATAAAAATAAAAAATCCAACATATTTCTTCCAGCGCTTAAGAACGCCCATTCCACTCAAACCAAAATCAACTAGTTACCCTACAATAATAACCCGCGAAAAAAAAAAAAGAAAAGAAAAGAAAAAAACACACAACTCCATTCCCCCTTTTCCCCTTCATCGCATCCTCACATCCTCATATCCTACTCCTCATTCTCCCCCCTCCCCTCTGCCTTCCCCGCCCGGTGAACCCCCCTCATTTCCTCCAACATAACCTCATTAAACTCCTCCCACCCATCCAGATACAAATGGTGTCCCGCATTCTTAATGATAACCACCTTCGCAGAACCTTGATCCGCTGCGCGCTCCTCGGGGCTAGCGTCACGCAGGATCCGCGCTTTTTCTTCCTCAATGCGTGCTTGCGCTGCGTAGCCACCCGCGACATCCATCCAGTCGTGCTCGCCGTACATTAGGACGATGGGGATTCCTTGTTCGCGGCGCGGGGGTGAGGGTTGGGAGGTGGGGGTGGATGTGGATGTGGATGTGGATGTGGAGGAGGATGCGGAAGAGGATTGTGGTGCTGGTGTTGGTGCATCCGTCGTTGAGTTTAGCGAAGTTTCCTGTGGAGGTGTTGAGGTTGTCGTGTCTTGTTTGCTAGCACACCATTTTTGCGTCTGCGTCTGCGTCTCTGTTTGTGCCTGCGCAGCAGCAGCCGCAGCGTTAACATCAATATCGACATCATCAGGCCTCAGCACCTGTCTCCCCACAGCATGGATGCGTCTAATCAACGGATTCCGCGCAAAAGCGCCAGGCGCTAGTATATACGCCAGGGCATATTCGCCGCTGCCGCGCATGCGGAAGAGGGAGTAAGCGTAGTCGTGAAGTGCCTGGGATTCGGCGGGCGGCAGATGCGCGAAGCGGCGCGACGTCCAGGCAGAAATAAGGCGAGGCCCGAGGGGACCAGACCAGCGCACAAGACTGAAAGGAGAGACGTTGGAGTCCCAGAGGTATTTCACCCATTTGGGCAGGGGCCGGCGAGGGAGTGTGCCTTCACCGCTGACCCCATTGTTGTTGTTGTTGTTGTCTGGTGCGGGCTTAGTGATGTTCTTTTGGTCCTGACTGGATTCGTTGGCGACAGTGGATGCGGATGGTTCAGGCATTTCCGCACTAACGGCGAAGGGGTCCTCGGGGATTCCGACAGGGGACGCAAGGATGAGCTTGTTGAGGCGCCCGGGGTATTTGAGGGCGTAGGACACGGCTATATACCCGCCTAGACTATGGCCAAGAAGAGTGAACTTGTCGAGCCTGCGCTTTATTCGCCACTCTTCCAAAGCATCGATGAACCAGTCTTCAGCTTCGCTGATGGCCTTCTGACGCTCCTTTGAGTGGATTTTAAACGGTGGCCGTGTACTTCGACCCATCCCCAGCATGTCGAGGGCATATAAGTGCCAGCCCTTGGCACGGCTGAGAGCATCAAAGTTCTTGTAGAAGAAACCTAGACCAGCGCCGTATCCATGAAGAACGACAAGGTTCTGCTCGGTTTTCTCACCGACGCGCTCGATGGAGAATTCATTCAGGGCGCGGTTCTTCCCGCTCAGCTCGACCATGGTGGACCGCCATATGCGGGGACCATGGGGATCATCGACGGATTTGGTGGAAACCTGGAAGGCCTGGCTGGGGTCCGCTTCGGTGAGGCTGTCTGTAGATTGATTCGGGGTCACAGCATCTTTCCCGGTCTGTTTGTGGGTGGGTGGGTGTTGGAGATAAGGGATGAAAGAGAGGACCTTGTGTTCAGCGGTGGCAGCCGGGATACTTGCCCACTACAGGTTAAATAAATATAAATTGTCAGTGCCAGTCGGATCGAATGAAGGGCCAGAAAGTATGGTGGCCTACCCATTGGCTGAATCCTTCCTTGTAGCTCAGAGGGAAAAGCGGCCCGATAATTCTATCAGGCAATTTACCCCGCGGCGGCTCCGGCGTCTTAAAGGTGCCACCTAGGTCCTCGGAAGATCCTGAGGCAGTAGAAGTTGCAGTCGCCATTGACGGATAGAACCGTAGGGAGGAAGAAGCAGAAGAAGAAGAAGAAGAAGAAGAAGAAGAAGAAGCAGAAGAAGAAGAAGAAGAAGAAGAAGAAGAAGAAGAAGGAACAGAAGACGAGGCCGAGGAGTCGGACGGCGAGTGGGCGAGGGAAGACTCGAAATGCGCCTGGAACTGGAACGGCAGAGAGGGAATATTCAGCGGCGCCGGCGAGAGAAACGAGCCAGTAGGAGCGAGGGAATGCGAGAGCGTCAACGAGAGGGCAGAGGCCAGGTCAATTGCAGGCCTGTGTCGGGCCAGGTGCAGGAGCGGATTGGCGGAGAGGCGAGTTGAGGAATACACTTTGGAACGCAGCAGGGGAGTGACAGAGAGAAGCTGCCACTCCGAAACATGGGGACGGGAGGCGAGCAAAGGGGCGTGTGGGCGATATCTTAGATCTTATATCTTCTCGAGATGGAACTTGACTTGGTTGGAGTTGGCCAAAGAAAGGTCCGGAACCCGGAACGATTTTGGGGCGAGAAGGGATTGACGCGGAGTTTGCGCAGAAAAAAGACCGACCACAGCCACGGAACACGGCGGCGAAGGCAGCAGGATTATTTAACGACGTCAGGCAGTGGACGGGGCGGAAGCAGCTAGTGTTAGAGGATAAATGATAAATGGTGAAGCATCAGCACTCGTCTCGGGCCGCAGGACGAAGGTTAGGCCGACCACATCGTGCGTGCGAGTGGCTGCTTATTATTTATTATGTACAGCGGAGAGGTTTTCCCCGAATATACATATATATACAGAGGAGAAGAAGATATCTGCAGACTGCGGGTGTGGAGCCGGTTGCCTGGCTTGTATTCTATTTGCTTTGAATAAATATACTATTTACTGAATACTGCGGATTGAAGTTGGAGAACTTGGAGAATTGGTGGATACCGTGGCAGCATTGCCCATTGAATCCTTGACGACAGCCAGCACACATCCTGATCCCATGTAGATGGATAACTATTTAATTGGGGATATGGCAGAGGTCGTGGAGGAGCTGGTGATCGCGAACCCGCCATTGGAAGCGATTGTAACTATCTAATCGAATCCGTCGATATGAAGATGGGCATGCGGAGGACAGCCGGTGGGAACACAAATGCAGATATTTAGATGAATGTAAATATTTATCTATCCCAAGAGCATATCTGGTTCTTCTCTCGCTCTCCTGCGTCTGTGTAGAATCCTCATCCACATCGTGTCATGTGTCCAGCCAACGACGTCAAAGCCATCAACTCAATCTTTCTCGCTGGCTCTACAGCTTCAATATCTACGCTGTGCTCCCAGCAAACCACCGACGTCGCTGCCACCGCTGCTCGATTCCCGTCCGCCGTAATACCTAATACCATCATCGATCGCTAGCTATGCATCCCCACTCGTCTATTAATACATAACCCCAGCTCTAAATATGTCATCCCGCCTCGACCAAGTTATCAAGGGCGCTCCAAGCACCACCGCCCTGTCCCTGTCCCCGACCAGCACTCCATCCCCGCCTCTTGAATCCCAATACCACTTTCAGCAGCAGCAGCAGCAACAGCAGCAGCAAGGACATCCGTCCCAAGAAGATCCTCCCAGCCCTCTCACCGTTGCTCCAGACCCCCTCTCCACCCTGCCCTCCTCCCCGCCGCAAATCTACCTAAATCTGCTCATCCTCGAAACCTCCCTGCGCTCCCAATACCTCGCCCTCCGTGCCCGCCGGCAGCAAAACACCTTCTTCATCCTCCTCCTCGCCCTCTGGATCGCCTATTTCTCCTACGCGCTCTTCCTGCGCCCTCGCGAAGATGGCCGCGGAGTCGGCGGCTCCGTCTACTGGGTTGTCGAGATGGCCGAGAAAGTGGCATTGATGGGCGGGGTGGTGACTGGCGTGCTGATATGGGGGACGGGGCAGTGGGAAAGGGGCGTGCGGTGGCCGCGACGCTGGCTAGGCGTTGCCAACCGCGGTCTGAGAAGCATGAATACGAAGATTGTGGTGTTGAGGGGCCCCTGGTGGAAAGAGGCGTGGTCGTATCTGGCTTTTTTATTCCCGTTTCCCTACGAGGTGTTTTTCCCGTCGACGTTTCATTACGTGGAGTCTACGGCGGGTCTTTCTTCTTCTTCTTCTTCTGGCAATGGTGGTGGTGAGAAAGGTCGCAAATCCCGTCCCTACGACGACGGCGGCCACTCACACAGCGACGGTGGCGCGCCGGGCACAACCGTAGTGGAAGAAGACATTGCCCCAGGCGGTGACTACATCAAGCTCCTCCTGCTCCCGAAATCCTTCTCCCCCGCCTTCCGCGAGAACTGGGATGAATACCGCTCCGACTACTGGGAGAAGGAGAATGAGCGCCGCGCCGCGCTGCGGCGGAAGTTGAAAGAGCAGCGGCGCGAGCACGCGAAGATGGCGGGCGGGTGGTTCTGGTGGATGAGGCTCCTGTGGGCGCCGAAATCACTACCTATGCCGGTATTATCGACTACTTCGTCTGCGGGGAGGAGGCCCACGACGCCTTCTGGGAGTAGCAGTCATGGCCGTGGCGCCGGTGGCCACGCCAATTCCCACTCCCATTCGCACCACCACCACCTCTCCCACCAGAGAGACGCATCCACAACATCTACGAAACGCCGGCCGGGACCGCAACACCAGCAAGACCGTGATGCCATGACGCATTCCCGCACCTCCTCGCGCAGCACGACGCCGAACCCGGTCTCGGACACCGATGATCCTCCCCACAACAACAACAATAATAGTAATAGTAACCAGAGCGACCGCCAGCGTCGAAGGAGGGGTAGCTCTGCAGCATCGACGTCGGGCAGCGAGCGGAAAAGGCGGAATAAGTCTGCTTCGTCTTCATCTAGTGCTGCTGGTGGTGGTGGTGGTGGAGTTGGCAGCGGTGGTGGAGCGAGAGCACCATCGCCGTTAACAAGGATCGAGCCTGTAGGGCAGGTATAGAGTAGGGTGGTGTGGTTGATCTAGATTTTCCGTGCGCTTGGTATATCAGGTTGCATCCTCTCTTGTTTGGTTTGTTGTCGTTATTATTATTATTACGAGTTTTGTATTTTTTTTTCATGAAGGGGGGTTGTGTGGGTACGTTAGGGGAAACGCGGGCGAAAAGGGGGAGTTTTCCATCATGCAGGCTGATTTATATTTTTGGAATCGTCATCCTGACTGCCCTGGAGATATTTTATTATACTTATATCTGTTAATAAATCCGAGAGAGAGAATTATAGACTATGAATTAGCTGGGTATTATTAAGCCACCGCCATGCTGGGTGAATAAAAAACCCATTCCCTCTGCAATGATCATACTGAAAAGAAAAAGAAAAAAAAATTTACGGAAGGGGATAGGTAAATGATAACTTTTGTAGACAATTTTTTTTCTTCTGGGGGTTTATTATGATTGCCATGATTTTCTGTTTATCTAGGTTATAAATCAATTTTCGCTTCTTCTTTTGTTTTTTTTTTTTAAAAAAAGGGGGGAGATGCATTAATGCCAGACAAAAAAAGGAAAATAAAGAATAGACTCCAGTTTCCCTCTAGACAATGAAATAACATTTGTAAGTAGGAAAACAAAATTATTTGAAAAAGTTCCTCCACGCCATTGGAAGATCCGATTAAATAAGAAACACACCCGTACACTCATTAATAAAGGTTCGTGGAAAGAAACCGCTTCTGCATTTGATTGAAATCATTCATCATCCTATCCTCTCCCCCAAGAACAAACCCGGCTGAGCCTAGGCAACGTGCATGAAATTGGCGAAGGAAAAACATAATAACGTGAAAAGTTTCTCAGATGCGGTAAACAGTTTCATCACCGAGATACCTACGGGCGACAGGGTTAGCAACATGGTATAAAAGAAAAACGAAAAGGAAATGTGTGTGTGAGGTGGTGAGGGCAAGGGGAATTGGAAGGAGGCATACATAATTTCATTTTTCTCATTCATAACACCCAACGCCTGTACAGCTTCTGCAGCTGTAAACGCCCTTCCACCCGCTGCGCCAATCGACTCATTTACCGCCTCGATCACATTCCGCACCCCCGCCGAATCCCCCTCGAACAGCTCGGACCTCATGAGCGGCCCAAGTGCCTGCCGGAACGTTGCCAACCGCGCGGACGAGAGTGGTGGCAGCAATTCCGCCGTCCCAACCGCCTCTGCAATTGGTGGCTGTGACTGGCTCTCGTTATCGTCCGTCTGCGAGCGCAGGAGTTGCGATGCGGGCTGCGATGAAGCGAAAGACATTTGCGATTCGGATTGCGTGGCGCCTAGCTGGCTGCGGGTTTGGCGGGAGGATGCCTGCGTGTGGCGGGAGCGGGGGCTTGCGTCGTATAAGTCGTCGTTTTCATCGCTGTCGTCACCTTGGGTGTTGGTTCCATTTCGCGCGGCGGTACTGCTTCCTCTGAGGCCTGGGCGGCGACTTGAGCGTGGAGCCGCAGGCGTTTGTTGCGACTCCTCAACTCCGGAGTCGGAGTCATCAGACTCGGAGTCGGACTCGAGGTTTACTGTCTTCCTTCGCTTGCGTCTTTCGTCTTCGACGACTTCTTTGAAGAGCGCGAAACGGAGAATCGACTCTGCGACCTTAGCATCCTTTTCTTCGACTCTGCTGGAGAGACGTGCTTTGGCATGCGCAGTGGATAGACGAATAAGGGTTTCTAGGGTACGGGCGGTCATGGGAGAGGTTTTTCTTTGGTTTCCAGACAGCTCATCGTTTCGAAGAGCGGAGTAGGTGGCCACGATATGATCCGCGGCTCCCTTGGTGAGCACGGGCTTAATTCTTGATTTGGCGTATTGAATATATTTCTTGATAAATGGCATGCTGAGAACATCAATTCTTCTGCTTGGTCCCCGGCTAGTAGTGACGGACATGCCTGCATGGAGCATAACGTTAAACTTCTCGTATACTTCAGTCGGACGATTTGAATCTTGGTTCTCTTCTAGCCCAACTCCGAGGTTGTTATTGACCTGCTCACGCACTGGGGCTCCTTCTTCCATGCCAGGATCTCGGTACCGGTGCATACGGAGCACATGCTCTGATACCATGCGGTCCCTAGCATCCTCAATATCGTCCGTAACAACGAAGAGCAAGTCGAAACGCGAGATTAGGGAATCGGGGAGGGCAATATTTTTGTGTGGATCTTTATGGGTATCATATTGTCCATAGATCGGGTTTGCAGCTGCAATGACGCTGCATCGAGCATTTAGGGAGGTGTGAATGCCGGCTTTGGCGATTGTGACGGTCTGCTGCTCCATGACTTCGTGGATCGCTACTCGGTCGATATCGCTCATTTTGTCGAATTCATCAATACATACAACGCCTCGATCTCCCAAGACCATAGCACCGGCTTCCAATCGCCGCTCGCCAGTCTCTTTATCGGTCGTTACAGCTGCTGTAAGACCAACTCCAGACGAGCCTCGACCAGTGGTGGCAATTGCCAGAGGAGCTGTGTTGAGTACGAAACGAAGAAGTTGTGATTTGGCGGTAGAAGGATCGCCGACCATCAGAATGTTGATATCACCACGTAGATGAGTCCCGTTATCAAGATTCTTTTCTATACCGCCTAATAACATCAAGAGAATCGCTTTTTTAATGTAATCATGGCCGTATATACTGGGCGCGAGGGATTGAGACAGAAGTTCGAAGACATTCTTCTTCTTCGCAAGTTTATTAATGTTCCGAATGTCAGTGTCTGTTATCGTCGATTGCGCAATTCCACCACCTGATTTAGAGCTGAGTTGGATGATGTTGTTTGCTAGGATAACCGTACGGAAGGTAGAGCTGGTTGTACTGGCGTTTCGATTTCCAAGGGATCTATGAATTCCAACCAATTGAATTCGGTCACCGGGTTTGGCTCTATCGACTAAATCATCGTCAAGTATCACGTCGACGCCCCTTGGAAGCTGCCCTGCAGGGGCTCGCTCGGGCATCTCTTGTATCGAAATGGTTTGGTGGTCTCGATATATACAATATCCGTACTCAGTGATGAGCTATCACATGAGTTAGCCAGATGAAATATCGTCTCCATAGATAGAGTCCATATACACATACCGGATTCCCCTCGTCATCCTCTTGAGGGTATACGTTCAAATTCGTCGCCCCGCTAGCAGTCATAGTCTGATCTTGATACGTTCTCATCAAAAACTCCTCCTTCTTCTCACTATAATGAACACTCCTGATAATTTTGGGTCTGACGAGCGAACATCTCGTAACAATGCCCTCAAGACATATCAATCGGTTTAGGTGAGAGGAGCCAAGGGTGCGGGGATTGCAAGCAAACTCGCCAAATGCACCAACGTAGGCACAGTAGTACACCTACCCATGTCCGCCACAGTCAGTATTCCAGGATCCAAAATCATACGATATAGCATACAGTAGTTACGTACTGTATCGTTTGATGTCTCCTTTGGCGATCGATTAGGCAACGTGCTGATAATTTCCTTCAATGCTGAATTAAATGCCTGAGTGTAATCGTGCGGCGATGTAAGGAGGCTGCCGATCAATAGTGAGAACTAGTCCGTACCGTAAACTGGAAGATTGATAACAAACCCATTGACCAATTCTGTACTGTGCGCTCGAATTTCATCCAAGCTGACCTACAGAATGGATCAAGAAGACTAGTTAGCCGATCTGACGTTTCAAATAGCCAGAAACCATAACATCAAACGAAGGTATGATAATTCATACCGTGAGTCTTCGCAAGCCGCGATTAAGCATCAAAACAATGTCCGCTCGATAACTACAGTGCTTATTAGGAACATCATCACATTTACCACAGGACAAGAGCTGGGCATTGGATATACCTTCTCGCCCGTGGATCACCTAGCGAGCAGGAAAAAGAGAACAATTAGATTTTCTACTAGATACCGCAGTTTTTGGCTAGGAATCACTCACTAGGATCGAGAAATTCAGCGGCAGCCCGGATGCGATCCTGGGGATCCATGGTGAAGGTGGGTGTTGATCTTCAACGAACCCGCAATGCAGGGTCTTCTAATTGACACAAAACAATCGTCAACTGTGTGCTAGGCCCCAGGATATGTATGTAAACTCTGTATATGTGTATGGATGTGCTGCCGGAGAGGTTTAATGGGAATATAGAGGGAGAATTGAATTTTTCCCAGACGCAATCGAAATGAATGAGTTTGAAGCTTGAAAGGACGCGTCGGCTGTTCCTTTTCGCGTATTTCGCGTATTTCGCGTTGTCAATGAAGGTCATGTGATATTTCAATTATGCCTAATTGGGAAATGCACTCTACTCGGAGCTTCCACTCAGGTTCATGATCAATTCAAGCGTTAGACCAATGGTAGATGATAGTGCTTATCCAACATGTATGAGAGAAAATGGATGCGAAAGAGCAAAAACGAAAAACGGGTCATGAATAATATACAGAAATATCTACATAATAATGGGCAACCGACCCAAAAAAGAAAATCCAAGCCAAAACCATCTCCAATCAAATGTCCTGATAAGCTAGCTTGTACACCTTTGCCATCATATCCCGGATCTGGTTCAAACGTGTCTTAGCATGGTAATGGAGGCTATGCGCCTCATGGTCTCGATCACTGGCGAACTCGCCATCCACACGACCAGGTAGAGGTATCTTCTTCCGGATCCAGTTAAGGTCTTGCCGCCACTCCCGAAGGCCCCGCCAGCGTTTACTTCTATTTTTCTCATGGTAGAGCTTCCAGTCAATTCGCTCCTCCTCTTTCATGTGCCTCCAGATCTGCAGTCGGCACCAGAAAACCCATTCCTTGCGGTACTGATCTTTGACGTCATATGCATCCTCTTCGAGACGGAGATACTGAAGGATCAGTGGCAGGTTCTGGGCATCGATCTTCTTGAGCCATAGTCTTCGATTGCGTGCCGGGATCCAGTCCTTCCAGCGTCCACTTTTGACCTTCTTGCGCCACTCCGATTCCTCTTTGCGCCAGAGGATTCGCTCTTTGCCCAAGCCTTCCTCTTCGTCCTCTAGGTTCTCCTGAGATCTCTCTGGCAGCTCAAGGTGGGCATGTTGAACTAAGTGGGGTGTGTTGAGGAGTCCCACTTCTCGCAACACTTGCCAGTGACCCGTTTCCCGGCCCCTGCCACGTAAATGGGGCGGCAATCTGGGAGGAATGCCATTTAAGGGTGGGTTGTTTTCTAAGAATTGACGTCGCTGGACCCGCCGTTTGTATTCAATCTGTCTCCACTGAGCGTCTTCCTCCAGGAGCGTTTTGATCAAAGGCATATCTGGTGCTGTTTCCCTGGACACACCGGTAGCTACCGGAATGAGATCGTACGGAGATGGAACCACAGTGTTTTTATTGTTATCATTATGGGCATCGGTAGCCTTCCCGGATGGCTCCAAAGAAGATTCGCGGTTAACTAGCCCTTGTTCGCCAAACCCTGGTTCCACCACAGACTTGATAGGGCCGGACTGGACGACATGCTGAGCTTCATTTAATATCTGTCCAAATCCTCCTTGGGGGTCATGTACATTCCCCATAGCAATTATGGTCATTGGGGCAGACAGGAGAATCGAGTTAACCTCTTCACCTGAATCCAGAACGGAGCGCGCCCTAGCATCAACTAGCGCGGCGGCTAGGCGAACCATTGTGTCGTAGGAAGGCTGCATGTAGTCAGGCTCAAGTTTTGACCATGCATAACTTTCGCCGAGGCCCATATGGTCAGGCCGGCGGGAGGAATAGTGATCTCTGTTCTCCTGAAGAGCAAATGTGGATGGAGCATGGCCGGGCCGTGCAGTCGATCTTGCCCTTACCTGTGTCCAACCAGTGTAGTTAGGAATAAACAGTTTTTCAAAGAGAATAAAAGCATTCAGTCGGTCCTCTCGTCTGGAGGAAACAGCAAGTAGTTCAATATAGGATGACCAGTTATGGGTCGTCAGGACAAAGCCAGACTTTTGGACTTCCGATATAACGACGGCGATTTTGGAATGGAGATTTTGCTCTGCGTAGCATTCCATGAGCACAGAAAGGCATTCGGAAAGAGAAAAACGCTGAGCAGTCGACATGGAGTTTTTAGGGACGAGTTGAGGGTCATCAGGATTGCCAGAGTGGTTGGGTTTGAAGGAGGCTGTAATGGCCGTTCCAAGTTTGGCTTGATTAAATGCTTTCTTCCAGAGTTTCTCGACCATGTCGAACCCTCTATCCCTCGCTTGGAGTTTCATTCTTTGAGCCAACTGGCTGAGTGGCACAAGATTCGGATTCCTGACGAGGCGGTTTTGTTTCTTCTCCAACCTCTCGGCAAGTTGCTTCGCCCTCACGGTTGCATCATGGCTCATGTAGGCGGAGATGAGTTCCTCGTAATACACAGAAGGAAAGGCATCGCGGACAGACTTTTGACTTGCCCCAGGTTGTGGAACTTTCGTAGCCCACTCTCTGATACCGAAGTCTTTCATAATGGAATCCAGAAACGCCTCCGCATTCACCAATCGAATTTCGTTATTATGCCCAACGTATTTCCCTTCCTCGAGAAGCCTCTTGTCCATATGAATTTTCCCCTTGAGCACCGATAGTCTCGAGCTGAGACTCAAGTGGCCGAATTTTTTCATGATTTCGCCCTGGGTATGTTCGATCATTTCCACATCCCCTGCCAGTGCATAGCCGTACAAAAGGATCGCGTAATGGAATTGGGTCACGGAAACCTGGCGACGGTCCTCAAGTCTTCGAATAACCTGAATAGCATCATCATGGTTTCCACTGCGAACAAGAGCCAGGATGGTGGCTGCATACGTCATATGATCGAATTTCACTCCTAGTTTTCTCATCCGATCATGCACTGCTAGCATAGAATCTATGTCAGGGAGGAAAGCGTAGTGCCACAGGATGACATTCCACATGCGAGTAGTAGGGCCGGGAGCCTTTAGCTTCATCACCGTATCTGCAAATTTCTCGGCAGCATCATATTTTCGGTTGTTGCAGAGGGTCTCCACCACCGGGTGAAGCATTGCCATGTTGAGTTGAATATCATATCCCCTAGCAAGCTGCAAGAAATCCATGACGCTTTCGACGTTGCCGTCCTTCGCAAACATTCCCATTAAGATTCCGAGTGTATGCGAGTCTGGCTTTAACCCAGTAGCAATCATTTCTTGAAAAGTTGATAGCGCTCCGGGCTTATCCCGTGCCTTCGCGTGGGCAGTCAGGACAATATTCCAGCTCGTCACGTCAGGGCTCAGCGAGAACTCGCTACGAAGCCTTTCTAGCTGCTTCCGGGCTTGATAAACTCTGCCAACTGCGGCATTAACGTATATTAGAGGGTTAACCAACCTGAGCTTCCTGGGCTGGCCGTAATGGTTCACGTAGGATTTAAATAAATCAGTTACCCTCCGGAAATCACCAAGTCTGGAAAATGCCGTGAGTGCGATCTGATATGCTTCTTCCGACGGCTTTTCATAGAATAACCGAAACTCCCTGAGAAGTTGGTTAGTAGCCTCAGGTTTCCGCAGTACGGCCACGACTTTCAAAAGTCCAGCAAGAACCTTCTCAGGGGGCTTTGTGGTACCCATCAATAAGCGAAAATGCCAGTACACTTCGAGGGCGCGGGTGGTTTTTAATTCGAGATCTAGATATCGTAACGTCGACAAGGCCCAGAAGTAATGTTGACTCTCGAGTAAGCGAATGGCGTGAAGGCTGTAGAACAATAACAGAATTTGTTCAATAGGGGTTTGCCTCAATATCGTTTTCTTCCTGATGACCAAGTGAACTAAGAAGCCGACCAGCGGAGTAGCTTCCGACAGGTCTAGCATTTTCTCGCGTAGCAACTCAAGCAAATTCAAAACTCTTTCCGGTAAGCTGAGCATGTTCGACAACTCATGATATTTAATCCGTTTGAATGGCTGGCCTTCCGGGAGATAGGGCTTAAAGGAGAAAAATTCGAATGCCTCCTTCCACTTCATCCGGTCCACCAACGCAACCATGGCGATATCCCAGCACTTTTCTCCTTTGAGTTTCGACACTGCTTCCTTGCAAATCTCCCTAACCCAATCGATATTCCCTTCACATTGGATAAGAGACTTCGTTACGTGGCCATAGTCTTCTGGAGTTCTCTGGTCAATCTCGATAGCTTCAAATGCTAGTCTCGAACGGATTCGATCCACAGGTTCCCGGGATTCTGAAAGATAGGCAAGGACGCGTGGATGGTACTCGGGCTTCTGGTCCTTGACAACTTGATAGAGTCTCCATACAGCCCGACAGCTCCGTGGAGAATTATTGCTAAGATATCGATCAAGCCGCCGCAGAATATTGAGATCTATAACTATTTCCCCATCGTTGCTAACGCGACGCCGTCTTTTGGATTTTGTTCCACGGGTGAGAATTGTGCGAAAGCCCCTAGTTTTCCGGGAACATACCAACCCCAGTTGCTTCATCCGAACTCGTGACATTGTCTCCTGCTGGCGTCGATAAAAGTTGCAATACGCCAGCCCGAACCTCACAGCAGGCAACAATGGAGACGCTCGCCGCTTAGGGAGAGTAATTGGTCTTCGAGGACTTTTGTAAAGGTCATAGTACTCAAATGCCTCCTCCTCCTCCTCATTCTCTCCCCCTTCCGCCAGCGACTCTTCGAGCCCCTTCGATCCTTCAAAGTTCTGTTTATCTTGAGGCTCTGGTAAAACCTCCTCATGGTGTGACCGGGATTGAGCCACTTCGCCAGAATTCGTTGAATAATAAGTTCGGTTGCCCGACTTTCTCCTATATTCGGCGGAGCTCTTGATGATGATGCGAGGAAGGCGATATCGTGCAAATATTTGTGTTTCTGGCGGGTATAAGAATTCCAAGCGCGTATTTGGAAGATGGTAGTTAAAGAGAACGGCAAATGGCTCAACGGCAACTGGTAAGGGTCGAGAGGTGGACGAGGATGATCGCGGTGGTTGCAGGAAATCAGAGCCCCACAAGGGAGCCTCGATGTCAGCAACGCCATGATGCCAGAATTCCGGATGCAAAACTCGTCGGCTGCGAGCGTGGCGCTTTGAATGGCGGAAAAGACATTCTCCTGCGTTTTCAAGGCGCTGAGCTGCTCGCTCCAGCATCCCCTAAACCAGAGCCGGGTGTATGAAGAAGAGGATTTCAACGGTGGTTATAACGGGAAATGCATATCGCAAATGGCTATGGGAGAGGAGGTTAGTTAAAGGAGGTTTGCAAAACCAATTGCATAGCCATACCGAACCCGACAAAATGTATAATGTCTGAACAACAAAAATTATATATAAAACTAATATAAACACTAGAAGAAAAGAGAATTGACAAAAACTTACTCAGGATTGAGAGCAAATTCAATCTGCTATGATCCACAACGTTAAGGGAAGGACCAAGGAAAAAAACAAGCGCAAGCACTTAAGCCTGGGCGCTGAGTGCCCCAGTTCACTATGGTTAAAAATAGAACCTTCGGATTCAACAGCATTAACAGGATGTTAGACCGCAGCTGTTTTGTCAAAGCAGATAGAGCTGTAACTAGCACCTTTCCTGCGGAGATTCCTTGGGCGGGAAACAAACAACCAAAGGATATTTTTCAGCTACGTCCGCGGCCCGCAGGTTTCTCCGGCGCCGGCCACCACACAAGCGACAAGACCATCTTCAAACATCACAGCATCAGCGTCACATACACTCAAAAGGCTGTGGATTAGGCGTGGGCTGCTTCCATAACACCGTGACAGCCTACTATGGTCCACAGCAATGGACATCACCAGCTTCATAGTTAGCCACAGGGAAGACGCTTTGCTGGCCGGGGATTACAATTCATATCGAGCACAGTTGACTCGCAGATTACACACCATACGGAAGAAGCTGGGCCAGACAACCCCGCGTGGTAAAAAGTACTCTGCGAAACCTACGATAACAGCAGAGAAGGTCGCCAATGACACCAAGTATGTTTTCCATATGCCATTCAACCTTTCGTTGATCTTTTAGAAAAGCAACTTGAGGAGATCTCCTGCTGACGGTCAACCAGCTTCGCATTTCTCATACTTCTCTGCGCGGAGCGAGCGTGGGCTACCGCAATGCATATGAAGTCGACCCACTCCGCAGACCCGTCTACCAAGGGCATTGCCAGTTCTGCAAGACGGCATATAATATCTCGTTTGAATAAAGCGACTCTATACGGAAAACAACTAGTTTCAGTCCTTCAAGATCCGTCAGCGTCTTCCGCATCCAACATCGACCTCCTTGAGGCGCGGGGTTATCTAGCTTCCCTCCTTGGGGCGTTCTGGATGGAAAAGAAGAGATGGGATTTGTGTCTACAACAATATTCGGTTGCAAAAGTAATATACGGCGCGCTCAGCACGAAAGCGAAGAGGGAAACCTATCGAGATCTTTTATCGACCTCCATCGATCCAGGTCTTCGATATGCGGCTTACCAATTAAAGCTGCCCCGGTCGGCAGCTTTAGAATCCATCGCGATCAAAAACGTACCATCCGATTCCCCAGTCCGCGGAGAAGTGACTGCCATCGACCCAGATTGCTTCGTCGAGCGGGGTTCTAATAATAAACAGCCGGCGGCTGACGGCGTCACCGTCCAGGATATCCCACAGACCATTACTTGGAGGTCCCGGACAGTCGCGCTGGAAGATGCGGCTATATCCCAGGCACTGGCGGCCGCTGCTCTAGCAGAAGCCCAGCTATCTTCGTGGCTCTCGAGCCCCGCTGGTCAATCTTCCTCACTCAGTGAAAAAGCAGCGAACTACGATAACGTGATAAGCGCTAGCCAGGACGCGGTGGACGCGACCAAGACGACTATTGATGAGCTTTCCGCCGAGGGGATTGACCCGGCGGACAAACGCATGCAAGCACTGCAAGTGACACGGACAGCAGTGAACTACGCGCTGGTGGGTTGGCGCGTGGGCCGCAACCGGATACTGTGTGGCACTGACGACGGTCTCGGCTTTAAACCAGAGCAAATGAAAGCAGCCGGCGGGAAGCAGAAATCTAGGAAATCCAGTGGCAAAGGCATCGGTCGCCGACTCGCGCGGTTGCGCGAACGCACTACGCTGTACGATGCGACCCTTCAGAGCTTGGACTTCATCCGGGAGCTGCCTGGCGTTGCAGGAGACGTCGACTTCGTGGAGGAGCTAAATTCAACAAAGCATTATTTCCAATCACTCAGGTAGTGTTTTTTTTTTTTCCCCTTTACCCCTTAACACAAAAGGATACAGCGTGCCTCCGTCTGCTAACGCACACGTATCAAAACCAGGTGTCTGGCAGTCGGCAGAGCACACGCCCTCCTCTCCAGCCCAAAGAATGCCCTCGCGCTCTTCTCACGCGCGCTGGATCTCGCCTCCACCGCTCTCCCGCGCTCCGACACGAACAGCCAGCAGCATCAGCAGCAAGAAGCACACGCAGGCCCACCACGCCTCGAGGTCTCCAGTCCACAGGCCGCCGCGCTGCACGCCCACCTCCAAAGCCTCGTCTGGCAATACCGGGGCATCGTGGAGATCGAGCGTCTCACCTCCCAACGCAGCAGCGGAGGCGGAGGAGACAGCTTCCTGCCACCGCCCATGATCGAGCGCCTGCACGAGTACCCATCGTCAGACAGCCATGTCGACCTGACACGACTGGTGACGTATCCGCCCAAGATGGAGCCGGTACCCGTGAAGCCGCTGTTCCTGGACGTTGCGTTCAATTATATTGATTATCCGCGGGGATCTAATAAGGGGGGGCTCGCGACTGGTTCGGGTGCGAGTGCGGGGATGGACGCGGATGTTACGATGCAGGATACGCAGGCAGCGGCGGAGACGAAGAAGGAGGCGAAGAAGGGGGGGTGGTTTGGGTTTGGGAGGTGATTTTTTTATTTTTAATTTTTTTTCTCTTTTTATTCATTGTTTGTTTCACCTGGTTGATTCTTGGAACTACTGGAGAGAATGCGCATATGTGATTGCGATTGCAATTGCAACGAACCAAAGTCAATATAGGTAGATAGAACATGACAGTTTATTACAGTTATGCCACCCTCATATCGAAGGCCTCCCCCCCCCCCAAAAAAAATAAGGAAAGGACAATAACGCGCAAAATGATTGTGGGTTCTTCTGGTGTTGTACTATCATCACCAACTTGTACATACAACGATGAATGTGCGCAACTCAATTAACTACCCGCATTGCGACACTGGGACCTCTAAAACATACACCAAACAGCGATAACTTTTAAGCTCATCAAACCTGCTTCGCTAACTAACTAACCCCCTAGCGAGTTAACTAACAAGAAGGCGAAACAAAACCTAATTAGTTAGATAAAACAACCCCAACCAAAACCAAACCCCCCCCTTCAAAAAAAAATTAAAAAATCAAAAGGTTAGCGGGTGAGGATCCGGAATCCAGAGTTCCCGAGTCATGCGGGTTTTTTTCTTTTCTTTACAGATCAGATTACTTTACTTTACTTTTCTTTTCTTTTCTTTTCTTTTTTTTTTTTCTTTTCGTTTGTTCTTTCTGTATCCTGTTCCCTCCCTCTCTCTCCTTGTTCCCGCTAGGGAATCCCCGAGCAACGAACGGGACTAAAGTAGTTGGGTTACATGGACAGAAAGTGGAGAGAGCGTTCAGTGAGTTCGTTTGTATCTGGATGTATGTACAGTACTAACTTATATAACTCCCCTACGCTGCTGTAAGAACGACGACGGAGGCGCGCCCTCTGCAGTGAGGAGAGAGCAGTCAGGGTCGCCCGATGACACTCCAGCAAGTCACTGGGCGCTGCTCACTGGCCGCGGGGGGGTTTTGCTGGCTGGCTGCCCGTGGCTGGGCCTGGGACAGGAAAATAGCACGTACTATAGTTTGTCATCTTCGCCGGCGGAATCCGCAACTACAGTGTACTCTGGTTCGAAAGAGGAGGCGGGGTGGTGGGTGGGTGTGCGTTTGCTGAGTGATTGCACAACACCAAACAGACCTTCGCTAGGGCGCAGTGACAGTGCAGTAAATACAATTGCACTCAGAGCAAATGGCAAATGGCAAATGCAATTCGGGGATGGATAATTAATTCCACACGGCCAAGAGTCACTAAATTTTTATAGGCATAGTGAAAACAATGTATCAGTTACATCTAAAAAATACTGCTCGTTGCTTGTGTCTTTTAGCTCAAGATATCTCCGTAGAGATACCAGTATCATAGAATCTTCATACTCTAATATCTTTTACTATAATGTGGTATATATATGATAGCATGGCTAATTGATAGTGCTAATCATTGGAATTAAAAGGTACAAATTCAAAGTCCCGAGTTGAAATAAAATAAAGCTCTCTCTTCTTGTTGTAGTAGTTAGGCAATACTGCTATTTAAGCTCATTGTCTACTATTGTAAAATCTTATTTCTTATGAGTATTATTTAGAAGAACTAGTAGTTATAGATATCGAATATAATATATGATTGATCACTACTAGCAGTTATAGAAGCTTTCCACTCTATGTAGATCAATAAAAAAAGGTATCAAACTCTAGAGAAGAAGTTGGTACTACTGTGCATCTAGCAATGATGTTTGTCAATGGTAGTATCTATGATGATATCTCCGGATGATAGCTACTAGTTAGTGATATGATAGGCATATGAATGTATCTCTATCGGTGATATTACTATCTGTGAACGGCATAGAATCCACTCCGTATCGATGATATGATAGTTGTTGTATGTGTCTGCAGATGACATGGGTATTTCTGTATGTAATGCAGTGTTTTCGCTAACTATCCTTAAAAATTTAGCGACTCTTAGCCGTCCATCCCCCTGCAGTCCCAGTGGCTGGCGTCTTGCATCTCGGCCCAGCTCCTCTGCCGCCGGTCCCTGACGCCATCGCCGAATAGCCGGGGGCGTCACATGACCGGCGACGAGATACGGCGTACAGAACGTGTCCCAGGACTGGCCCAGGTAACAATAAATAAATAATATGTAATAATATGTAATAATATGGGGTTGGTTGGTTGTGTCTCATCCCAGCAAAGCTTGCAGCACCGGCTGAGTCAGTCAGGGCCTGGCCTGCTATTGGCTGCTGGCCTCTGTCCGCCCGGGTCTTGGCGCTGTTTGGGCATCCTCCAGACTTGGATCATCTCCGTTTTCGAGAGTTACGTTACCGTACCACCAATACCAACCAGTACCACCAATATCCCTTTTTTTTGTTGTTGGTATTTCTTCCTTTGGTTCGTCCTCCAATTCTCATTCCCATTCCTCCATCCTCCATCCTCCATCCTCGCTGCCGTGCATGGATTGTCTGGATTGATCGCTCCCATCCAACCTCTGCTCTCCCCGGGATTCCCGGCTTCCTGCTGCGCGGCACGCTCCTCCCCTTCCCCCGCCCCCCCTCGGGTTTTTTTTGTCTTGGTGTTTCGTGTCTCCTCTCCCTGATTGAGGCTCCCCACAACGTCCCTAACGCTCCTTCAGAGCCGTCCCGACAAACAAAGCACCCTTGGCCTTCAATTGCTTCAATTGCTTCAATTGCTTGGATTCCTTGGATTCATTCAATCGGCCATGGACACCCTCAATGGGTCCTTCGCCTCGCCCGTCGCTGATGTCGGGCTGGCTTCCTCAGTCGCCCGGGATCCCGCCGGCCTGCTGATGTCCATCTACAACGGCATGACCCTCTGGACCACCATCTTCACCATCTTGCTGCTCCTTGTCACATACGATCAAGGTGTGTTCTTTTATAAGCATCGACATCATGATTGATACCATGATTGATTTGCCCCCATGCGTTTGTCAAAGAAGCTGGGGCATCAGAACAAGCGCTGACTCTCGCCCTTCTCAGTGAAATACATCTGGCTCAAGGGATCCATCGAAGGCCCCAGGTTCAAGATCCCCTTCATGGGCCCCTTCCTCCAGTCGGTGAATCCAAAGTTCCCCGAGTACCAGGCGAAGTGGGCGAGCGGCGAATTGAGCTGCGTCTCCGTCTTCCACAAGTATGGTTCTCCCCCCCTCCTGCTTTCGTGGTATCCCCTGTGGATTTGTATATATATATATATATGTAATATATACATATATATACAAATCCATTTATGTTTGAAAGAAGCTGACATGCGCACGCCCGCGTTTGCGCCTGCAGGTTCGTCGTCATCGCGGCAACCCGCGATATGTCCCGCAAGGTTTTCAACTCACCATCATATGTAAAACCGTGCGTTGTCGATGTCGCTCACAAACTCCTGGGCAAGGACAACTGGGTGTTTCTGGACGGCAAGGAACACGTGGAATTCCGCAAGGGCTTGAACGGCCTCTTCACTCGGGCTGCCCTGACCAACTACATGCCCCAGCTGGAAGATGTCTATGATCGCTTCTACAACATGTTCGTCCAGAGATCCGAGGAGCTCAACATGAAGCCTGAGCCATGGATGCCACATTTCCGGGAATTGATGACCGCCTTGTCCTGTCGCACTTTTGTCGGCCACTACATGTCGGACGAGGCCGTCAAACACGTCGCGGACGACTACTATCTGATCACTGCCGCCCTCGAATTGGTCAACTTCCCCATCATCATTCCCTTCACCAAGACATGGTACGGGAAGAGGTCGTCAGATATGGTCCTGCGCGAGTTCACCAAGTGCGCCGCCAAGAGTAAAGTTCGCATGGCCAACGGCGAGAAGGTCACCTGCATCATGGACGCCTGGGTCAAGAATATGTTGGACTCGGCCGCTTATCGCGAGAAGATCGCCAAGGGCCTGCCCGTGGAGGACTCGGAAAAACCAGCCCACATCCTGCGCGACTTCACCGATTATGAAATCGCCCAGACCATCTTCACCTTCCTGTTTGCTTCACAAGACGCCACCAGCAGCGCCTCCACCTGGCTCTTCCAACTCTTGTCCGACAGGCCCGAGATCCTCGCCAAAGTTCGTGAGGAGAACCTGAGAATCAGAGGCGGTGATCGCAATGTCCCCATCAGCATGGAGCTCCTCGACCAGATGGACTATACCCGTGCTGTCGTCAGAGAAACCCTCCGCTACCGTCCGCCGGTAATCATGGTCCCCTACATGGTCAAGAAGGATTTCCCCGTCACGGACACCTACACGTTGCCCAAGGGCTCCATGATCATCCCCTCCGTCTGGCCCTCCACGCATGACCCGGAAGCCTACCCGGATCCGGAAACTTTCAACCCAGAGAGATGGCTGAACGGCGAAGCGGATAAGGCTGCAAAGAACTTCCTGGTCTTCGGCACGGGCCCACACTATTGTCTAGGCCAGACGTACGCGCAATTAAATTTGATGGCTATGATTGGCAAGGCTAGTATGCTTCTCGACTGGGAACATCATACCACGCCCACGTCGGAAGATATTCGAGTTTTCGCTACGATTTTCCCTGAAGTGAGTTGCCCATGTACATGTGTTGTTGAAGATCATGAGAAAGAAGAAGAAGAAGTAGAAAACTAACATCTTGAAACCATTAATAGGATGACTGTCCCCTCGTTTTCCGCCGAAGACCTGAATAAATGACTCTCCTGCTCATCTTTTTAATGTATTACAATTAATGTTTTCTCCCCAATTCATCCATCCATCACCCCGAAATTTTTACACACGGACCAACCCTCTCTTTCCCGCTCTCGCTCCTGGCCCCCTCCCTTCAAAAGAAAAAATAAATCACAAAACACAGGAAAGCCCAATGAACAAAACCCTCAACCCGCCACCCATAAGACAGCCTTTTCTATTCTTCGAACAGCTTGATTGGGCGAATGACATGGGGCACTATTGAAACCCGCTGAAACCTAATCAACCAATCAGCAGCGATGACGACGAACCAAACCGCCTACTACTCCCAACAGCACACCATGAGGCATATGGTAATCCTACCCGAGACGTAGGTGTCATGGATCTGATAGAAATGATTAAATAACAACAAAGAGGTGGCGTTAGTGGGAATGGGAGAACGGGAAGGGGGTTGATTGATTGGTTGATTGGTTGGTTGTACGGGGAGTTGCAGGATGTTTGGGTGCGAAAAGGGGAGTCAGGAGCCGGGACGCGCGAGGCGAGAGGAGAATTGAGTAGAAAACATTTGCTTTTTTTCATCTTTTTTTTTTTCGTTTTTATATAGCATAGTAATAGTCCTTTTTTAATCATTGAATTCATTTTCATTTCATTTGCTTAGCTATATTGTTCTGTTCTGTTACGTCTGAATATTCGATTCAATGTATTCATTCATTGCTTTCAAAGGGGGGTTCCCCCTTTTCCAGCAGTCCCACGCCTTTCTTAACTGCTAACACTGCTCGCTCCCCTCCACGAGAACGACTGATTGCAGAATTGCATGCATGAGGAACGTATAGGTGCTGTACATACAATACGTAGAAGAGAAGGGGTTAGTTAATTAAAGAAATTTCCTACGCTTTTACGCGTCTGGGTTAACCTACTCTGTAAAAGCCTGAGTACGAGTACGCTGTAAAGTTATGGGGGTCTGTGATGCCTATGTGTAACTCGACCACCAAAGCTCCAGGCATCAAGGGGCCCCCTTATTCATTTTCATCCCCAACTGTTTCTGGAGGCTTTAACTGGTTAGCTAGCTGGTAAGTTACAGCGTAGTTAGTTAACCAGCTACAGAGCTCCGCTGACATCATCCAGCAGCTCGCCACAAAAAGTAAGTTAAGTAACTAAATATCCAATTCGTGTGCTCTCTGACGACATCTGTGCCTCTCCTACACACACACACACACACACACACACACACACACACACACACACACACACACCTCTCCCATCTCCAATTCACAATCACCCGGGGGAATATTCCCAAACCCTCCCCTCCCTATCATCACCATCTGCTAAATAAGTAAATAAATAACTCACGAACCCGCCATGTCCGTCGCCCGCTCCCTCCCCTCCTCCCTCCCCTCCTCCTCCGCGCCGCGGCTAGCGGGCCAATTCCTACGAACCCGCACGAGCACGACTGCCCCTTCACAGCTACTGACGACTGGGCCCTCCCGGCGTCAGGCGGCGCTGTTGCCGTTGCCGTCGCCGTTGCGGCGCGGTGTGGCCGCGACCGCTGGATGGTTTCAAGTTGCGAATGGTAGCAGTTGGATTCAGAGCGGGAGGCGCGATACGGCCACGCGGCGGTTCTCGACGGCGGGCAAGATTGCGGAGGCGAAGGCTGAGTTTAAGAGGTATGGGTTTGAGGAGGTATGTATAGTTATAGTTATGCCCATCCAATCTCCTGACCTGACCTGACCTGACCTGACCTGACCTGCGTATTTTCAATTTTTTTGTCATTTATTATTTGGTCGATTTCTTTTTTTTTCATCGCATACGTGCTAGAGCCTGAGCCCGAGCCCGAGCCAGCGCAGGCTGGCTGGCAAGACTCCAACCCATCCCCACCAGCTCCCCCTGCTCCTGGACTGAACTAGCTAACCTAACAAACACCTCCCACCAAATCTGATAGATCACCGCCTCCCTCCCCACAACCAGCACCAGCAGCACCAGCACAAACACAAACACAACCACCACCCCGCCCCCCATCCTAATCGACGTCCGCGAACCCGCCGAGCTCCGCGCAACCGGCATAATCCCCACAGCCCAAAACATCCCCATCGGCACACACCCAGACGCCCTCTTCCTCCCGCCGGACGAGTTCCTCACGCGCTTCGGCTTCGCGAAGCCTAAGGCCAAGGAATCGTCATCATCGTCGTCGTCGTCGTCATCGCCAGGAGAAGGAGAAAAGCCGGACATCGTCTTCTACTGCAAGGCGGGTGTGCGCGCGCGCGCCATGGCCGCGTTGGCGGTGCAGGCTGGGTATCACCCGCGTAGGCTGGGGGTTTATGATGGGAGTTGGCTGGATTGGGAGAAGAAGGGGGGTCCGGTGGAGAAGTGGGAGGGGGAGGGGGAGTGAGGGGGAGTGAGGTGAGGTGAGGGTCGGGGGGATAAGTGGGGTTGTGTGTGGTTGTTGTTTTCTTACGTACGTACGTATGTATATATATATATATATCTCGCTTTTGGCGTGTGGGATTATATTTTGTTCGAGTGGAGAGGAGATAGAGGAGCCGTTGACCGGGTGCATGGGTTTTGTGAAGGATTGAAAAGGTGGGTGGGGGGGGGGAAGCAAAAGTTTTTCTCTCAAGGGACTTGACTGAACTGGATATAATAGAATAGATTGGGAATTTTATTTATATTGTGCTGGTATGATACAAGCAAGCAAGAAGAAGAAGAAGAAAAAGAAGGTGGTATATCAGCTTGCTTTGAAGTATGACCTCCAACCTTATTCTGGGCCCGGTATCAAAACAAAGAGAGTAGAGATTGAACTACTGATAACTACTTCGCATTTTAACTTGTCATTATTCGTTATGGAAACTCTTTACTGATTTTGGGTTTTTTGAACAAGGAATTTTTTTTTTATGAAAAAAAAAAAGAGAGAAAAACTTCTTCTCTACACGTTGATGGGTTGAACAGCGTTGATTCGTTTTTTGTGTCTCTTGCGATCCCCCTTGTCTTGTTTTATGTCCATGAAACAACATAGAAAGGGAGAGATTTCAACCCACATTGGATGAGGAGGCTGGTAAGTGAGATGGAAATGGAGACGAGGAAATTGAAAGAGAACGAGCTTCCACGAAATGATTTGAGAGGCTAGAGAGCGGAGAAAAAAAAAAAAATTTACTTTTTGGGGCGGGAGTTTCTTTAAAAAAAAAAAAATAGAAATCAATATGATAGAATTTGTTTTAATTTCTGAAAAAGTATTTTTTAAGTTACGTGTGAAATAGAAAAAAGAAAAAGGGGGAAATGAGATAATGATCAGAGTCAACGCATCGCCATCTTTATAAATAGAGCCAGGGAAGAAAAATGAAAATAAAACTGAAAAGAAAAGAAACCCCCTCTTTCTTAAAAAGGACATAGGATGAAAATAAATAAGATTTTTAAATTTTGCAATGAAAAAAAAAAAAAAAAAAAAAACCAATATATAGACAAAATAAACAAGAAAAAAATCAAGGGATATCAAACAACGGTTTTAGCTTCTTGATAAGCAACCATTCATCCATCGAGACATCGGCTCGATAGAACTCCTTGAGCGTGTCGATACTAGGCCGCGAGATGAGCGAGTATAGAGTGTCTTTCTCCTCGAGTTGGCGGCCGTAGAGTGGTTGGTTGGGGCCTTCGATTTTGACAGCCACTGACGGCTGGCCTTTCTTGCAGAGCGGGATCTGCTTGTGTTCGCGCTCGATTGATTGTCTGTTATCACAAAAAGTATATATTAGCTTAGTTTCCAGTACGAGAGGTGATATATATTTTTTGATGTTGGGTGCGTCTCTTAAGGACATCGGGATATGACTTACACTCTGCCTAGGCTAATAATCTCTTTCACGCCGGTGACTGGGTTGGTTTTGACGGCAGCGATGGGTGTGAGCAGGCGCAACGAGCCTTCGACGACATCCACACCGATGACGATGGGATCCTTCTTGTTAAACACAGCAACGGTATTGAGCACGCAGGGGAACACAGCGAGTAGTTTACTCTCCTCTTTCTTCTGCTCGGTGATCTGCTCCATGTGTTTGGTGAAATCGTCGAAGAGGTGGTAGATGATGTCTGCAGTGAAGATTTTGATCCCGACTTCCTCGGCGTACGCTTGAGCTTCCTTGTCAACTTTTACGTCGAAACAAAGCATGACGGCAAACTGTTTGGCTTTCTCTAACATAGTACCGGCGCGCATGACGTCGCGCTTGTAGACAGGGCCGATGGAGATGTTGGCGACCGGGATCTTTGAAACGCGGAGGAACTCGAGGAGGGCTTCGAGAGAACCGAGTGTGGAGGCCTGCACGCTGACTCCGCGATTGTCCTTGGACACTTTGCTGAGGAGGCTCTCCAGGTCAGACATGACTTCATCTTCGAGGTCCTCCTCGTCGTCATCCGGCCCAACCACAAGCAGTCGAGACCCAGCAATAGCGTGTTCGAGATCGTTGGCTGCAATCTTAACACCAAGCGCCGCCTTGACTTCCTTATTATGAACGTATTGCGATTTGAGGCGCAGCTCTTTAAGTGGTGCGGGTGTTAATAGTGCTCGAATGTTTGTCGCAATAGCTCCGTTTAGGCCACACATAACAATCCGATCACCTTCACGCAACACACCGTTCGACAGAACAACATCGATTGTTGTACCAAGGCCTTCAATTACTTTAACTTCGAGAACAGTACACTCGACCTCGGTGAGATACATGAGTTGTTTGGTCATACGCTCCTGTGTGAGGGCAACAAGCAGCTTGAGCATGTCTGGAACACCTTCACCTGTATGTGCAGAGGTAGGAACAAGAGACACGTTTCGAGCCATGGACTTATTTTCCCAGTATAATTCAGAGTTAAACCCTTGTTCCGCGAACGCAAGCTTGGTCTTGTCGACTCGGTCTCTGAATTCATTCTGGACACCTTTATTCTGCAGAGCCAAACTATCTTGGAAGCCGTTGTTATCGATCTTCTTCCAGCCATAGAGACGATCGATCTTGTTTAGCGCGACAATGAAGGGTGTTTTTCGGTCACGAAGCAATTTCATAGACTCGAGTGTTTGCGGTTCCAAGCCGTGCATAATATCAACCACGAGAATGGCAATGTTACAGAGTGAAGAGCCTCTTGAACGCAGATTGGAGAACGACTCGTGACCGGGAGTATCAATAACGAGCAGACCGGGAACTTTGAATTCAAAGGAGCCGTCTTTGTTGACAACGGTCGTCTTTTGCTTCAGGGCATCTGCGGGGAAATATGTAGCACCAATCTGTTGCGTGATACCTCCAGCCTCTCCCTCCTGTACATTTGTTTGTCTGATTTTATCCAAGAGTTTCGTCTTACCGGTATCGACGTGTCCAAGAATACAGCAAATAGGAGAACGGAGATTATCCGCGGACCTTGCCGCAAGGGCCTCTTCATGTTGCTTCCTCCGTCTTTCTGCTGCCTCCGCTTTTTTCTGAGCAATAGCTCGTTGAGCTGCGGTAGCCTCTTCGTCTTCTTCCTCGGATGATTCCTCCTCAGACTCCTCTGGAGATGTTTCACCCTTGGCGGCACCATTTTCTTTTGGATTCTTGTTTTGGCCCATCTGGCTCTCCTGGCCTGTCTTCCCTTTTTCTTCTTCCTCTTCTTCGTCTGATGATATATCCCAGCTTTCTTTAATACCATCATCTTCCGCTTCCTTCGCGGAGGCCTGGGCAGCTGCTTCTGCAGCCGCTTTCTCTTCTGCACGTTTACGATCCTCTTCCGCTTTCTTAGCCTTTTCAGCTTCGAGTTCTAGTCGTTGAGCCTCAGCTCTAGCAGCAGCAGCCTCGAGGTCATCCTCTAATTTCTTTACAGGGCGTTTCTTTTTACTCTCGTATACCGGCTTCTTCTTTTCCGCAGGCTCTTCTAACCCCTGGACCACTGCGCCAGCCGCAAGCATCTGCTGCTTCCGGAGCTCATTTCGTTGTTGTGCCTCCTTCTGTGCCTTGGTTAGCAATTTGCCCTCTTTTCTTAGCTGTTCTTTCTTCTCCCGCTCTTTTTCCTTTTTCCTTTGTCGAGCTTCCTCCTTTTTCCGCTCCTCTTCTGCTAGCTTCCTCGCCCGCTCTTCAGCTGCGGCCTTCTCCTCCGCCTCTAGACGGGCAATTTCCTCTTGTTGTTTTCGTAGAGCCTCTTGCTGCCTCTGGATCGCAGCGAGATGGGCGGGGATCTTCTTCTTCTTCCCGCCAGTATCAGCAGCGGGAGCCGCAGCGGGAGCGACAGGTTTTTCTTCAACAGGCTTAGTAGGCTCAGCCTTTGGTGCGGAGGAAGGAGCAGGAGTAACGGTCTTCTTCTTCGCAGCCTATAAAAATGAAAATTAAAAGTATCACCCAGTTAGTTTCCATCATTACTCCGAACATTGATGATTGAGAAAATAAAAAATCAATATATTAAAGGTGAAAAGAACCCACCTGCTCCTTCTTCCTCTGCTTCTCTCTCTCCTTCTTCTCCTTCTCCTTCTCCTTCTTAGATTTCAACCTCCCCCCTTCATCCTCCGCCGCTTCCTTAGCCTTTTCTTTCAGCGCCGCAGCCTTCTCCTTCGCCCTCTGCCGAGCGCCAGCATTCCCTGAAAAGACATCATCCTCATCGCCCTCAAAGCTAGCTTCTTGTGGCTGCTTGCTCTCGTCATTAGCAGCAGCAGCAGCCATCGGATCTTCACCCTCAACGAAGTCGTTATCAGCCCCCTTTCCCTTCTTGGCTTTCTTGCTCCTGTTTTTCTTGAGCGCTGCTAGAAGGCCGCCAGACATTTCCTCGTCTTCATCTCTCTTATCATTCGCATCGTTGGCAGCGTCGTTGCCGTCCTCATTGGCAGCGGCATCTGTACTGGTGGCGGGTGGAATAGTTTCTCCAAGCTCAGCTTCCCAATCCTCCTGCTGCTTCTTGCTGCCCTTCTTCTTTGGTGGCATTCTCGAAAATCCGGTTTATTATCGGGATCCCTTGTTTTTTTTTCAATACTTTGACAATTGTTGTCGATGTTGCACAGTATATCAATTTGTTTGTGGGGTTGTGTGTATATGTGTGTATGCGTGCGTTTTGCGAACGTAGCTAGGTTTAAGACAGGTATGTTTGCCAAATTAGTTTACGTCGCGCGTAGCCTATCTCTTAACGAGAGTGATGATAACGGTGGAGTTGGGGGAGGCGTGCTGGTGAAGTTCGACGTGAAATGGGGTGACATGAGCAAGAAAGATCGCTTTAGCTGGAGGTCGGGAAATGAATATATAATGAAGCAGAAGATAATGAAACCGAGCCCGGCGGCGATCGAAGGCTAAGTCGAGTCTGCCTACCCGCTAAGTGATTTTCCGTTGGCGATGCCGGAGGCGGGGAGAGAAGAAAGGCCTGATGGGTTGTGTGAGTTTCAAAAAAATGCAAGTTGTTCGTTTTTGGTAACTCCGGTTTTTTGTTTCTACTTGCATGTGGGGGAGCAGCCAAGCGAGTCCGGAGCTGGAGAATTTAACAAATCATCTTGTTTAAATAAATAGCTTTATCATTCTATTTGCTTTTCTCGATCTTTTAGAGTACAGAGATATCTTCTAATTGCGTCTGCCATCGAAATATTCCTAATCCTAATCCGCCTAGGCCCACCTACATAATGGACTTCAAGAAGAAAATAAAGGTGATTGAGCTTCACACTCTCTCGCATCACTCAAGGGTCACATATTCGAATGGAAAAAGTAAATATTGAGGAATTGGGTCAGAGTATACGAAAGCACTGTTAAAATGCGAAGTTGTATAAACAAAACAAAAATCCAGAGCAACTCCGAATGATGCTGGCCGGTCACTTGAATTGCTTCCTACTGAAAAAATGGAAAAAAAAAAAAAAAAGCAAATAGGCAACTCCCTCTATCCATGCTGTTTTCCTTTTTTCCTTTTTCCCCTTTGACTTCATTTGAGTGTTTTCGGTTTGGCTTTACCAAGCAATAGAGAAGCAGGCATAAAATGTGACGGAAATAAAGTAATGAATTTCCACTCTGTATCGAGTCCATTTCCCCATCAAGTAGATGCAGCTCACAGGGAAATTTGCACCATAGAGCGCATCCAAGACATAACAGCAGCAAACGGATCCTCACTCCCAGGAACAATCGCAGCCGCATACTCTAGAAACCTACCTACTTTGTCTCCACCACGACCACCATCAGAGCTTTCGGCCATGCAGTTCTCTGCCTCTTCTGCTCCCATCACACGTCTCAATTGCCTAATACCTCCTGCAACCAGATTACCCAGTATATCCCCATTAACGTGTAATGACTCGGGCTTGGAAACCGTCACCTCCCACGTGTCAACGGAGTTTCTCCGCCTGCGCCTTGCCAGCGAACATATGGATGGATCCTTCATGCACACATTCTGGATAAATCGTAGTAGACGCCACTGAGGCTCGGTCAAGGTCATGAATCTATATACCGTGCCATCAATCGAGGTGCCGTACGTCACCTCAGAGCATGAGCACAGTGCCGTTGCGACTGGTCGGGAACTTCTGGATAGCCGAATGGCGGATAGTGGCATGTGGGCTGTGAAAGCCTTTTGGAGGAGTTTATCTTCGGGAGAGAGTCCCACTTCTGTAAGGCCGACAATGGCGCCACCTAGGTTTGATGTCATAGTTATCCGGGAGTGATCTTGTAGGTTGACGAGGTCGAGCCCTTCCCTGTCAGATCCGTCCTGGCCGTACAGAGTAAGGCCTGAGTCGGTGGCCTGAAGAATACAGAGAGAATTTTTTAGGGTTAGGACGTATATGTAGGGTTCCCGCACGGTGACAGCGACAGCATCAGACTCCAGGTGGTAGCCGGGCCATTTCCGCCATTTCTTTGCAACTGGGTCTAAAGTTTGGAAAATAACCTGCGCGCCAACTGCTAGAACCAACGAGCTGGGTTTGAAGGGTGCTATCGATCTGATAGGGTCTTCGTATTTGAAAGAGTGTTTCACTGTTGAGTCTATTTGGCCCGGAACTCGAGTGCTTGGGCGGGCGATTATATATATCACCCGGCCTCGGTGGGCAGAGTGCGGTTGAACTGTGGTGACAACGACCATATGATGCACGTTATCACCGCTCGAGACACTCCAATCTAATATTGCAGTGACTTCTTCGCCGGATCCACCAGTCGGTCTCCATGGCCCGGGTTCAACCTCTGGTGAGCCCGCCGGTTCACCAATTATAGTCGTAGAAGACGATGCAGCATTTTCGTCGTCCGGGTCGATGAAGTCCACACGCGGGCGTCTCCAGCGGTTCGTACACTCTGCATTCTCTTTCAATTCTACAAAATTATACGCAACAACTATTTTTTTCAAATATTCCGAGTATATTAGTCGTTTTGGGCTTCCCGGAATAGCAATATGTCGGGGAACAGTTTTGGGCGTCTTTTCTAAGATGCAGCAGAGTAGCTGATTTCTCGTGATGCATACCAACGAACCACCAAGTGCTCCCGAATTCAAATCTGACCCAGAGTCGATGCAAGTAAACACGTCGATGGTAGATTGAATGCGGGCAGGCTGGAGTCTAACGTTAGCGCTGCAGATAAACCAGAATAATCATGGTATATTTGGAATTTACATTATTTTGGTCTGTGACCCATATCCTATGAAGAACACACTCATCAGATTCTTCGTCTTCAATGATAGATAGGCGCCATAAACCGCGCCCACACGTTACAATAGCGAAAGTGGTGTCTGATTCATATCTTCGAATCCGAACGGACGTATTGCCCAGCCTATAGGTGTTGGTTTGAATCAGTGCTTGAAAAGGGATAAAAGAGTTAGCTGTTATATAAAATCTTTCCAAATTCATGAAGGGTGAATATATAACCATACCAATGTTCCCAGAGTCTCTATCAAGCCGCACATCGAATGAGACCATGGTGCCACTCCGAAGCCCACAAAACAATTTTGTTTTCGGGCTTTCACGCATAGGGATGGAAAGAACCGTGAAGCTTTCGCAAACTGCCGACTTATCATTTTCGGGGGATAGGACAATGGTTTGCTCCAATAAGGGCACAAGCCCTTGAACGGGGTCGATTCGTGCAACTATGAGTGTTCCTTCAGTGGTCCCAATTAAGAGGACAGGGTGCGAAAGCACTAGTTCGATTGTCAAGTTAACTGGCTCGCAAGATAACGGTAGAGGTTGCCCAATAGTGGGACATTGAATGCTACCATCGTTGATTTCTACCTTCCGAAGATGAACATGGATATTTGAGGCTGTCCTGACTGCTGCGGCAAAGAGTGACAAGGTTCCACTAACAGCAGCAGCGATAATTCGTTCAGTCGGGTTTTGACATCGCGTTGAGTAGCGAAGTGACGAATTCTCGAAAGCGGATAAGTGAATCGACATATCTGTGATTTGGATGACCACCCCTTCCCGGGAGCTTCCTGCGGCAATGGTTTGAGTGTCGAGGTCAAGGCCAGTATCCTCCTCGTTCATCGCATATAATTCATCTTCAGCATCGACGGGGAGTGAAATAACTGAGGATGATAGTGGGCTTGAAAACAAGAAATATGTCCCTCCTGTTTTTCGGTTTGGAATGGCCCATAAGTCCAAAATACTTAACAAATCTTCCTGGACAATCACTAGCCCGACTCGGGCCTCGATTCCATGGCGCAATTCCGTAATCGACCCGCGATAAAGGCCATCCCACGAACATGTAAAGATCCGATCGTAGGCAAAGTCCACATCATTGCGTCCATTTTGATGGTTTTCCGCTCCCTGCGAATCGTGACTTTTTATTAGAACTGAATCAAGAACAGGAGCCCAATTCGGGATCCGTTGGAGACATCTCGAATCCGTCCTGGCATCCAACAGGAAGAGGCCACCGTCACCCATACAACCTGCTGCCACAAGTATATCACCTCCAGCTTTAAACCCAGAGTCAAGAATGGCAAAGCCTCTGTCGACATTGCAGCCAATTGATTTTATGCGAATGTCTTTTAGATGACACCAAGCGTCCCCAGTCACCTTCTTAATTTCTAGGTACGACAGCTCACCATCCTGGCGACACAAATAAAGGTCATCTTCTATTTCATTGTGAGAAGTGTTTCTCCTTGGCCGAACCCACGCCGTACAAAGCTGACCTCCACGTTCATCCGAACTGTTCTTTTTCATTGACACTGTACTGTCCAATACGTTAATTTCGTAGAAGCAATATCCAGCTTGGGAAACTAGCAGACATGAGGTTGCAAATTTCAAGGGGATAAATAGCGAAGGAAGTCGGAACTCCGGTGATACCCTTGATTTAATCCTCTTGGCCTCGGCATTTGCAACACCCTCGGCAGCTTTCCAGGTATAACAGATGATATTAGTCTTCGTAAGATTGTTTACGAGTAGCATTAGTATTATCCTATCCTCATCTCCAGAGGCTGGGTAGAGGAAATCCATAGCTACTATATCTCCATCAGCACGAAAGAAGCGTTCCTAGGTCAGAGGTGGGTTAGCGATAAATATTTTTGAAACTAGGCTATAGCTAGGAAATTAAGAATTGAATATACTCATACCTCTTGAATTGGATTAACCGGCCCTTCCTGCATTTCTGAGCGAATAACAGATGGGGATTTCAGGGAGAAAATTCCGAAAAATTTATGCGCTGCTGAAACCGCCATCGCTCTCGATCTGTATACGCGTATGGTTAAGTTGAATACTACAATATGGATGCTAACAGGATATGAACCAACCTAGGATCGATCGCAATATATCTGCCGTATTGTTCAAGGGAGCTCACATCTGATGGCAAAGGGCGTCGTACATGAATGAATTCCGGGCGACCTGACAAGCTTTCCGCTCCATAAAGAAAAAGTAGTTCCCTAGAAGCCAGAACTAGAACGAGAATCTGTCGGTGCCAGTGATCGTCGGAGGGCATACTAGAAGATGAACCCAATCCGACCCCTTCTCTCAATTGTAGTTCAGGGATCACATTTCCGGGGTCTCCAATAACTTTGGCATCGAGGATTTTGGTATCAAAATCTGCCTTTGTAGTGACTTCTTCCAGATATCCGCTGGCGACGAGTTCCTTGATCTGTATAAAAT
The DNA here is from genome assembly GCF_000150115.1 of Histoplasma capsulatum G186AR. Lineage (NCBI taxonomy): Eukaryota > Fungi > Ascomycota > Eurotiomycetes > Onygenales > Ajellomycetaceae > Histoplasma > Histoplasma capsulatum. The sequence continues at coordinate 1,200,226 of NW_025544808.1, forward strand.
TATCCCCTACGAAGACTATGTCGTCTTTATTACGATGTCTGAGCCGGGCAGGTAATACTCGTTGGATCACAGGACCAGGGATCACCGTCCGAGAAAGCAACCCGGTGAGTGGAACCTTCCGTCGACTTGGCTTGCTCGAAGCGTCATCATTCAAAGTAACTTTATTGCTGGACATAATTTCTCCAATGTTAATTTGCCGGCTTTCCCAGTTGCCGTCGGTCAAGTATGTGGTCTGGAGGGACATAGTAAAACCACTGGTTCATGGGGAGCCGCTTAGTAAGAGGAAATTGTCACCAGGAAATATGCACCCCTAGGGAGGGCCTGGAGGTGTGAACGAGTGCGGGTGCGTGATACTTCAAATATGTCAGGACTGAAAAAATCAGAGAACAACAGCACCGCTTTCGAGGGATGGTTGATGAGAGCAGTTTCGGGTTTAAGCCGAACAAATTCAATCAAACGCATATAGAAGGAAACGGAAAGGGATACACTCGATTCAGAGCTGTGCTTCGAGGAATGTCCACCAACTCATAAAAATCGATTGCATGAATAGATGGACAGCAAAGACTATGAAGACAAACAGATATCTATGATATGGGGAAGCGGAAAAAGTCAAAAAACACAGCGGGTCAAACCCAGCTTCAAAAATCCACCACGATGAATTTCCCAGCCCAACCAACAACTGTAATGAAGGCGGGCAGATCAGCAAGGCAATTGACAAAACGAGAGTCAGAGAAGGCAAAAACTTAAGTTAGAAATGTAGGATGTGGTTTAGTGAAGGCGCCCGTGGGGTTTTGGTAGCTTCCTAGATATTTATAGCTAAGGGGGCTATACATCAGAAAAGCAGAAGCGTACTTACAGTGCTGCAACGCCTCTCCTTGTATCTTACCGACCCATTTTGAGGTATTGCGATCACAACAAGGAAAAGGGGATTTCAACCCAACAGACACCATAAGTTTACTACTCCCTCGAAGCCTGATGGTGACGATCAGGCTCAACGGGAGGAAACTTAAAGAGGGGCACTTGCAAACTTTAAATTGGCAGATCCACCGTACCCCATTCAATTAGAAGAAGCAGGGAGTTCTATGGAATGTAACAGCAGTGCGTTGTTGTAGCTGTAGCTTCTGCTGTCGTGGAGTTGTAGCGTCATACACGCGATGCTGAGGATGATGTGCGTGGATGTAGCGAGAGGCCGCGCGGAGATTAAAACCTGTACGCTTAGTCATTCATTGGCTGAGCCGCAACCTTATCGCGATCAACCACCCGACTGCAGCATCTTCATGCTGCGAGAGACGATGCACATGTACCACACTCGCATACCTGCCCTATCCCATGCTAGCCATCCAGTCGTCTCGCATCCATACCATCTCAGTCTCCCTGCACGTCAGGAATACTGTTCGACATTTGGTGGCTGTCCAGGAAGTGAGGATTTGCTCCCCTGGCGCGTATCTGGGCCAGCTCCTACAGCCACCCCATTGACGACCCAGATATAGTCAGATTATTACCCTCTTTGCTTAACATCATTTAGTTCTGGGGGCTTTTCTAAGTATCCTCATATTCGCCTCTCTGGATATTCCTTTGAATAAATGGGAAGCTTGCTCTCTTGAACGAAGTAGCGGGATCTCGAGCTTTGTCGTGTCCAACGAATCCTGTTTCAAACCAGTAAAATTATTGCAAGGACCCGACCTAGGTGTCTAACCATCTGCTCGTCCACGTATCCCCATGTTCAACCGTTATCCTCCCTGGAAAACACATCATCGTCTATCTATTTTATTTTCTTTGTTTTCGGCTATGTCAAGTAGATGAGGCCATCTCACCTACCAATTAGAGCATTCTTCTATCACTATTTTTTGCCAGCCTGGATGCTTTGACAATATTTAAACCTTTTTTTCTTCTCCTCATTTTTCTTCCAATATCAATCTTCCCCAATTGCAGCAGTCTCACCATTTACTCGTTACCAGTGAATGATTTTTAGAGGGGAAGGCTTCAGTGCAACCAAACCATAAACCTTCTATCCAAGATATCACGTTGAAGCGGCCCCCCCCCCAATCTAGGCGAATCTCCACTTTTGGGGATATTCTATGAATCCCATGGACAGCGACAAAAATTCATCGATCCCGGGCCGCCGAATAGCGTCGAGGCTGAGCAGTGAGACCTCTGATAACCAAACTACTCCGAATTTCAATGGGAAAAAGCGGGACGAAATCTTTCGTGCTTGCGAAGCCAGAGATATACATGCACTGGCCTCCCTTTGCTTATCAGAGGGAGGCCTACTGCAAGATGATCTCCGCCAGGCTGCGTGTAAGATTTTCCTTTCCAATCCATTACTTCCCCTCCATGATAATCCAAAGTTTATATCTATTCAGAAACTCACATCACCACGATCTAGGGCCTATCCTATTGGGATACGATCCCAACTCAAATCATCTCACAGGGTCCGAGTGGACAAAAATGCCTGTACATGACGATGAGGAGCAGGTGAAATTGGATGTTGATCGGTCCTTTGTACATTACCCAAATTGTATGGACCGTCAAAACCTAAACTTGTCTGAAAAATAAATAGAAAATGGGAGAGCCACTGACGTTAATCTGCAGGCCAAAGCGAAAAGGAGCTAGATGGGAAAAAGAAACAACTATCAGAACTGATAACTAAAATCCTCAGAAAATATCCCATGTTATGCTATTTCCAAGGCTACCATGACATCGCACAAGTCCTGTTACTGGTCCTCGGTGTCGAGCAAGCTAGCAGCGCACTTGAGCGAATATCCCTCTTCCGGATACGGGATTATATGCTCCCAACGCTGGCACCAGCACTTAAGCACCTCCATCTCATCCCGGCTATCATCCACTCCTCCGACCGCAAACTATACCGCCACTTGTCTGGCACGAAACCCTTCTTCGCCCTTGCAGCAACCCTGACCCTATATGCCCATGATATCCAAGAATACTCAGACATAGCTAGATTATATGACTTCATTCTGTCCCACGAACCAGTCGTATCCATATACCTCTTTGCCGCTGTAATCCTCTCGCGGAAAAAGGAACTCTTCGAAATCCCCCTTGACGAGCCGGAAATGATTCATTTTACACTCTCGAAACTGCCCCACCCAATAAAGCTCGACGGCCTGATTTCCAGCACCATGGAGTTGTACTCTACTCATCCGCCCGAGAAACTGCCCTTTCGCGTATGGAAGAAAATCCCCCGAAGTAGCGTGCTTAAGACGTCACGGGATCTTAGTCTACAGGCGATACCAAAGGAAGCGATGGAGCTGCTAGAACAGCAGAAACGAGATATACGGCGGGGGGAGCTACGGGAGAAGGCTGTGCGGGTAATGTGGAAGTATAGACGACCCGCGGGTTCGATTGGGTTGGCCGTATTTGTTGGTGTTCTTTCATACTGGATTATGAAGAACGAGAGCAGTACCATGCCTGTTTGGCGGCTTTTTTGGGGGCGATTTAGGAGTGCCTTTCAACGGTTGTAGGCGTTGGATGTCGGGGTTAAACCCACAAAGGATTTGTATTGTATATTAATTAGAGACCGGATTGGACTTGGGTTACTTATTGATGGCTCTATATCTATATTATTATTATTACTTCCTATCGCAAACATTATCGTTTATTTTGATACTGCCTTGCGTTGGGGAAAGCCTTTTTTAGAGTGAATATTCCACCTATGCGTGGCAATAAGCATGACGTTGCTTCCCAGCTCCATCTCGATTCTGACATACATTATCTGGCAACGCTTGTAACATCAACCACATCACATAGTCAAACAGCAACATGGCCAACCGGGGTTACGATGTTGTAGTCGACGTCGATGCTGAGGTGATTACGATACGTGTATACCATATTTTTTGACCTTTGAATTTATTCTCTAACTATCCTAACAGGGTGACCTTGGGCATACCGACCTCCAAGAAGACCTCGAATTCCACGCATCAAGTACGGCTTAGCATCCCCCCAAAATACGACAAAGCGAACATTCAAACACTCTATAAATCACGTCTCTGACATTGCTCTGCGTATATAGACTTCGAAGAAAACCCCAGCGCAGCCAAACCCCACCACGTCGACACATCACCTTTCCTAGAAGGCGCAGGCGGATCCTCTTCTCGCCGCCAAGGCAGCTCCCCCAGCGGTACCCCATCCAAATACCGCTTCTGGACCCTAGCCTACTACTCCCAATTCTTCGACGTCGATACCTCCGAAGTCCTCCGCCGCTGCGTCGCGGCCCTCTACCCACGCACGAACTTCCTAGACGTCCTCGACGGCAACCCCGATCTCTACGGACCCTTCTGGATCGCCACGACTGTCGTCGTCATCCTGTTCCTCACGGGTACTGTCTCGCAATACCTAGCCCGGAAGGATGAGAAGCACTTCGAGTACGATTTCCGCCTGTTGTCTGGTGCCGCGGGGCTGGTCTATGGATACACGGGCATCATCCCGATTGCGCTGTGGGGGGCGTTGAGATGGTTTGCGAGTGCGGGCGGGGGTAGTGGTGCGGATCTTGTGGAGTGCTGGGCACTATACGGGTATTCAAATATGGTGTGGATTGCGGTGGCATTGGTGAGTTGGAGTCCGTTGACGGCGCTGAATTGGGTGCTGGTGGGTGTGGGGTATGGGTGGTCGGTGTTTTTCCTGTTGCGGAATATGTATCCTGTGCTCAGCGCTACGGATGCAAAGACTAGTAGAGTACTGTTGATTGCGGTTATTTTGCTACATGTGGGATTGGCGATTGCGATTAAGATCTTGTTTTTTGCGTGAGTGTTTGAGCTCTTTTCTTTGTCTTGCTTCCTCGTCCTCCTTTCTTTCCTTCATTCCCCCCTTTTCTCTCCTTTTTTTGCTAAACTTTGCTTTACTTGTTTAGCCACGGAAGCCCGGTGTCAGACAAGAATAAGGATAAGGATCAAGACGGCGATAAGAAGGACGATAGCAAAGATGATTAAACGGGGCGGATGCGTTATGGGATATGAACACGCTACCGTGATATCACTGTGACCGGGATGATCCTTCTCTAATACACCCCTCCCTCAACTACTCACCTTTTTGAAAACCAGCTATGATAATTTTCTCCCTATCATCTGATTACTTGTTACAACGTAATATTGTCTATTTCGTTTTTTTGTTCCTATATCCACAAGCGGATCGAGGATATGTACTTTTAGGACGCTGTCGGTTTCCTTTGCTTATCTTTTCTTTTTTTTGTATTTGCGTCACCTCCAGCCTTAGGTAGGCGTGGTGATATATATGATTTTTAGATAGAGAACAAAACTAACCCCAGAGTCGATGGGCCTGGAACCTGTCTAAGACATTAGCTCCCTGTTTCCAGGTACTTGGTCTTTTGTGTCTACCATGAAGGCCAGCGTCTATTTCCTGGGAAACCCACACAAGATATTCCATTTCTGAAGTAAGAACTTGATTCGGGTATGGCATCTGCCTGACCCTTAACGCCGCGACTGAGATAGACTCCTCTTTCGTTTATCCACGTGGGCGAGATAAGGCTTTTTAACCATTCGGGGCAGAAGAGAAAGGGAGAAAATCGAACTTCTGAAGGTTGCTGTAGATTCTTCAGGGCTTTCCTTATAAGGACTAAGTTTGATACTTTATTGTTTCTTTTTTATTTAAAATCCACCTTTATCCCCAGTGGGAAATAGAACGCCGCAAAGATCCACGTTACACGTAACATGCAGGTTAGTGGGTCAAATCGACCTTCAAAACCAAACACATCCATGACTTAACCAATCCCCACCACCTACACACCCCGTCAAATGAGGAAAATGAAGAGGAAATGGGGAAAAAATGGAAGGAAGAAAGGACAATCGTAATAGCGAAACCAGACAACCGATAATATTGAAAACAATTATAACTAAATCTACTTGAGCTTCTTCTTTGGTCGCAGTTGGTTGGTGTGACCGCATTTCTTCTTTCGGCAGTTGGTGGCACGGGGTGGAAGACGGGCCTGTGGGCAAATTACAGTCAGTTGCTTCTTCTAGTGATATAATTTCTCACAACGTGGAGGGTATCTGGTTTTTCCGGCCGATAGAAAGTGAGAGGAAACGGAAAATGAGACTGTGTGAGAGAGAGAGGGACAGGCCCAAAGAGAAACTTACATAGCACTTCCGGCAGATCATCTTGTCGCAGTTATACTTGCTGGCGAGGGCTTTGAGCGAGGGCTCGATGATACCACCACGCAGGCGAAGGACTAGGTGGAGGGTAGATTCCTAGGTTGAGCGCGGAGTTAGTAAAGCCATTTCCATTTTAACCAAAATTTCATAGATGCAAGTCGTTATCCTCTCGTGTTCCAACGCCGGACCCAATTTCATATTTGCGATTCGAACCCTCAGCCCACCATCGACATTCAGAAGAACATTCCCAACTCCTCAACCGAAAGCATTAAAACCGAGAGAATTCATTTCATGCGTTCCTCTCCGACAATCCACCTTCAATACTCATTTTGCCACCAGAGTTCAATCGCTTCAAGACAACCTCCTCCCAAACTACCACAGGAAGGATCAAAGAAACCCTACCTTCTGAATGTTATAATCACTAAGCGTCCGGCCATCCTCAAGCTGCTTGCCCGCAAAGATCAATCGCTGCTGGTCGGGTGGAATTCCCTCCTTGTCCTGGATTTTGCTCTTGACATTGTCGATGGTGTCGCTGGACTCGACCTCGAGGGTGATGGTCTTGCCCGTCAGGGTCTTGACGAAGCTAATGTTTTTCAAAAATTACATCTCGATTAGCATATTGCCTTCCCATTCGATTTGGTTTGCTCTTCTTTCTTGGGTAGTGATCAGGTGGTGTTTGGAACATGGTTTGTTCTCCCAGTGTGTTTTGGGCTGGGGCTCGATGAGGGGCTTACATCTGCACTGTTTATGAGGAAAAAATGCACATGTTAGATTTTGGCGCATTCACATTGGAAACCGGCATAAACAGATAATAGTGACACAAACTTACTGGTTGCTGATACTCGTCAGTTCGCTGGATAGGTTTGTTCGTTCTCGCCTCTCTCTGGCACCTTGGATGGCTCAAGACCAATTTGTAGATTCTTTCGCTTAGCGCGTGGGGGTCGTGACAAGGTCGTACCCTAAGCCCTAATGTTGCCAATTTTGGTCAATCTACATGTTGCCCTAATCAGAGCAGACGATACTACAACTGGGAATTGACATCTCTTCATCTGACTTCTATCTTAATAGGTATGAATGACTTTAGGTGAATTAGATGGCTTAATAAAGTGTTTTCCTTGGAGAGTGCTTTATTGTTTTAAATAATATAGTTTTGTTTTAAAAGTAAATGATATCTCGCGTGAGGTTTCATCTCCAGTGGGAATAGAACAGACCATGGTGGCATAACAACGAGAATAGCCGTCAGAGAACATGATTATTCATAATTGTGACGACTCTATCTCTGCTTCCTCCATGTCTTCATCTCCGTCCATGTATCCAACCCCCTCTCCTTCCTCTTCATCATCCCATCCTTCATTGTCCTGCCCCGAAACACTCGCACTAGCCATACCCACCTTTATCCGCCTCTCTGTTTGGTACACTCCAGTAACCACCGCCCTTAGTGATACCCCAATGACCCTTGCAGCCGCCTCATAAAAAGCTCTGGCCCGCTCATTAAGCTGATCTTCATAGCGGTAGCGCTTATAGAGGTTTCCTGGGCGGGGAATATCGACGACTGTAACGGTAGTGGTGGCGCCAGCGGGGTGTGATTGGGTTTCTCGTTGCTCAGGAGTCGCGGGATTTGCAGGGCCGATTGCACGGCGAATGCGCAGCTCACCGAGAGCGCTGTGGAGTTTTGTCGTGAGCAAGGCCTCCTCGGGCTCGTTTTGCTGTGGATGCTGCTGCTGTTCCTGGTTGTGGGTTTCATTGACGTCGTCATGTTGATTAGTATCTGATTCTCGGGAAGTTGGAAACATGTCTGCGAATGGGTTCGCAGCTTGAATTATTTTTATCACGTTAGCGAGATAATAATGCATATATATATGCCCCTTGTTTCCATGCAAAAGGAATCAGAAAATCAAAGATAAAGGAACATCAGGAAAAACATAAGGTAAAAGACCTACTGGCTCTTCCACCCCACATGCGCTCATACCAATCCAAATACTCATCAATTTGCCTCCCATCCATGTTAAAAACATCACCAGCTCGCACCCCAATCTCCCTTCCTTTCACCTTCATCTTAGGCCCCTTCTTCCCGTTCCCCACCGTGTGTTCAACTCCATCACTAAAATCTCTCTGAAACCCCATCCACGCCTTCCAATCCATGACCTGCGCTGCGGGATCACGCCATGAGTACGGATACCGCTTCACATTCGCCTCCACTCTTGGTGCACCTTCGCCCTTGCCATTGACTTCGCCCTCGCCTTCGCCTAGACTATCGTCGAAGGGATAAAAGAGCTTCACAGTAATGATAAGTAGAGATATAAGCTGGACTTCGGGGAGGTTAATGTATTGAAATTTCTTTCGCTTCTTCCTCATTCCATGTTTTCTTTTGGTAGTACTGTTGATGGAAACAGAGCTGGCCGCGGCAGGAAATGAAGAAAACGTGAAGTCAAATCTTGCCAGGTGTTGTAAGCGGTTAAGGATGGCGGGGAAAGGTTCGACTGTGGAGCTTGCTTTAGTACTTATTACATTTCATTTGAGGGAAGTAGGAATGGGAAAATATGGGCCTTTACGAGGCAATGAGAGCTGTTTTATATAGGTAAACAGCATGGGTGGTGCATTGAGCGGTGGAATTTGAACGCCGAATTCTTTACGGTAGAAAGTTGCTAGGTCTGAGATGGAGCGGTGGAGTTGGTTGCCTGTAGGGGCGTTCTGTATAACACATGGTTACATGTTATCAGCGCGCGTTATATCCTTAGGTGAATAGGGGATAATACATATATATTAATCATACTTTCGTATCCAACGCATAGTGATATGCGGGAGGCAATCGATCCTTCATATCCTGCGGTATAAGCCGTATAGCCCTGATTAGGGGGATCTCATCTTTCAGTATCCAACTGCATTTCCCGCACACATGTACTTCCGTTAATATAGATGCATGCATCCCACATAAACTCCGACTTGAAAATATGAAAACAAAAAATTATAGCAAACACACCTCTCTAATGCTCCAACCCCAATCGGCACCCTCAACAGCATCAAACCTAGATAACACAGCGCTAGCGAATCGATTAGCTTCGGAGACTCCATAAGCCGTCTACGATGGTATGCATTCTCCGCTTCCTCGTCTTCCGTTGCAGCAGCGTCATCGTCACATCCGGATCTGCATCTACATCGCTGTTACTTGCGCCAGTAGTAACAGCAACAGACGATGGCCCCATCTGCGAACTAAACACTTGCGGTAGACCCGCATCACCATCATCTTCAGACGCATCCGCAAGTCCGTCTCCGCTGCGGCTGTACAGCTGCGGCAAGCGGAGGGTCCAGAGATCTTTGACGAGGGCCTGCACACGAAATATATAGACTTAACTGTAAGTTCTTTATACGAAAACAGATATGTATATATGCATACCTCAAGCTCCGGTGGCATCCCTTTACTATGCACGAGCGCATGGCATTGTTTCCAAAGGAGGAGCTGGTATGCTTCGAGGAAGAGCTGGTAGGCCTGGGTTCCATGGTATGCTGGTGGATGATAAGAACGCCATTGCCGTTGTTCCATGTTAGATATACCAAGGAATCAAAATAGTAGCCACAGTCACGCCGGGTAAATCAATTTGCTTCGTTCCACTCAAGGCATGTAGGTATTTTATATGTGACATGTTCTAGCGCGAAATGTGACAGAGACGGAAAAAAAAAGGCGAGGAGGAAGGAAGGATGTATGGATGCATATCAAAGAAATGAAGACTAACTCTTTGACATTCTCTCCGTCTTCACCTTCTTCTGCCGGATGACTTTGCCCTGCATACCGAAATCGTCATCGTCAACGATCACTTGGCGGCCCTACACACACCCATGTATTAGCTGGTCGTCTCCATGCTCCCTTTCACTTCAATTCATTCCTCATTCTCCTCTCCGCCTTTCAAAAACTCCTCCTCTTATCTCAACATGTCCGCATCCACACATATCTACACCCTGATATAGAATCCGGATAAACAACACCGTTCGATAAAAACATACCTCCTGTTGATGCCCACCAGCCCGACAAAACCACAGACCATTTTCCAGGATATACCGCGTCTCGAGACAGCCATCTTGGCCACAGACGCCGCGGGTGACGGATTCTTGCATTCCCGTGGGTTACTTATGTACTTTACCCATCGCCCTATTTTTGGATATCTCTAACTGGTCGGACCTTGCAAATAAATAACTTTCGTGTTGTGAGGCTCTCACTTGACTTGAGATTTCGATTTTGAGGGATATGGAGGTTGTTTCGTTTCAAACGCCCAATCCATTCACAACACTGGGGGGGCTCATGTGGTTGGTATTGAGCGTGGTGAGCTTACGCCGTGGGAAATATGAATGGGTTCTGCCACCAAAAAACTTTGAACTTTGAACTGGAACTGTGAGAAAATATAAAACGACAGATGCCAAACTTCAATCATGGAGGAAAAAGTAGCAAGGAGGATTGAAATTGAAAGGAAACTAAACATGACACATTGAATAACTTAAGCAGAAAAATACTCCGTTCATTAATTCAACTGCGATTTCAGTATTGACGTATGTCCATCGGCACACACTACTCCCTGCACATGCAACCTTTGTTTGACATGAGAAAATAAACTTAAAACAAGTAAGCAGCACAAACGTTTCTAGAAAATAGCTATAGCTATAGATATCTTTTTTGTATTATTTATTTTTATGCAGGCTTTCTTTTTACTTTTTTCTCCTTCCTCTCCTCTCCTCGGCTTCTTCTTTTCCTCCTTTACCCATTGAAGTTTTTCATCAGAAGGTCAAAGGAAGGATTAAATGATGAATCAAAAAGAAAGGGAAAACAAAACACTAATCCAACCCTTCATCACGGTCCCATCTTTTATTTTAAATTGGCATTTCTGTCCTGGAAAAGAAAACGAAAAAGGAGGTAGCCCGGGGGGCGGGGGGCGGAAGGGGAAATGAGGGAATGATGAAAACGGATGAAAACTGAAAGATGTAAGATATTTTTTCCCTTTTCCCTTTGCTCAATGAAGCATAAGGAAAAGGTCTCAGTCAGTTTTTTCTCTCTGCTATATATTTTTGCTATTTTCCTTTTATATCCTTCCTTCCTTTTCCCGCTTCCCATGGTCGTTCGCATATTTCCCCCCAGGACATAATGAAAAAAAAAGGACAAAAAAGAAATTCGGCAGGGTTAGGGGTTGGTGGGGAACGGCGACTGGGTTTCAAATCTCAAACACGCCTTTGCACTAAGGAGTTAAGTAAAATAGACAAACACATCAGCACGTCAAAGGAAGAGAGGGGGAAAGAAACGGAGCATAAACACATTTCAAGACTAAACTACTTTGCATAGAAGTTAGACTTAAGAGCGGGGAGCTTCCTTGGCATCCATGGCAACCTCCTCGCCCATGGCAGTCAAGACAACGACGTCTGTAGTATTCATTCATTATTAGTTTTATCAAAGGGCAAAAGCGGGGGAGGCGAGGGGAAGTAAATAAACATACTGGTGTCCTTCTCCTCGGTGCGGAAGAGCTTCACGATCTTCTCACCAATATCACCTTCAGGCAATTTGACGTCGTCCTTGAGAGAGCCGTCATCGGACATGAGGGACAGGAAGCCATCGTCGGTGATGTCCAGCTATACATAATTATATAATTAGCATACACGCTTCCCCCGACGCATACGTGCATATTTGCAAGTACAGAGATATGGGTATATATCATACCAATTGATATTCCTTGCGAGACACATTGGGAACTTCCATGTTGTGGGTGGAAGGGCAAAGATCTTCGAGCTTCTTGGAGGTGAAGATATCGATGGCGACCAGGTGGACTTTTGCGTGGCCGTGCTTGCCTGTCTTGGAGGTGGACATCTCGACGATCTTGCAAGGGCGGTTCTTGATGACAACGAAGCCGTTCTTCCTCAGGGCAGAGCACTGCATCGGGTAGGTGGCTGAGGCGCCAGCGTCGGCGCTCTCAAAGGTGTGTTCATGCTGTTGAGACGGGGTTGGTGGTGGTTAGTATAGATGTTATTACGCTGTTTATTGTTCATTGAGCGATTGTGGTATTTTGAACAACGATTCAAACGAATAATGGATTCTATCAATTGATTTCTCAAAAGTAAAGACAAGTGAAGATGTGTTGGTTTGTAATTGCAAAAGAATGATTTGCCAGGGCCTTTTTTATGAGCATTTTGAAGATGCGGGGGAGGAGTGGTAAGTAAATAAGGGAGGGAAAAAAAAATAAAATTCAGGTTGACAAGAGGCGGGGAGGAGACCATACCTGCGCATCATCGGCCATGGTGGATGAGATGGGAATGGTAATGGGAGTGGATTACAGAGGAGAAGAAGGCCGACAAGCAGGAGAACAGAGAGCTGGCAGACGAGAGCCGTGAAGCGGGAAGCAAAGATGAGCAGAAGGAGAGAAGCGAAGACGAGGTTGTCTGACGGCCGCAGTCACCAAGAAAAGTGCAAACTGGAAAGTGGAAAGTGGGCTGCTGCTTATGTAAGTGGAGGGGCGGAGGGGAATGCGCGCTAGGCCGCTTCGGGGCTGGTCGCACGTGCCAAGCCATGCGCGCTTGTGGTCTCTGTCGCTGCACGGACATATCTTCCACAGAGCCTCATGCTTACCGCTTTGGGACATCCTCAAGTGCATATCTAAGTACGTCCATCCACATGTTCTCCTGACATCATTATCCTCGTTAGATATGCTCGCGAGCTAGGCGGTGACTACTAAATGCTATGCGGCTGCAGCCGCAGCTGTCTCCGGCCGCTGTCCCCGCCTAGCCCATCATGTGGCTGGATCGTTTCTCGGCCCATCCCTCCTCCGCCTCTGGTGCCTCTACTCCCGGCCCTCGTGGTTACTCTCCCGCCCGCCGTCCCCAGCACCAGCAGCACCTCGGCGCTGCTACCCAGCAAAGTCGCCCGGCCTTCAGCCCTCGCTCCTCCTCCCTTTCCGTCTCCCTGACGACTACTCCTAATGCGTCCTCGACTTCTCTCCCTAATACCCTGCGCCAGGCAAGCGGTTCCTCCTTCCATCGACAGAACGGCTCGAAGCCGGACCAGCGTCCTACGGGCTCTACCGCTGTAGACCCACTCGAAGTGCTGTATGGCATCATTGGGAAACGTCCCGGGACAGGGGCTGATTTAGACACGCCAACCATCGTGCATGCGACAGGAACTGTCGAGGCTACTGACAAGCCGGAATGCCTAGTTGAGGATATCGATTTCGGGGAGTTGAGTCTGGAAGAATTCGCCCAGCAAAAGGAGGAGAGTGAGGAAGGGAAATTGAAACGACGTGTTGATGTTCAGACTATAGAGCAGTGTATGCCCTCGAAGCATTGGTTGACATGTAGTGATTCGTTGACTAATTAATACATTGTGCAGATGAAAGGGAAAGGGATAGGTTTCAGGACCTGCACAGTGCAATTAACGTAGGTCCAGCCTCCCTCGATTTTCTTAAAAGAATGAGAAAACCAAAATAATAAAAATAAGGTCTGTGCATATTTTTAATACGTCTTCTGTTTAGGGTTGCGACGACGTTTTGAAATCAGTCGAATCCTACCTGTCCAGATTCCGGACGGACCTTGGAGCAGTCTCTGCGGAAATTGAATCGCTACAATCTCGATCAGCCCAGCTGAATTCCCAACTCGAGAACAGACGCAACCTAGAGCGGTTACTGGGGCCAGCCGTCGAAGATGTCAGCATATCACCGAAAGTTGTGCATCTGATATCGGAGGGACCCATCAACCAAGAATGGGTGAAAGCTCTAAATGAAGTCGAGACCAGATCGGCCAATATCGAAGCAAACACGTCTACTACCAGTAATGTCAGGGCCGTCGAGGATATTAAGCCATTATTATCTGATCTGAAAGCGAAGGTGATCCTTATTTCAATATTCCAAATAAGGATGCACTATCTAACGTGATTTCGTTAAAGGCCATCGAAAGAATCCGAGACTATCTAGTCGCGCAGATAAAAGCCATTCGATCACCCAACATCAACGCACAGATTATCCAGCAGCAATCCTTGATAAAATATAAAGATCTATACGGCTTCCTCTCTAGAAACCACTCCGCTCTCACAGAAGAAATTATCCAAGCCTATATCAACACAATGAGATGGTATTACCTATCCAACTTCACCCGCTACCATCAAGCGTTGGAGAAACTTAAAGTACATCATGCGGAGCGCAATGATTTACTGGGTGGTGATCCGAGCGCCCAAAAAGCATGTATGTAACACCTCCTCGATCGTTTTATTTTGAAGATATACGTAGCGTGAAACTAAAATTTTTCCCGCAGCAAATATATTCCCCAGCGGCCGAAACCAAACGTACGACCCGTTCGCTCTCGGCCGGCGCATGGATATTTTAAAGTCCTCCCAAACCGCTCTCCCTTCTTACCTAGCGGAGGAAAACGCCAGCCATGCAACCACTACAAACCCAAATGCAAAAGTCAACCCCAAAACCCAACCGTCAATCCACGGCCTAGAAGTTCCCTTCCGAAACTTCAACCTAGCCCTAATCGACAACATTTCTGCCGAATATTCCTTCGTAGCGGAAATGTTCGTCACAAAGACGCAATCCCTACGCACCAGCTCCCGGCGCGTAATCGAGATGTTCGAACCCGTCTTCGCCCTCGGCCATAACCTCACAAAACACCTAATTGACTCGTCGACCGATTGTCTAGGCATCTTACTATGCGTCCGCCTAAACCAGCATTTCGCCTTTGAGCTGCAACGACGCAAAGTCCCCGTCGCAGACAACTATATCAATGGAATTAACATGCTTCTCTGGCCCCGTTTCCAGATGGTAATGGATCTGCACACCGAATCAATCCAACGCATCGCCGGAAATACTACTGGCAACATCGGCGCTATTCTCTCCCTCTCAGAAACCACCAACCCAAATACATCTTCCCCCGCTTTCTCATCATCATCAGCCCCGCATTTCCTCACCCAGCGCTTCGGCCAGTTCCTTCAGGGCATACTAGCGCTGAGCAGTGAGGCAGGAGACGACGAACCTGTCTCGAATTCCCTAGCGCGGTTACGGGTAGAGTTTGATGCGTTGTTGGTGAAGTTGGCGAAGGCAGCAAATGGCTCTGATGCGAGGGGCCGGGAGAGGTTTTTGTGGAGTAATTATTCGTTGATTGGGACGATTATTAGCGATACGCGGGGGAGGTTGGCGGAGGAGGTGAAGGAGGTGAGTTTCACGTTTCTTGTTCATTTTCTTGGGGGGTTGATAATGAATTGTATCCGTTATATTGCTAACGGCTTTTGAAAACAGCATTACACTCAGTTGATCAAGAATTCGGCGGGAAGACGGTGACCGGGACGGGAGGTGATAGAAGATCTGATTATGTAGTTTTCGAGTCTGGAAAGCACGACTAGGATATTTCAATGGCGTTGTTGATTTTGGATTTTTTTTCTTCCCTAACCATCCTTTCCCCGTGTTGTATATCCCATGCTGAATATGGGACTGGGTGCCATTTTTACCTATGTACCTTGTCCCCTGATTCATTGATATTCTGCTTTACTGTATATCTAAAGGTTGCTTCTTTTATTTTATCTCCGACGTTTTGTTCTTGAATCGTTCTGCGGTATGCTAGGCCCACTGCAGAATTAGCTCCAGAAGGAATAGGACATAGATATAGATGGCTACAGATACATAATAGATCATTGATTAAGCTTGTTCTTTCGCCCCTTGCTTCTCTGCCTTCAATTGAAGGATTGAAGGTCTCTCAAGTGTGTGAAACTGGAGAAACTGCCGATGCCGAAAACTAAACCCAATTGGGCTGGGCGCATTGCCGAATTTCTCGGCTCTTCTTCGGGCATCGAGTATCAATTATCAATGCACATCTCGTCGAGTGACAGAAATTCCCCTCCACCTTCTCGCTTCTCTGCAAAAGAAGGAGGTTTCAGCGAGTATCTGGAGTTCGATTTGATTCGTTTTTATTTGCCCCATCTCTTTATCCCTGGTCTTTGGCAGCGACAACCACGCTTTGTCGGTTCCGTCTAACCTCAATGCTTTCTTGCCCACCGGCACGGATACGGTCGACAACAATCAGATATATCCGCAGAAATCAAAGGAGGCAGGAAAGGCTATTTTCGACAAGCACAAATACCAATGTCGATTTTACACACGCGGTAAGTACAAGGTACAGGTCTCCCCATACCCTCCTGAATATCCATTATAATCCACATCAACAACACACACCCCTTCCCCATGCCCACCCCCAGCCCATCTAACCCAAACATCCACAAAACCAGATAATCGGCGGCGGCATCGTCGGCCTCTCCATCGCCCGCCACCTCTCCCTCACCCGCCCAAACACCACCACCATCCTGCTCGAACGCCACCCTGCCCTCGGCACAGAAACAACCAGCCGCAACTCCGAAGTCATCCACGCAGGCCTCTACTACCCACCCTCCTCGCTGAAGACCCGACTCTGCATCCGCGGCAAACACCTCCTCTACGATCTCTGCGCCTCCCCCGCCCACAACATCCCCCACCGCCGCACCGGGAAATGGATCCTGGCGCAGGATGCGGAGCAGTTGGACCGCCTACAGCGCATGCACGAGCATGCGGCGCGCCTGGGGGTGCCTACGCGGTTTTTGGCCAGGGGGGAGATAGCCCGGCGAGAGCCGGATGTAAGGGCGCGGGCGGGGGTGTTGGAGAGTCCCAGCACAGGGATTGTGGATAGCCATGCGCTGATGGCGTGTTTGCACGCTGAGTTTGAGGGGGCCGGCGGTGACGTTGCGCTTTGGACGGCTGTGAGTCGGATCGAGAAGGTGGGGGTGGGCGGGGGGTATAGGATCTATACGCGCTCTGCTGGGACGGGGAGAGAGGCAAGAGACAGTGCGAGGGGAGGGGAAGGAGAGGGGGATGAGGATGAAGCTGTGATTACGGCGGAGGCGCTTATCAATGCCGCTGGCCACAACGCCTGCGCTATTTCGAATATGCTCCTGCCATCTGACCGCCACGTCCGGCCAGCATACGCAAAGGGGACATATTTCTCCTACTCCGCATCCAGCCCCAAGCCGCGCACCCTGCTTTACCCGGCTCCCAAGCCAGGGCTGGGCGGATTGGGCACGCATCTCACGCTAGATATGACGGGCCAAGTACGTTTCGGTCCGGATGTGGAGTGGGTTGATGGACCAGAGGATCTGGTGCCGCGCCTGGGGAGGCTCGAGGATGCTGTAAGGGAAATTCAGGAGTATTTGCCTGGTGTGCGGCCAGAGGCGATTGGGTTGGATTATTGTGGGGTTAGGCCGAAGTTGGCTGTGAAGGAGGGTGAGGATAGGGGCGCGTTTAGGGATTTTGTGATTAGGGAGGAGGAATGTTTTGAGGGGTTTGTGAATTTATTGGGGATTGAGAGTCCTGGGCTGACGAGTGCGCTGGCGATTGGGGAGATGGTTGAGGAGTTGCTATATGGGTAGGTCGGGTGGGTGAAAATATGTTTGAGGATAGGGGTTGGAGGGTATGGGAGAGAGTTTGACTTGTTGGTTTCGGCGGTGGGACGACATATTACAGACGGAGATATACATTTAGATACCCTATTTGAATTGCGCATAGAATGACTCAGTCGAAAGTAGAAGTTGTGCATGGAGCCTTGACTATATTCCCAAACGCAAGTTCTTCCGTTCATTCATTCAGCCAAATTTCAACGACAGAATATGCACACCATGCGACACTCTGCAATCATATTCCCGGATCCAATCTACACGAGTGCTATACCTATAGGCGTGTAGTAGCATCGGAGGGGGGGAATTGGGATGAGTACATTGTTCGAACTAGCTCAGTAACTGCAAGCGCCATTGTGACAGATAATTCATTCAGCTCGCCACATAAGAAGACATCTCCGCCACCTACCACTCTTCAAATCAGGATGTGCCGGATCTTGTAACGCACGAACTGCAATAGCCTCCTCCTCGCCAGGTCCGATATTATACTATATATCCGAAACAGGAGTCAGCTTAAACTGCCCTCTCTCGCAACCACAGCATTCACAAATCGTATCCAGAGGAAAATGTTGATGGAACGTAAAAAGAAAAGGAGGGGGGGAAAGAAATCCATACGTCAACCAACCCAGTCACCAATCCCAGCTTCAAAACCAACCGCTCCACTGCCTCCGCCACCAAAAGCGCATCCCCCGCTACATCTCCAGTCCCTCTCAACCCAGGAATATAGGCAACCGCCCTCGCAATCTGCGCCGCCTCCCCGGCCTCCCCAATTCCCCGCCCCTCACCACCAGCACCCTCCCTCGCCTTTTCCGCCATAAACCTAATCACCTTCCCCAAACTAATACACGACGTGACCCCATGTGGAATGCCATAGGTCGACCCAATAGCATGGCCAATCGCATGGCTAATGCCCAGAGCGCCAGAGAACTGGAAGGGAAAGAGGGCCGCGTAGCTGCCGAGGAAAAGACGCTGGCGGATGTCTGCATCTTGGGGAGTGGTGAGGCACTGAGGGAGGAGGGTGAAGAGGTCAGTGAGGGCGGAGAGGGCTAGGCGTTTCGTTGGGACTTCAGGGGCGGAAGGGTTGTAGAGGAGTTCGAGGGCATGGTCGAGAGCGCGGATCTGTGAGATGGGTTAGCACATAATGTTGGAAGAACCGGGGAGATGGAAGGGGGGTGAACGTGCGGCGCTACTTAGCCATAGTCGTAGGGGTGTATGGAGTGCGATGTCCCCGTCGTAGAGCACCGCTATATTTGTGATGCCTCTCAGCGTTACGATTCCTGAAGGGGGAATTCCCTCCCAACTCTTCCTCCCACCCAAAAGGACATGAACATAGAAGTCCTCAATACGAAAAGACATTTAACTATACCCTTCGGTACTAACTCCCCGTCTGCAACCGCCACCTTACTCCCATCTGCATTGGTAAACCCCGCATTCTTCGTGGTCTCTGCCACGCTTAGTGTGGTCGGCACTGCAATGCTGGGTATCCATTTCGCTTCCTCCCTGCCCTGTCCCTGATTACCCCTTGCTTTGTGCAAACGATATGCAACAGCTTTAGCAGCATCGATGGGCGACCCGCCGCCGACGGAGAGCAGCACGTCAGCACCAGAGCTCTTAACGGCAGCGACAGCGGCTTCGATGTCTGCTATGGGGCTATTCTGGGAATATTTGTTGTTAGTAATTAAGTGTTGCTGTTTATCTCCTGTGCCGATTCTTTATGTATATATGAACAATAGAGAGGTTAAGTTCCTGGATCTTGGAAGATAGCGGAGAGCAGGAGAAGGGCAATGGAAAAAGCAGGAGAGAAAAAACAAAAAAACGCACGCATGCTCTCGCACCCCACTATACGTGCCGGCATGATGCGTTTCACCCAATATCTCTTCTATGCGTCTGATCACTGGCGTTTTCTCGCGGAGAGATTTGCCCGTGATGATAAACGCCTTTGAGGCGCCCAGATTGGCGATCACCGTGAGGAGGGAGGCGACACATCCTGCGCTTTCATGGTTAGTTTTTTTCTGGTCTGTCCTAGGATTGATGCATGCATTGATAGATTTGTAGGGAGTGAAAGGGAGCGTGATATCGTGATGTTCAAATGCTTACCGCGACCGTAAAGCATGTACAGTGGTGTCCAATAAGTCAGCGTACTAGCGGCTCGGCGCTGAGAACCCCTCTTCTTACCCCTCTTCTTCAAAGATTCCTCCATCATCCAACATCCCCCCTATACATCAAAAGATGCCCTCAAAACCGAAAACATTGCGGAGAGAACACTCTCCAGCTATTATTAATACTATTTTGAACCTTTGAAAGTGGGAACATTCATTTCTAGATATAGCTTGAATTTTAGAGCTCCCTCACTCCACCATATCCTCTATTGTTTATCATGAATCTCATTGAATAGATGAAGGAAGTCCTAAAAAATGTCCTGGGAGGCC
Organism: Histoplasma capsulatum G186AR; assembly: GCF_000150115.1. Taxonomy (NCBI): domain Eukaryota; kingdom Fungi; phylum Ascomycota; class Eurotiomycetes; order Onygenales; family Ajellomycetaceae; genus Histoplasma; species Histoplasma capsulatum. The sequence goes on from NW_025544808.1 coordinate 1,220,208, forward strand.
TTCTAAGCTCTCTGCCTGTGATCAATGCCATCTTATTCTCTCTGTAGAGAAGAATCCCTTCCACCCTCTAGCCAGCTTTCTCACACCCTCAAAATCTGGCTCCTATATTTGCCGAAATACAGCAAGACAGTATCTTGAAAAGAATGAATGATATGCCTTTAAACTGCAAAAGAAGCCCTATTTAAAGCCTATACACAAGGAAGTTTGAAGAGCTTTTGGTATTCAACACAGAAATTGGACTGATGAAGATTTCTCTTGTGTGAGCTTCTCAGATGAAGCTCACTTTGAGGTTGGATTGGATATATCAAGCTGCTATGTTTGTTGTCCAGTTGGTAAAGGTTATGAGAGTAGATATCTACTCTCTACCTTCAAATCTGAGTGTACCTCAGTGAGTGTATGGGGAGCAATAAGCTGGGATTTCAAATCTAAGCTGGTTTTTATTCCATTGAATGTCTGGATGAATTCTAAGGAGTATATCAAGATTATACTACTTCATGGCTATCCCCATTATATTTGTATTCTTGAAAAACATGGGATTGCACTCTGGGCAGAAGATGGAGCTAGATATCATATCTCTAAGCTGTTAAAACAGTGGATGGATGATTGGCAGATGGATTGAATGAAATGGCCTGCACAAAGTTCTGATTTAAATCCTATAGAGAATCTATGGGCAATAATGAAGTTCCATATATCAAAGATACAACATCGAATACACTCTGAAGCTGAGATGAGAATAGAATTACAGATGATATGGGATTCTATTACACAACTTGAGATACAGCATCTAATCAGCTTCATGCCCTGAAGGTTAGCCACAGTTATCAAAGCCAGAGATGGATCAACCAAGTATTAGAGAAGAAAATGTATATAGGTATTCTTTATTGATTTAGCTATATAAAACATGTATATAATTCTATATTGGATACCTGGTTGAGATTTTATTTAATATCTAGTTGAGATGGGTAGGGTGCTGAATCTCGGCGCCGAGCCTCTAGTACGCTGACTTATTGGACACCACTGTACATGGTTGGGGAGGCGGTATATGCTCCGCGAAGTGTGCTGTCAACACTACTGCCTTGCATGATGGGGGGAAACATGATGCTTGGACGATTTCAGTCTTTTTGATGCCTTTGGTTGGGTTAATTGCCTAACCGTCTGTGTCCGCAGTTCCAGGGTTTATTTTACTATGTACGGATGCTTCCTGATAATGGAGGTTTGTGCACCGTGCTTAACGGAGTAACAGACGGATTGCCACAATTTCCCGGCAATACACATACATCAAGGCGTTTCCAGGAAAGAAAAGAGGGAGCAATAGATATAACACATACGCACCACAAAAGAATCTGATTCAATGTGCCATCAGACACCGTACACATATACGCATGTAGTAGAGTACACAACAAACCAACATGCACCACGATAGGAACTAAGCGTATCAAGGTAGACTACAGCACGGGGGAACCCATAAGGCATATATCAACATCAACTTTTCCCTGTCTTCTATTGGAGATAAGAAAAGACAAAAATAAGTAAGTAAAGAGAAGAACAAGAATAACTTGCTTGCTGTCTGCTCAATCGACCATCTTGTCTTTCTCAAAGACGGGGAATACACTCAATTCCCGAATCTCAGGTGTAGAAAGGAACTTATGAAAGTAATAAACAGCGTTGGTAACAAATAAAGAACAATTCTTATAATCTCTCATTGCTCACCTCCCCTTCTTCATTGCCGCCTTCTCTCTTTCTTTCTTCTTTTCCGTAGTTAATTAGCACCCGGAAATAAATTGGGGGTTTGTGAAGGAAGAGGAACGAAGTTAAGAAGATATGAAAGGATAATGTCAAGCAACTTCCAAGCCACTCCATTCCCGAATCTCCATGTGTTGTTTGTTGCTCTTATAAAGCGGCAATATAGAAGAAGACGAGGTGATGGGTGGAACTGCAGCCTTAAAGGAAATGCGGATGGACGGATGGACGGAGATGATATTGGGGGAGGATAAGAAGATGATGACACGCCGTCGTAGCGTATGTGAGGAGGGAGGAGAGGGAATTGGCACGTAAAAAAAAAATAGACACTACAAGGGACACTGAGAAATGTAAAAAGAAGCAGAAGGACCAATACAACAAATTGAGGACAGAGCGTACATACCATACCATCTAAAGAAGGGATAAAAGAAAAAAAAGAAAAAATTGGAAGGGAGTAAAAGAAGAAGAATAATAATAATAAGATAAAAAAAAATCATAACATAATAAAAGAAAAGTTACTCATAAATCACGTAAAAAGGAAAATTCCAACAGAGGTGAAAAATGAAACAAAAACAAACCACTCAGGGGGACCGTGGGGGAGTTCTTTTAAATAGCGTGTAACAAATACATTAAAAAAAACCATAGAATGGGCTGCTTTTTGTTTCGCTAACACCTGCTTTAACCATCCCGTCCCTCCCAATTGAAACGGACCATCAAAAAAGGGAAAGAAACGTTAAAAAAAAAAAAAAAAAACAGAACCAGAAAGCCCCGCAGGAGTTGAAGATTAGGATTTGGTCTCTTCTGACTTGCTGTCTTTGCCGGCTTCCTTCGACTGTTTGGCTGCGTCCGCAGCTTCACCTTCACCACCCTTGCTCTTCATATATTCATCATAAACATTTATAGCCTCGTCGACCTTGGCACGAAGTGCAGCGTCATCATCGACCCTATTGTAGAGCAGCGACAGCATTAGAATACTGATCAAACGACAACAACGAAGCAATTGTCGGGTTGCGGTGAGGGAGAAACTTACAAACTAAGTAGTTCTGCATTGTCCATTTCCAAAAGCATACCAGTGATCTTGCCAGCCAACTCTGGTTGTTGGGCTTGGATCTTAGGGTAGATAGCTTCACCAAGCATTTGTTTTTGTTGGGCGGGTGGCGCTGCACTCAAAGCCTGGAGATTGAGGGTAGGACCGCCGACGGACTCATCACGGGGGGGCATTGCTTGTCCTGGTCCGGTTCCACGACCAGCTTGTCCGGAACGGACCATACCGCCTTGTTGGGGTGGAATGCCACGGCCTTGTGCGAAACCTTGGCCGCCAGCCCGCATGCCTGGTACATTAGCCAAATTTGGAGGCATACCCTGTATGCCAGGAACCTGGCCGCGGCCGCCACCACCTCGTCCGAATGATGCTTGAACTTGGGCAATAGCTTGTGGGTAGCTGAGACCGTTTGGCAGCCCACCAGGACCTTGGAGCGCACCAATGGGAAGGCCCTGGGCACCTAGGCCAAAGGCATTTGGTGGGAGTTGTTGGTTGGGGTTAATGCCGCGACCACCTTGCTGTCCCGGGAACCCTGCGGCGAATTGACCAGGTCGGCCACCTGGCATGCCAGGTATAACCATCCCAGGTTGTTGACCAAAAGCCATACCACCGCGTTGTGCAGCGTTGGCGGGGATGAATCCTTGCTGGCCCGGTGGGTAGTAGACAGCGGGCTGCATGAACTGTTAAGAACAATCAGAATACACAGGAACTGGTACAGATGGTGGTATGAAAATTCTCCTAACTTACTGGCTGGGACATTCCTGCAGCAGCAGCAACCTGCTGTTGTCGGATAGTATTACGAGCTTGAATGCTTGCCTCAAGCTTTGCACGTGGTACGTGTTAGCAGGTTGACAATAGAAAGTATGCAAGAGAAAAGCATAGACTTGAAGCACGTACCTGGCTTTTGCGGACATCTTTCCGCTGGGCTAGTGCGACGTATAGAGGTTTGCCATTGACCATGCGCTGGTTCATTTCCGTGACGGCCTTAGAAGCTTCATCAGGATTGCTGAAGCAGACGAAACCAAAGCCCTTGCTTTTCCCAAGTTTCTTTTCAGTAGCATTTTTGCTGTCGGATTTCTCAACTTTGTCGCTCTTGTCAGCGGAGTCCTCCTCACCAGACTCCTTCTTAGCCTCATCTTTCACGTTTTCCTTATTGGCGCTCTCTTTTTCCTTCTCAGATTCAGAACCGGGATCCCCAGCAGTGTCACGCATAACTCGAGCAGAGGTAATATTTCCAAAGCTGATGAAGAGGTCCCGCAGTTTCTCATCATCGATGTCATCGGTCAAGTTCTTGACGTAGAGATTAACACCCTGGTATTTGGATGCCTTTTCGACACGGGCAGCCTCATGCTGTTTGCGCAACTCCTCCTCCCGCTCGTGCTTCTTCTGTGCGCGGCCGACGTAAAGTTTCTGACCCTTGTATTCCTTGTCGTTTAATTCTTCAACAGCGGCAGCAGCACTCTCATGCTTGACGAAGTTGACGAAACCGAACCCTCTGCTCTTTCCAGTCTCCCCGTCACGGCTAATAGATGCGGAGGTGATTTCGCCGTATTTTTCAAACAGCTCCCGGAACTCCTCATTGGAGACCTCAGTATCCAAGTTCTTCACGTATACGTTGGTAAAATTGGCCTTCATCTCCTCGAATTTGCTCTGGCGATCTTTCTTGGCAATATGGTGGCCGACGAATACCTTCTTCTCGTTCAGCAACATACCGTTGACGTGTTTGATGGCGTTGGTGGCGGCTTCCGCGGTTTCGTAATGGACAAAGCCATAGCCCTTAGAATTACCGAACTCGTCCTGGGCGACTTTGCAACTGAGAATGTTACCGAAAGCGGCGAAGGTGTCGTGAAGGGCCTTGTTGTCGATAGCGGTATCCAGGTTCTTGATGAAGACATTGCCCTGGCCGGTTTTGCGCAGGGCAGGATCACGCTGGGACCACATAATCCGGCAAGGTTTGCCTTTGATGAGGGTGTAGTTGAGGTCTTCGAGAGCACGTTCGCCATCAGCAGTGTTGTTGTAGTTGACATAAGCATAACCGAGAGAACGTCTGGTGACAGCATCGCGGCACACACGGATGGAAGCGACTTGGCCGATGGAGGAGAAGAGCTCGAAAAGCATGGCTTCGGTGACGGAGGGGTCTAATTCTCCGACGTAGAGGGAGGCAGAATGTGGTTGGGTGGTGCTGGGACCAGCAGAATTGGGGGTCTCGCTGCCATCTCCGGCAGCATCATTTGCAAAGTTTGTGTTAACGGTGGTGCCGTTCGTCGAGGATTCCACGGGGTTGCTCTCTGGGGCGGCGACGGACGATACTTCAGCAGCAGACATTTTGGCGATTGAGAATGTTCTTATTTTCTTCGAATATCTGGGGGCAAGAAGATGAGTAAGATGGTGAGTAGAGCTCAACCAGACCACAGAAACAAAGCAGGTAGATATGGATTTTATTTGGGGAAATTAGGAAGGCGGGATGAGGGTGTGTTCGCTCTGCGGGAAATTTTGGCAGGCTCAGAGAAAGGGCGACAAAAGACGACAACGACCTACACTGGATATATAAATGGGAGTGATACTCAAAGGAGCTAAAAGGGATATCAACAGGGTGATCTGCCAAACGGAGACATTTTGTTAGTAGAATGGTCCTGGCGCTGATAGTGATGCCTGTCGTTGTGGAGATGGGGAACGAAAAGATAGAAGCAAAGTCCGGGAGATCGCAGCACCGTCAGGCAAGCTGGAGCAATATGGACTCACGAGATAGATCCTGCACGAGAGGATTTCTTTCAAGGGGAGGTGGAATTTTCAAATTTTTTTGGCACGTTACGAGTATTTTCGACTAGGGGAAGGGGGCAGAGCGAGGGAGAGAATATCGGATGGAGGCACAGTGGCTGACCAGAGAGAGAGGTTACTGACTCTGTTGTTGGATGGAGATGAAGCACTGGAATGTCGTAGTGGCAGTGTCCAGAAGACCAAGACCGTCGACGAGATAAGGAAAGAAAGGAGATAGATTGAGAAAATAGATGGATGAGGAGGTTGAAGATAGAAGACGAGGTTGCTGTTGCTGTGACAAAAGAAAAGACCACACAAGCAAACCGCAAGACCTTTTTTGACCTTTTTCTTTTTTTTTACAGTTTTTTTTTTCTTTTTTTCTCCTTTGGGTCCGATTTAATTTTTTTTTTTTTCGATTTTGGGGTTTGTGAAGGGGGAAAAGGACAAAAGAATAAAATTTGGAGTTTGGCCAAAATGAAAAAATCAAATTGGGCGTGTTGAAACTAGTCCCAGTCGGGAAATATTTTCGCAGCTACTTCAGGCCCAATTTAACACCTTGTTGGGGTTACCGTGGTTTAGATTTCTACCACAAAGCTAAGGAGAGCAGTAGACCGTACAGCACATACATACTATTCTTTGCACTTGACTACCAACAGAAAATCTGAGAATGTGAGATGACAATTAGAACAAGCAACAAGCAACCATTGGCGATATTTTTGTTTGTTTGGAAAGAGAAGGAAACGCTAGCTAGAATATTAAACAAAAATGAGCATAACGCTGGCAAGCCATGCCCCACTCTGTGGAAAATATGATCATGATGATAAAGTTCAATAAAAAATAAAGAGGAAAATTGCCAGTCTCCCAGTTGTGATATCAGAGAACAATGCTTGCTTAGCGACATTAACCTCACAAGTATATATTTGTCAGGCCTTTCCATTAGTCTTTATTGCCAACCTGTCGTCTAGGCATTCCATTAGAGGGAGGGAGCTTGAAAAAATAAAGTAAAATAAAAGCCCAACTTCAATGTGCCACGAGACGGGGGGAGAGGGAGAAAGAAGAAAGAAAATGAAGAAAGAGAGAAAAGGCCCAAGTCCCATTTCGTCTAAACTGAACTCAACTCAAATCAAACCCTGCCCCTGCATTAATCGCATACATCAGTTTCTCCCTCAGCGTGTCGAGGCGTGTATACCGGGGTAGTTTCAGTAAATTTGCACACGTGCTTGTGCTGGGCAACCGCTCCTCATCTGCACTCGAATCGCGTATGCTAAACCGCGGATTCAAATGGCTGAAACCCAGCAGCGGCGCTCGAGGCGTCGACGTCACGAATTTCAATAACTTCTGCCGGTCCGCATTCGTCATCGTCTGCAGCACCTCCCAGAATAGCTTGATCGTGGGATGTTCCTGGTTATCGTCGCCAATCACGTAGCTGCCGCTGTAGACAGTGTTCCGCCGTAGGTCGGCTACGTCAATCTCACCCGTGTCTCCGCCGACGAGGGTTTGGAGCTCGGACTGGTTGAACATAGATAGCCAGGAGGGTTGGATGATGGTGCCGAGGCCCTGGAGGAAGGCGTTGGTTTGTAGATAAGGCTGTGCTTGGAGGCGGTGGCGAGCGATGTAGGAGATATAGACGAGTCGGTTTTGGTTCGTCACAGGGATCTCGGAGCCGTGCGGTTTGAGATCTTTGGTTATGTTTTCTGTGATTGTTTCAATCGTGCCGTCTGGTTTTTCGATGGGGACGGCTATGGTATCTGTTACGGTGAAATTTAGAGCGAAGTCTTCGACATCTCCTGGGTAGTTTTTCAGTTGGAGCTGTACAAGGGGAAGGCGGATGGTTAGCGAATAAATGGTCCATTTCAAAAAGAAAAGTGGGGAGGGGATGGCTTAACCGGCGGTGATTAATGAAACAAAAAGCGACTTACCAGGCCTTGATACAGGCCTTCGTCGAGATCCCGTACTTCATTGAGATTGGCACGATAAGAAGACTCTTTCCGCGCCGAACTCGTCCCCCCAGTCAGGGCCCATTTTAAAAGAAAGAACCCCGCGAAGCTGACATCCGCTAAAATTCCCTCGTATAGACATTTTCCGATGATACGGCCTAGAAACTCATACCGTTTCAATATTTCCTTAACCTCTGCGTTCATGGTGGGGCTTCTTTCGGGGACTCCTTGCCGTCGGAGCTGAGCCTTTCGCTGCTCTATGAGTGTAGGGTTCGGGTACAGCAGGTGCTGATCGTTTTCGATAAAAAGGCTGGAGGGCTCCGAAGGGTTGAAAGCGTCACTAATGACGCTCGTCAGAAATTCCTTGGTGACCCCGCCGCCATCGATTCCTGCTTCGGGCGTGCCGAATTTGTCGATAAACGAAATTTGTATCGGTTCCTTCAAGCCATCACCTAGCTCATAGAACTTATCGAACGCGTCCTGGAACAAGGACTCTCGTCTTATGTTCGCATGATGCTTGCTCAAGATGTCATGTCCCCTGGACATACCATCATTGCTCAATCCCATCAAGCTATGAGCAACGGACAAGCGCCAGGAGTCAGGGTCAATAAAGCCCCGTCTCCTTTGAACTTGATCTCTGAAGATGAACTCCCGGAATATCTGAACACGGGTGGCGAACGGTATGAAGAATGGTATGTTCCTCAAAATTTCTAGTCGTGGAGCAACAGCCTCGAGCTCTTTCCTCCTTGCGACTTGTTGTTGTCGTTTTCTAAGCTCCTCGATCCGGCGAAGGTGGTGAGCCCTCCCAGTTCCTACTAACACCGGGAAATGATCATAATCATCTTCCATTGTTTCATTGAGTGCCTCATCATCGTTGTCATCATCGTCCTCGTCGTAATCTTGGAGCTGATGTCTATTTTCTTCCTCAGCGACGACCGTGGGAATGAACCCTTCCATATCAAAACGGTCGACCATAAGCCAATGGCTATCAGGCAAAAATTTCCGTCTTGAACTAGACAGCAATTTAGTAAACCACATGCAAATATTCAAAGATTAACACGGGCGCAAACTTACTCTCTCTCGTGCACCATGCGTAACAAACCTGTAACCAACCCTTTAAAATAATCGAGAGGTATCCCGGTAACGCTTACTAAAGTACTCCTCTTAGATTTCAGGTTTGAGTGAACCGGCTCCAGTGGCGGAGAACGGATGCTAAAGTAATTTCGAATGCCGTCGGTGTCTGAAGGATCTATATTTGTAGAGGTCAAATCCGCTGAGTTCCAATATAGTGTGAACGCCAAGTTCTTCAAGAAAAGGGTTAGATTCCTAACATCGTCTAGTGGTAGTGCGCTTTCTTGTGTCCAGGAAGCATTGGATTTTGAAGGTTTGCCTAGCGAAGGAGTGGCAGAAAAGAATTCCTCATCGTCCAAAACTTTCAGGAGAAAGGTATAAAGCTCAAGAAACAGCAGAATAACTGTCCATTCTTGTTCTCGGTCGCTACTCTGTTCGGCGATTGGACCGCCCTGGGAGCTAAGTGCAGAGCCTGTCTGAAGCATTGCAAGGACATCGCGCGAGTTTTGTGTTATATTTAGAAATACCCTTGTTGATTTAGATGCGTTCCAAAAGTACTTGATGGCAGGTAGCCGACCAGAAGTGGAATCTCCACCTGTTCCTGTTTCCATAGCAGAACCCAAGTAAAGCCACATGCGTATTTCATCACCTCGCTTCGGGAAAACCCTTAAGAGTGTCAGTGCATAGGCCGCTAGGGCCTTTACATCTTTTGATGCTTGTAGGTGTAGCTGAGAACTGTTACTGTTGACAGTCGGAAGTCGATTTGGTGCTGCGTGGCTCAGAAGGTGTGTAATGCTGTGCTGGTCGAGTAGTGTGTAGAGTTGACTTCGAACAAAGGGGGGAAGTAGCTCAGCCTGGGTCTTTTCCTCGCCACCAAGACGACGAGATACTTCACCAGCTATAGGGCTTAGCAGTCCCGAAACGGCCTTGACAAACAAAGTCTCAGGGGCTTGCTTGACTACACCATCACCTTGTGCGTGTCGATGGAAGTAGATGAAATAGGAGAGCAGCCACAATCGTCTGTCGACGTCTATTGGCTCGGAAAAAGAATTTGCACATGGCGGGATATGTGAATCTATCGCGGAGGCCAGAAGTTTATAGTTTACTCCCGCGGCGAGGTCATCTAGCCCTCCAAGGTGGCGGTCAAGAGACGGGATGGCTAAAAAGACTCGTCCGAACCACCCGTAGGCATCGAGCGTTTCCGATGTGATAGGCTGAAGAAGGGCAAGCACACTTCTAACGACCATGTCTCTGGTTTGACTAGTATTCAGCGACGTCTGGAGGTTTAAAGTTATGGCCGTTAATGCAGAATAGTACCGTTCAGCTAGTCGAGTCATCTGTGTTGGTAACAAAGTAGAAAGAAACGTTATAAGCTGGAGGAAATCATTAACCAACGACACAGACGGCACCGACGAGGGAGTTGTCGCAAGGAACTGGAGAGTAACCACTCCAAGGCGGCGAAGGGTGGGCGGCCATTCTCCATCAGGTTGCAGGACAGGAGCCTCTTCCAAAGTCATTTGGAAAGACTTTGCAAAATATGATAGCCGTGCCCAGTCATCCCGGTCTTTAATCCAAATGAAACACAACAGCTTCCTCAGCTGAGATAAACAATCCGTAGGGTCCGCATAGGGCTGCGGCATACCCATCCACACCAGCGCGTCTCCATCGGAACCGGGTCTCGCATCTGGCCCTCTATTACGTTCCACATTATCCCACTCTGTTCTCCAAGAGTCCTTTGCGGCTTTCCGGGCCTTGTATCCCCTCCATGTGCGTTGTAGAATGTAGGTTGCCTGCAAGCGCTCCCGGTCTAGTTGTCGTTGGCGGCGTTCCTGCTGAGCGAGGGCAATGGTTGCTTGTGTGCCCTGACCGGCTTGACCATGACGTCCCGAAGAGTATGCGGACACAGGGTTCGTTGGTCGGTTTGAGAGGTTGACCTGTCGCGGTCTGCGAGCCTTTCCAGTAAATGACTGGAACATGGTTGTTGTGAAGCGGAAGGTGAAAATGGCTCAGCAGTGGCGGGGGGGAGCACAGGCAGGTGCAGCAAAATGGTCCATTCTTCAAAGTGGCGGGATTCTACCTGGACATGCTGATGCTATCAAAGAAGGTGGCAATGTCCAGGGTAGTGTTGTCTCGCGATGAGGGTGCAGCACTTTCGAGAAGCTTGGAGGTTGGATGAAGGTGTTTCCGTGTGTTGCGCGGAAACATTGCAACATCGTCATCGGCTGGAACCACAGATATGTAATCGCTGACACCGAACACCTTGACTCTCATTTTCTAGTATTATTTTATTCCATTCGTTTATTTGTTTATCTATTTATGTATTTGTAAGAAACGATGTTTTGGTAATCTTTTCAGTGATTATGGTATCAGAATGTTCTCTTGTGAAGCCCGAAGCAATCAATCTATCTCATTTTCTACCTTTTAAAGACTACCTTCTTAGTGTACAGGAAAGGGAAAATGGTGCACCACAAGCACCAACGCGACTTGCACGGGTGATTCCTTGGTGAAATCTCGAGATATCATCGAATTTAATCTGTTTTCTGTTGTTCAACCAAAAAAGAGAAAAAGTGTGCGTAACGGCCCAGAGAGATGTAGATGTGTTGACGAAGAAAAAATATAAAAAAAAAAGACCCTTACGCCTTTCGCCTTAAACCTCTAACCATATAAAAAAGAAGATAAAAATATATCAAAACATAAAATGTATATTGTACAAGAGGGAAAATAAACGAAGAACCTCCTCCCCCAAATACCAATTGCGAGAAGGGCCAGATCAAGCGGGCAGGGCCTCCATAATGTCCCTGGAGCCACCGATTCGCTTGTAGACGGCTGCGTGGATGGATTGTACGGGGCCAAACGAGAAGAGTCTATGGCTCCTGCTCGCTCGGGCGACTTCAGTGCTTGCTTTTACCCGCGTCGTCCGCGCGTGGCTCCGCATTCAACTCGGCCGTTGTCTGCACTGGCTGCCGCTGCTGCTGCTGTTCCTCTTTTGAAACGGCAGTGTCCTCCTGGCTAGCCATCACCTCTCCTCTCCGTATCCGCTCGACTTCGTCAGACTCCAACTCATTATTCGCATACCAGTCATCGAGGTAGTCTTTCCCATTCATCCCACGCGGCACCTCGACTTCCCTCTCGCCGATCATTATCGTTTGCGTGTACTGGGTTCTTGTGGGCTCCATTCGTTTTGTGACGAAGGGGGTGAGCTGTGATGGAAAAGCCGATGCGTAGAGTGGGTACAGGTTAGTCAATCAGCTATTATGAAGGCGCATTAAGAAGGCGATAGGCGCCTTACGGAACAGAAGGAGAAAAGAAGAGAGAATAGAGTGGAGAGGGTGGAAGACGGAGGGGGAAGGAGGAGGAGGAGGAATGGGCACATATGTATGTATGATAAAACGGACCTTAAAGGTATCAAGTCCCTCTGGAACCACATATGTGCGCACTTTTCGCCAGTCAATGAAATATGTGCCCTTCTTCTTGCCGAAGAATCCAACGTTGCCCGTCCGGTTACCCTTGTAATAGCCTCCGTTGACCTGCTTGGTGGTCAACCGCAGCCGCGCATTCAAGCGTGATGTGGGTTTGAACATGATCAAGACGAAGCGGTAATACGCCCATCCAGAGGTAGAATGACCAAGTACAGAGCTCTAAATTGCAAGCAATTGTCGAAGCGCGGAGGTTGGGGGTTTTGTGGTTCTGCGGCGGTGGTTGTTCTCCCTGTGTTCGCTTCTCAAACGCACAGGCCTTTTGACACCGAGAAACTTTTTTTTGGGCCCGCAAGGATCATCATTGTGCTCGCGCGATAAAAAGCCAATTTACACGAAAAGCACAAATAAAATCCATATCACATTCTACATTCTCCATTTTCCATTTTGCATCACCCTCTCTTTTCAGTGTGCTGCTATGCATTATTAAATTAATTTCTCGTGCACCTCCTCTCCATCTTTTTGGGCGGGGATTGATTTAATTAATTATACATAGCCATGGCGAGGAAATCTAACCAGCTCCGGTCCAAAGAAGAGCCCCGCCGCTCGAAACCGAAAGGAACAAAGAAGCCATATACGCGGGGCGGCCTGGATGCCTTGACAGTTGCAGAGAAGCAATATCCCTCGAATTCCGGAATTCGAAAACACCGCTTGGGGGTGGAGGGTGATGACGGCTCTAAGCGCAAGAGAGGCGGGCCTTCGAGACTAGACGACGAAGGGGACTCTCACGACCCGCCTTCCAAGCGACGGAGGACTGGCGACGACGATGAAGGCTCCGACTCGAGCGGCAATCGCGGAAGTGATAGTGAGGGGAATGAATGGCTGTTGGGTCGGGTCGATTCCGATGATGACAGTGATATCGACAGCGATGAAGCTATGGGTGAGAGCGATGAGGAGAATTTCGATGGGCGAAAGGTTGGTGGGAGCGCTAAGGCAAAGGTGAAATCTACGTTGAGAAACCGGGATACGGATGATTTCAACTTATCAGAAGGTGACGGCGAAGCGCTGGAGGATGACGATGATCTTGGGGAAGAAGCGGTGGATCTTGCTACGGCTTGGGATATGAACGCAGAGGACACAGAATCGGACGTTAAAGCGAACACTACGAGGGCGAAGAAGACTCTTCGATCTAAGACTACAGATGAGGAAGATAATATTGACACTACTGGTAGCGAGGGTGAGGACCAAGAGGGTGATTCTGATGACTCTGACGGTGACGATGCAAGCGATGTCTCTGGGCTATCCCTTTCTGACGAAGGTGACTCAAATGAGCGTGGCCTGTCGAAATTACAAAAGTTCGTCAAGTCCATGGAAAACGGACAAAGCGACGAAGGCAAATCGAAACCGAAGCATCAGACCATCACTCACGGCGCCCAACCTACGGAATTCGGCCTCATGCCAACACGCAAACTTACAGTTGCCGATCTGATCCCGACCATTTCCGACTCGCGCATGAAAGGCTCGCTCAAACATCTAGACGCCGTTGCCGCAACGAAGAAGAGCAAAGCCGGAATACCTGGGAAGCTGCAAGCGCCTCTCGCTAAACGGCAGCAGGATCGTATTGACCGTGCGGCAGCTTATGAGAAGAGCAAGGAGACCCTTAATCGGTGGATTGAAACGGTGAAAGCTAACCGAAGAGCCGACCACCTCTCGTTCCCCCTTCCCGAGCCGAACGCCATACAGCAGTCATCCATTACTGATTCGAAGCCATTGACAGACCTCGAGAGCACCATCCAGAATATCCTTGTAGAGAGCGGCCTAGCGGATGAGAAGGATAAATCCAGCGAAGCTCGGATTCAGGAATTTGAAGAATTACAGGCGAAAAAGCTCCCGTTGGAAGAAATACAGGCGCGTCGCGCGGAGCTACGGAAGGCTCGAGAGTTACTTTTCCGCGAGGAGGTTCGAGCCAAGCGGATTAAGAAAATTAAGAGCAAATCTTACCGCCGTGTGCATCGCAAGGAGCGGGAAAAGATGGATATTAGAGAGCGGGAAGCTCTTATCGCCGCTGGTGTTGATGTTGATGAGGAAGACCGCGAAAAACTCGACCGGCAGAGAGCGGAAGCTCGAATGGGAGCGAAACATCGGGAAAGCAAGTGGGCTAAAGGCCTTAAGCAAACTGGAAGGACGGCCTGGGATGACGAAGCACGACTGGAAATGGCGGATCTAGCAAGGCGGGGGGAGGAATTGCAGAGCAGGATAGAAGGAAAGCGAGTCACTACGGGACAGGAAGGGTATCTAGGGTCCTCAAGCGAGGAGTCAGAGAGCGACAGTGATGCGGCTGAAGATGGGTTTGGATCTGATGCTGAGGCACAACGCCTGAAGAAAAAGCTCAATGACCTCGACCAAAACGGCAATGAGAATGAAGAGCCCATCACCGGGCCTCATGCAGGGTTACTGTCCATGAGATTTATGCGGAATGCGGAGGCTGCGCGAAAGGCTCAGAACGATGCTGAAATTAAAAAACTCCGTCGTGAGATGGATGGCGGGGATGATTTACACTCCGATGATGAGATGGAGATGGCGGCGATAGGGCGCCAGAAGTTTGGCCGACTTGCCACTACCAACGAACCTGCCGTCACGGCTCCTCAACGGCAGGAATTTGAGGAGCCAGATTCTGATGCAGATGACAAGGCCCGCGCAGTAGAGTCCGATGGCGAAATTGAGATTCAGGTGGATAGCCCTACTACGAACAGTAATAACAGCAACCACCGTGCGCATAAATCTACTGCACGCAGCTCTCAACCTCTCAAGAAACGATCTCCTCTAGCCAACAACCACGCAACTCAGGATGACAACGCTGACGTCGATAATCCATGGCTCACGCAGCCCAAGCGGAATGCGAAGAAGCACAATGGCTCCTCACCAGATGCAGCGGCTGAAATTAGCCTGATCAGCAACGGTGCGATGGAAAGCGATCCCTCCACGTCCCGCTTGTTGTCCGTAGCACCCAAACACGCCAAATCTTCCGCCAAAGGAAATCCAAGCGCTACCAAATCACGCGACCAGCCAGCTGAAGCCGCCACTGCCACCAGCGATAATGGTGACGATGACGGCGACGATGACGGCGACGCCGGCGGAAATACACGCGTACCCGTCCTGCTCAAGAACGCCGATCTCGTCAAGCGAGCGTTCGCGGGCGACGAGGTGCTGGCGGACTTCTCGAAGGAGAAACGGAACACGGCCGCAGAGGAGGGTGACCAGATCATCGACACCACGCTGCCCGGGTGGGGGTCGTGGGCTGGCGCTGGCCTGACGAAGCGCGAGAAGCAGCAGGCGAAGGCGAGGCGGTCGTTCGTGACGGAGGAGGGCGTCAAGGCTGAGAAGAGGAGGGATGCGAGGCTGGATCGGGTTATTGTTAATGAGAAGCGGGTTAGGAAGGTATGTCTTTTGTATCTATCTATTTACTATTTTACGTTCTATTGTCATCCCCCCCCCTCCCCCCACACTTACCCTCCTTTATTTTTGCTTTGCTTTGTCTACTTAGAAATAATTCTTGCAACATATATATATAAATAAAAAAAAAAGGCTCAACGCTCAACTGACGACATCATCAACAACAACAACAGAATACAAAGTATCTCGCGTCCCAGTTACCCCACCCCTTCGAATCAAGGCAGCAATACGAACGCTCGCTGCGGCTGCCCATCGGGCCCGAATGGACGACCAAGGAAACATTCCAGAACGCCACGAAACCGCGTGTCATGCTCAAGCAGGGCGTTATCAAGCCGCTGCAGCGACCTCTGCTGTGATTTTTTCTTTTTTTTTATGTGTGTATGTGGGGAGGGGGTTGGGGTTGGGTTGTATTGATTGCATTGGCTGCCTTGGATCAAGTAGCTTGAAACCTCATCCATCCTGTTTCTTTCCTCTCTCTTGTGTGTTGGGAATCGGTAGTATATAGAGTAGAAGTTGGTCATTAAACGACATCCAATCCCAATATAGGTACCTAGTCCTTCTTGCTTTTACCATTAGTGGGGATTACTATTATTGTGTTTACATGGGCATTTAATCGGTGGATGCATGCACATAGCTCCTGTAAAGGGGGATGAGGCGTCGGAGGGAGAATCGTGATCTGCTTAAAGAGTTTGGATTCCCGATGGCCCTTTCGCCATCCTCAGCTGTTAGGCTGAATGCTGAATGTTGATTGCTAGCTCGCAGCGGCGCAATAGGCCGCCCAAGAAAAAACAAAAGAAGAGAAGAGAAGAAACGAATGAACAAGAGAATCTCGTGGTTTGTCCCCGGCCATTTCTTGTTCATTTGTTTTTCTTTTCATTTTTCTTTCATTTTTCTTTCCAGCTCGTTTACATACATAACATATGTTGGCTTGGAAACAGCACCTCCCCGGATCTGGCCTCCTAATATAGTACGGTTGGCTGTGGATCTCCGGGACGATAATCTGTGGGATTAGGTGGGACCAGGTTAGGTGGTGGCGGGGTTTGTTGGGAGCGGTGTCGTATGATATATGCTTCACCCTAAAACGGTCTATCCTGTTCCATTCCAAGTTTAATTGTTTGTTTTTTCCCCCTTCGAGGGTGCATAGAGGAGGGATCAGCTGGGGGGGAACGAGATGCGCATGTGCAGGTCGGTCTAGGGACGGACATGTGCACCGACCGAACAATGCATTATGCGGCATTTGTAGCGATCGATAGATAGATGGGTGTGCGAGTGCGTGTACTGTATGGATATGTGCGTCGGAGCGGCATGCAGCTGTAACTTGCAAGTCCCAACATCCGCCGCTGGCTGTGAAACCTGTCCCCGTCGTGGTCCCGTGGTTTGTACGCGAAACACAGTCACGTGCAGCCGTTGTTGCCAGGTTGCCAGGGAAGCGCCAACCAAGATTGCTTTGGACTTGAGATGGTTCTTCTGATGGTTCTGATGGCGCAGGGTCAGGATCCAGACAGAGTACGGATTAGAGATCTCTGCGCTGGGATCTTAACTATCTGATGCGCCCTCCCATGGCTCCGCGATCCTGCCAGGCAGACACTACACAGGATCGAGTTTAGCTCGCCGGGGAGGCTGGGAATCAGCCAAAAGAAGACCGGTGAATCTTTCGTTTTCTCTTCCCTCTTCCTTCCCCCCCCCCACCTCCCCCACAACATTCCCATTGTTTTGGTATGTACGATAGATAAGCTGGCAGTGGATTGTGGACTGTGGCAACATGGCCCAGTTCAACCTGCCGACGCGGTCCTCCTGATCCTTCGATCCGCATGATGAACTGGTTCGCTGGGCGCATTGTCTCCACTAGGCGCAGCACTAATGCAGCCAGAGCCAGTGCCCTTATTTCAACCTCACTCCGGCAGCATGATTAGGTAGTAGCGATGGCAAGCAGAACAGTCAAAAGACTGCAAAGAACAGAAAGAAAGGGACAAGACATATCCCATTGCAAATTCACTGTATCTCGTGGCTCCACGGTCATGGACGAGTATATAAGCAGACCGATATCCCCCCGGCTCGCCAGCTTCCTCGATGCCAACCCCACACGGATCAAAAGAAAGATATCTCGGTGGAGCTTGGAATTTGGAACTTGGTGGCAAAGGTGAGCAGCGCCTCCCCCTCCCATGGCTCCGGCTGTTTGAGCGCCGTGTTTCTACGGGTCGTTTCCATGACCGTTTGCATGGTCCCTGGCGTGGATCCGGCCCCTTTCACTTTCCTGCCAAAGGATCTTCCCGCCGCCCAACCGCCGGCCTTGGCTCTTGGCGCCACCGGGGGTCCGGACACCTCGCCCTTTTTTGTTTTTTCTCCGCCCCTTTTTCTGTTTACCCGCCCTCGTTTCCGGGGCATCCTCTCCTTCCTTCCACCCCTTCCACCCTTTCCATTCTTCCATTCTTCCATTCTTCCATTCTTTTATTTCCTCTGTTTCCTCTGTTTCCTCTCTTCCCTCTCTTTCCCTGTCGATCCTTTCGCGCCTGTCCTTGCCGTCTCTCTTTTCACTCTTTCTCTCTCTCTTCCTCCCCACACTCTCGTTACGTTTCATTCAGTCCTTCTTTTGACTGTCGCTGTTGATTGGCCTCCATTGGGCCTGCTCCGCTCTCTCTCCTTGACCTATCTGTCAGAACCTACTTGATCTATCCCTGATCTATCCCTGATCTATCCCTGACATCCTGACACCCTAACGCTCGGACGTCGGGCAACTGCTGATGGTCGCTGCAGCTTGGAATGACTGCGGGGAGGCTATTCCCGTCGTGTGTTCTGGCTACTTCTTCTGGTGGCCCACGTTGCCCGCCGTCCTTCCCCTTCTTCCTTCATGATAACAACATCAGTCCACTCTACCCAATCTCCCCACCGTTGTCTCCCTCAGGCGCCTAGCCACTGCTGCTGCCTGTGCTGTGGGAGGGAGGGGTTGTATTTTGTCCCACAGCCTTCATTCACACTGGCTTTCCTCCGCCGCGTGTGTGTCGTCGGACGATGACACACTCCATGTCGTCATGGCTTGTTGCCATCTTGATAATGATGACCATGCGGCGCTTCTTCCCTGGAACCCAAGCTCTTCCTCATTGTGCCCTACATCAGGATTGTCATGCGTATCCGAATGGAACTGACGGCCTTGACTTCGGTCTTACGTCCCAGTTACCCCGAACTACCCTGCCAGCAGCACCCGCCTCCCTAAGCGTGGGAATTTCCATCACCATATCAATACCCCTGCCCATCCGGCCTTCTACGACTGCGAGCCAGCCGCCGCCATCCTCGATTACAAGCTCTGCAGCATCAAGCAGCCCTGCGCCAACCGCGCCCTCGTCTAGCTCTTCCTCGACATCAACGCTTGTACCCTTGCCTAAGCCGCCCCCAATGAATGGCCAAAATGCGTTCGAGCCCGTAGGCACGGGACCACCCCCGGCAAATATCCCTTCAAGAGGCGATCATCCAGTCAAGCCAGATCATATCGTACGTAAAATTTTATTTGTCTTTTCAAACCCGGACTCCAATTCTGACCCTCATTTGCAGGTTGGTTCCACAGGCCCTATACCTACAAACAAATTTTTTGCCAACTTCTTCCTTGGCTCCCAGACTGGACCTTCATTCACCCATCCGTACGGAGTCGCATGGGCTAAGGGCAAGGGTCCTGTAACGAGTTATGGCCTCATGGTTTCCAATATAGAACTCAATCAGCTGGCATTTGGTCCCATGAGCCAGTCAATCCCCGGTAACCCTGTCCAGTTTTATATCAACCCCACTGGCATTCAATCGATGATTCTCTCTGCAGCTGAACTTGGGCCGTCTTCTGTCTTGGTTGTTTCGAAGCCCTCCGCGTTTTCGGCAACTATTCTTCTCTCCCCGGATCCTGGCTCGACTTCTCATATCGCTTTTCCTTTGGTTCAAGGCATGGGGTTTGTGACCGCTGTCTACACAAAATTACAACCCACGGTCCAGAGTGGCGTTTTCTTCCGGCAATTCGAACAACTGGGCTCTCCCAAACCAGGCTTATTCAAATATAGGGTCACGTTGGAGGATGGCACGGCGTGGTTGATATACGTCACGTCCGCCGACGGTACTGATCCACAATTGAGGTTGGAAGATCATAGTCTCATCCGTGGTATCGGTGGGTTCAGCGGTACGATCCAGATCTGCAAAAACCCTCTCGGCGGAGAAGGGGAGGGGATATACGACAGGTCAGCTGGCGTATATGCGGTGGAAGTCCAACTCGCGGGCTTTGTTGTCGCTGACCAGCAGACTGGGACGTACAGTTTCTCCTGGGAGAAGCAAGGGTTGGATGTTTCCACAACCCCCTTGTTAATGTTCGCATTGCCCCACCACTGTGACTCCTTTGACAAAAACACCAAATCCAGGATGACAGGTCTACATCTACGAACCACGACCAAGGGAATGGCTACCGGTATTGTAGGGGATTCATGGACAATGGTCGAGACCAGCCTTCCTATAAGTCTAGGATTTGCTCCCTGGAACGCGCAATCGAAAACGAGCCCGCCCCTATCAGAACCTGCCAAAGAAAAGTTGAAAACGGTAGCTCCAACGGAGCTCAACCAAGACATACATCAGCAAACGTACCTTGATAGTATGTACTTTAGCGGGAAGGGGTTTGGCAAGTTCTCTATGTTGGTGTATACTGTCGAGAAATTAGCAGAGGATCCCTCTCTGGCGGAAAATGCATTTCGACTACTAAAGGAAGCTTTCGCAAAGTTTGTTCGTAACGAGCAGAAATGGCCGCTGGTATATGATACCGTTTGGAAGGGGATTGTCTCTTCTGGGTCTTACGTGACCCGCGATCCAGGGCTTGATTTTGGAAATACTTATTACAACGACCATCACTTTCACTATGGCTATTTTATCCTTTCTGCAGCCATCATGGGGACCCTTGATCCATCATGGATAGCTGGGAATAAAGATTGGGTTAATGCCCTCGTCCGCGATGTTAGCACTCCAGTACCCGACGATCCATTTTTTCCGTGTTTCCGGTCATTTGACTGGTATAACGGCCATTCCTGGGCGAAAGGCTTATTTGAGTCTTATGACGGCAAAGATGAAGAATCTTCCTCAGAGGATGCTCTGTTCGCCTACGCCCTCAAATTGTGGGGCAAGGCTATCGGGGATGCAAGTATGGAAGCTCGTGGCAATCTGATGCTAGCCGTCCTTGCAAGATCACTACACGCCTACTTCTTGCTGAGATCTGACAACGTCAATCACCCAGCTAATTTCATCGCCAATAAAGTGACAGGGATTGTCAGTATAACAACCCAAACCGATTTACCATAATAATCTTCATATTTAAGATCTAACAGACCACAGCTTTTTGAGAACAAGGTTGATCATACGACTTATTTCGGCACAAACCTCGAATACATCCAAGGGTGAGTATGATAGCATATACCCCCGCTCCATATGTTTTTATATTACGATGCTTATACTATTTAGGATCCATATGATTCCCTTAACTGCGTCTTCGTCCTACACCCGCGACCAGCTATTCGTGAAAGAGGAATGGGAGGCCATGTTTGCGGAAACTGCCTTCACACCCGCGAGTAAAGTTCAAGGTGGTTGGCAAGGCATCTTATTTGCTAATTTGGCACTCATCGATCCATCTACCTCGTGGGAATTTTTTTCTCGCGATCCCTTTGATTATTCGAAAATTGATGGGGGAGCTACTCGAACATGGTATCTCGCATTTGCCGCAGGTAGGATTTAACCGTAGTGTTCCTCTTGAATGAATTGCCTTGCTGCTCACTAACACCGAAATCTAGGCTTGGGAGGCGGTCCACGTCTATAAGCTAATATGCAGATTTGAGTCGGGATTACCTTTCTTTGCAGTGGGTAGTCCATTATGGCAGGGTATCCCCTAACCAGATTTTTTTAACGGTGACTGAGATATAAATATATATATATACACATGTGCGAGCATATTTATCATCCCATACTAAATACATTGTGTCCGTTCGCTATAAATTTCTCTCATTGCTGTGGTTTTCTGCTCGATTTGAAAGGCCGGAACAATGCATATAGTATATATATAGATGGATCAAGCAGTTAGCTATGTAGTATAACAATGGCTAGAGACTTCTTAGTACATGTATGAAGATGTTTATGATGTTATTTGTTTTTTATATATACCTCGACCTGTTTTTCTTAAATTTGATATCGGCTTAATGGAAGGGCTTTACAACTCAACAATGGGGTATGATATCCTTCTTCTTCCTCTTCATGGTAAATTTTATGTTCCTTGTTGGCTCTATTCATGCTAGTAAATGTACCACATTTGTCGTTATATGATGTGATGATGTCATACTGTTAAAATCGTAGATTATCATAGATCAACGCATGCAGCATATTTCTTTTAATATTTTACTTCAATTGATCATAGATCTGATCTCTCTCTCTTTGTCCCCAATGTAGCAAATCAGTAACCGTAGATCATAAAGTTTTATATTTATATACAACTTGTTTTTTTATTGTTAATGTGCTTGTCTATATATACTAGTAACTAACTAACTATTCATAGAGTAATAAGAGTAATATATTTTACCTGTTTTCCTTGCGGATTTTCACACCAGCGCTGTAGATTGCATGGAACATATTTCTTGATTCCTACGGCCCTTCCACCGCAGAAATTGCCCCGCGTAAATGCCTCCGATCTACATACGTTGATCTTCGGGGTTTGAGAGACAGAACGAGTGATGCGGCAGCGGAACTCTCAAAGGTTTCTCCTCGTAGAACAGTATCTTGAAAGTTGTGGCTTGAATGATGCGTTGATTTCAACAATACTATAACTAACTAGTAGTTATGTATGTTTTTCAGGTGTTTTGTTGGGATGGGGAAAAGTTGGATTTTTGGATTTTTTGTTTTTTTTTATTTTCCCACTCCAACCATACGAGTAGTACTGTACCTGCTTGCGCGCTTATACGATGTGCTGTAGATACTGTTCCATAGATGTTGGGAAATGAATAAGTTTAGTGTATGGATCTTTTTTTTTTTTTTTTTTTTTTACTTTTTCTTTTTCTTGTTGGAGGGGAATTGGATTGGGTGATTCGTACCCTCTATACCACCACGGCGCTGGTGGTGATCGAGCTCTTTTGCCCTAGTGGCCTATTATTTCTTTCGTTTGAATTTAGTATCAGGTGTTTAAGCAGAACAACTAAGTCACACCGGTTTCAGCCAGAAAGAATCATGTAGAGTATAAGGAGTTAGTATAAAGAAATCTGGGCTGCATTAATAGTATTTGTGTTCCGTCTATTCGAAATAAGCCTCACTCTATAGAAAATACTATAGATTAAAGCAGTAGATTTTGTGTTTTTTTAAAAAAAAAAAAAGGGAATGGTTTATGGAAATATATCAAAACTGATGAGGAATTCTCATTGCAATAGAGTAAACTAGCAGCTCCACGTATCTAGCCAGCGAAGAATAAAAAAAGGGAAGGATCCGGTAACCATCTCATCCCCAACTTCCTCCCCATGCAAGCTATTAGAAACAAAAGTGACAATGAAATGCCTTAGGCACCAATCAGAAATTTGACAATAATATCCAATCCAGCAACTTCTATTACCCTTCCACCTCTTTGCTCCCAACTCTTCGCAAAAACTAACAAGAAACGAAAGGAAAAAACAAAGAAGGTAAGGAGCGACAGTAGGAAACATCTAGGCTACTCCCCGCCATTAAGCCCTCACCATTTCTTTTTCAAAAATTGTAGCTCGGTCGTACAAAACAAACAATTGTCGCGCGCGTAGTGGAATGCGGAAAGGCGAGAGTAACCGATGACAAGCAAAAGGCCTAGCTAAATCTGCACCCCCACACTTTGTGCTGTTTCCCCACTCCCCCGAAGATCAGAAAAAAGAATAGACACCGTTCGATCGCGTATCACTTGAATCCCGGGAGGATGAGAGCAACTTGTAAGGCACTAGCTGCGACCACTGTGTGGTTGCATTTACAGGCCGACGAAGGTAACTGGCTGCTGGAGGGTAGCAGAGCAGGTTTGGGTCTATTGAAGATTGGGATTTATATTAGCATTTATTTGCGCCCAGGTTTGCGAACTTGGACTAGTGGGAAAATATTTGGTTGCCCCTGATATTCAGGTCTTAGGATTGGGTTAACACTTACTCCGCCGTTGTTGTTGCAGCAGACGATCTGGGTGTTGCAGCTGACGGAGCTGCCGGTCATAGCAGTGCAAGTAGTTCCGAGAGTGCTCTCAGGAGCACAGCAGAAGGGACCGCCGGAAGAGCAAGAGATGCTCTGGAAGACTGGGCCTTCAGGGCGGGATGGGCGCTCGGGGCGGGGAGGAGCACGGCCGGCAGCAACGCTGGTGGCGAGGACAGCGACAATGGCGACGATGTTGGTGAGCTGCATTTTGAAGGTTTGGGGGGTTTGATTAAGAATTAAAGTTCTTAAAAGTGAATAAGAAGATTAGATAGAATTGGGAATTAAGTCTTAGAGATTGTTTGTGATGCTGATGATGAAGGGAAAAAAAAAAAGGTATTTCGACGGGAATGAAGGGCCTATTTATGTGTTTTCTCAAGGCTCACTCGATGTCCATGGATGAAGTGTTTTACGTTCTAGGTTGGCTCAAATCTCACCCTTGCAAACTTCCCTCTTCACGGCCTTTCCAGTGGAGGGAGTCTCGCTTCGCCGAATTGAAGAATCAAGCCCTGGCGCATCTGGGATACCAAACAGCGAATGTCTCGCGTGTTGCAGCCTCGTGGCTGACGGGCTGGTGGATAGAGATAAGCCAGGAATCATAGATCTCAGCTTCTGTTCCCCCTGCTGAATGTTCTGACCCCTTTTCTTCTGCATGAATGTGGTAACACTTGACCACTCCCATGAGTCGATGGCGTTAAGGTTGTGCAGAATAATGGTGTCTATATTTAACATCTAGCTGGAGTGTGACCCGGGCATTTTGATATGGATCGTATCAACTTCACGCAAATTCCCAGAGAAAACAGCCAAGTGACAAAATGGCGTTGAGTCCAGACCATACACAAACCTGCATTTCCAGTATGGCCAATCCATCCTTGTTTGCATGTAGATACAAAGGGTGGTGAGGTTTGGTCAACCGTGGCATACAGACAAAACAGACCCAGCCCCGTGGGAATCGACAGGGCTGAGGATTGGAAAATCTAAAATTGGTTTGCTGGCAAGTGCCGTGGGCCAATCAACCATACAGGGGCCATGAAGGTTCGGAGTGAAGGTTTTGAGCCTCAGCTCAAGAAATGGCATCCCATGAGCTGTACCTTTGGCGTGGCAGGATACTCGCCTAACATTCACGAATCAGAAACAAGGCTGCAACATCTTGCGATGGAAACTAGGATAAAGGGAGATCAAGATATCCGAAAGCGGATAGGTTAATCATGGCCTTGAACCTGGCAGCTGCAGGCACTGTGGACGATGAAAGCCGATTCGACAAACTTCCAGGAGAACTGCAAGCCATCTAACAACACATGAAGCTCCGGGCTCTCTGAATCCACATGTCAACGCCATAGATCTGTTTGTTGGAACATAGTGAGCACCCAATATGAGAGAGTACCCTTGGCAGCAAGCTCTGGCGCAGAGAACCATGCTTCAATCTCCGAACACCACACGCGAATCTTCCAAAATATTTTTCCTATGAAGCCACCCTCACAATATCCTCGATCATAAAGAAGTCATGAAAATAACCGCCTAAAATGCGTAGATGTTTCATCGAGGGCGTAGGTTTACGAAGTCAAGGCAGCTTTTGCACGGGCAACCGAGCATTGTCGTGTCAATAAGAATGTGCGCTATGTTTATGGTGAGGCTCAGCGGAAGCCAATCAGCAACCGGCGCGGCCACCCGGTTCCCCGGGCAAGCCCATCATCGGTCCAGACCCTGATGCTTTTTGCCTCCGAGTCGAATATTTTGACCAAAGCGGCAGTGCGATGCAGTGAGACACATTAAAACTTCAAGGATTCCCGATTTCGATTCGCAAGCCAGGAACAGGATACCTAGGCGAGGTACATGAGGCAACGCCCGTTGTCCTCCCGTGGGCTAAAAGATTCCGGGGTTGACGCATCACAAAATGGCAGGAATGGCGGGATGACGGTGAACAGCATATCCGAGAACGTCTGGCCCATATCCACCGACCGGTTGGGTGAAAATGATGATGACTTGGGATTAGTCCAGACCTGCAATCGCAAACAAATAAGAAAAACAGCAAAAATGGAAAAAAGCCATTTTTCAGCCCCAGAAGAAATTTAAATGCAGCTGCAAAACAAACACAACTTCTGATTAGTCCGGCCAATTCTCACGTGGCCCAACCAGGCTGGATCAATCGTGGGATATTCGTGTTGATGGTCCCCACACACAGATACCCGATATCGCCCATTTGCTGAAGTCCATTGAGGTTCCAGAGCGCTTTTACTTCCTTTTTTTTTTTTTTTTTTTTTTTTTTTGCTTTGGGGGTTGGGGTGGTGGCTTTTGCGTACCAATGGAAGATATCCTGATGTCTCAAAAAAGATGGCACAAGCCTAAAAACATGTGCAGCGAATTACCTCTTGCAGCTTCAGTCCTATTTTTGGATTTTCAAGACGCAAGGCCGTGCTTGTGCCAGCTCATTACCGTGTCGATGGCTGTCTCTGGTTGAGAGAAAAGCAAGCAAAATGTGATGAGAAGATTATGGGGAGAGTTTGGTACAAATTGAGCCCACTTGCCGTCAAATAACATTTCCCAATCCGTCCTCATCTTCCCCGCCAAAACACAGCACCCTCTCACCTCTTCAAACCTGCCTTCATTCGTTTGCTTTCACTCGTTGGAAAATTACCCCATCGCTACCATGAAGTTCATCAAATCCTCCATCCTCTTCTCTCTCTTGATGCTGCTCACGCAGTCAATTGCTATCCCCATGCCTGGTCCGGTTCCCGCTCCGGAAGATGGCGATGTTGCTTTAGCTGAGAGAGGATTCCTCAGCAACCTGCCGGGGTTGAAGGACCTTTGTCCACCAGCTTCTTCCCAACCCGCCCCCGTCCAGCAAACGAACCAGTGCTCCAGCGGTGTTCCATACTGCTGCAGCACTGAAGGAGGATGTAAGTAAATTCAACTGTAAAATCCTCAAGCGACAACATTTGCTAACCAGTTCGATCTCGCCTAGCCCACAACTGCGTGGATTCCACAGTTGAATGCAAACAAACCGTTATTTGCTGCAACAACAACTTCGGGGTAAGTCATCACACGAATACACCCTCATATCATTTTGTGTTTCATATTTTCGAAACAGTCAGCTGAGACCGAAAAACCACTTTCAGTCCCAAGTGTGCATGGGAGACATCGACTTCAACATGCCGATCAATATCAATGTCAACCTTAAGTAGTTTCCCAGTAGCATATGCACGGGACCAGAGGCCCTTGGCTGTGCGTCGAGAGTCTGAGGAACAGAGGGAATTGCTGAGATTTGGTTCCGGCAGCTCTAAACTGATGGTAATGGGGTTAGTTAATGGCCTCATTCAGTTTGGGACTGAGCCCTTTTCTCAGGCATGGTTGTTGCTGTAGCTTTTTGCAAAGATTTATTATTTATTAATTTCGCACCTGATGTATGGATGGCCTCACCAGCACTGAAAGGGTACATTTTCTTCATCCCTGATTTGATCGTTCTCAACGACTTCACTCTTTTGGTTTTCTTCTTTTGGTCTGTTGTAGAAGACTCATCCTTTTGCTTCTTCCACCCCCCAACCAGCTTCTCCCACTTCTGCCTCATCTGTCAGTTATTCTGTCAATTTTTAATAGATAAATGAGAAACATTTTTTTGCTCCCGGATTTCTTTTCTGTTATTCTTATTTGTTCATATGGTTCTTGGCTAATCCGATGGAAAATGCCATTTTCTGATATTTCGCTGCATACCTGTAAAAGCTTGATGCTGTTTCACAGCGTAGGATTCCTCGAACTGCGATATCCGAATTGTATTCATCCAGCGCCTAAAAAATGTCTTCTGCGCATGTTGTAGAGAAGGCCTGGATATTGAAATCGAATCTCAAGTAAAAGAATTGCCAGGCGAAAATGCCCATAACGGCATATATTCTGTCCAGCTGGATGCGCTCCTGTCCATCTGCTTCGCACGCAGGTTGTCTTCACTTTTCCAAATTCCTTGCATCTCAATCCACATCTTGAAGCAAAAGAGGGAAATTATTCCAGGGGGATGGAGGATTTCTTATTAAGTCATTGAGTTGCAGATGGTGTGATTGGGATAGAAACTTGCGGGATCCCCTGGCACGTGCACATGGTTCGGATTTTCGGCTGGAAAAACTTTCCGTTGTTGGTGCTTTTCAAACATCAAAAAAATATCTAAATATCAGAACGGGTAGATGGTTAACTTCTAGTGCTCACAATGCAGTTACTTAAAATCGTGTTTCTCGGGCTCTAACACCCTAACGAAATGACTGGTGTGGGTTTGTTGTAGATGGGCTGGTACGGCAGCTGGGTTAAAAGTTGGGTCGACTTTTCAAATGTTATCTAGATAAGCCTCTCTTTCAGAAAGGGAAAATATATCAAAACTCATGAATACTACATGGCAGTGACTGACATCCAGGGAGTTTGACTTTGGGGCTTGTTTTCCTTCCTACCTCAAAATTGAAATTATTTTGGCTCCGATATTGATATTTCGATCTGCGCACAGAGACGTGAAACAATCCTCTTCGCAAATCACTAGGGATATAAACAGATAACTACATCAGAGCTAAATCTCCAGTAATTCCAATCTACATTGCTGGCACTTATGACCTGCATTGTTACCGGTTTGGTAACTTGTTGCACACCCCATTTACCTAATAAAAGCCCAGGTCCCTCCATGGTCTAGAGGATACCAGAGAGATGCATTGCCAGAATATATATATATATATATATATATATATGTATCAACTCCACGAGTGCTTTCGTGGAAAGTATGCACGCCATATTTATGCAGCCTTTAAAGAGATATCTTAATGAATATATAGCTTCGATATAAGGCATTTTATGTCTTAACTAAATACGCCGAAATACACTCTGAAGATAGCAAGTGATTGTAGAGAGTATGTTGTGAATTGCTACCTAGTAACTAACTATTGTATCCAGGTTACTGGGGCAAAAGCTATTCCCCACCAGCGCCATGTCCAACAGAACCGATGGTTCAAAAATTCTGGAGTACTGGCCACATAGCATCCACCGGTACATTGAAACTTAATCTCAAGAAATACTTAATTTGTTCATATATCCATCTCCTCTTCCTCCTATGATAAATAGACCTTGGATGGTTCCAACGCGAAAAGTTTTTCCGGCCCGCGAAACCTTCTAACCACCCCTAATTAGCCCCAAGTATACTAACTAGATAGGTTGGGGTTCAAATTTTTGCCAATGAATTTTGAGCAGGGATACAATTTAAACGTGGGTTTAGAAAAGTTGAATGTGGTTTTTAATTTTCTAACCTCGCAAAGCAATTAAAATCCTGATTGAAGCCATAAGCACTGGCATTTTATTCATTCGTTCGTTCATTTTTTGTCTGGTAGATAAGCATCAATGTGCAGATTCCGTTGCGTCCTGTTTCTGATTCCAAGATCCCTTGGTAGATTAGTGAGATTGTTTCTCCGTAGCTCTTGAAAACAGCTTATTTTGATTCCTCCGATATGATAAAAACTCAATGCAATATAATCAGAGGCCAAGTAGAATGCCTCTCCATCTTTTGCTAACGGGATGGAGGCAACTCGGGGCAAAATGAGGTTAAAATTTCCACTCATATTGTAATGGAATCAGGCTGCGCGCTCTTGGCGGCGCGAGAACAGGAGCACCAGAACCACACAGTGGAGAAACACAAGATCAACGTGTATTATATCTAACAAACTATCTCGAATAACATGAGGAAAAACTTGTAGGAGAATCAACTAGGAAAAAAGGGACCGGTAGTAGTATCAAGACATAAGGAATCGCATACATGAAGAATCCCCGCATACGTGTAAGGGGGAAAGATCTATCTAGCGGGCGGCGGCGAGGCGGATATATGCAGGGTAATGCCCGGTGAAAATTTCACCCGCGCCGGATCCCCATTACAATATATACGGGAAGGCTTTTCCTGTTTCTTTCTTTCAGGACTGTTAGCCTTCCCACACTTGCCTGTAAATTGTGAAGCGATCTATTTCAACATGCTGAAAGCCAGTGTTGTTGCTACTTGCCCTCATCAGCATTGCTACTTGCCTAGCCCCTCCCTGCAAACAAGAAAAAGACTAGATGGATTGCATGTTATCTGAGACTATTATGGGCCGGCTACCTATGTAATGATACAGTTCAACCCATTGATCATTTGTATGTATTCAAGTAGCTAATGCCATAGCGTGAACTGTAAGTGATAAGTCATGGTTTTCCTGAAATCGATGAGAGCTGCGCAAACAAACACTGATCGAATTGAAATCCAGCATCATGATCCAAGCTATATTAGGTGTGCTGTAGATGATTTGAGTATTATTCATACTGGGCTTGGACTGCAAGTGGCCTGCTTCTCTTCTTTGAGCTCAGTTCTAACGGTCGACATAGCAGGTACCAAATTAGCTTAGATGAAAGGAATAATTGTTGCAAACAAAACATACATATGTTTTGAAATCCCTTTAAAAAGTAAAGTAACTCTGTACGTACTTGCGGGAAAGCACATCAAGATTTTCAATGACATATTTTCAATAGGTCTTCAACCACTCCTTCTTGACTTTAGCCCCCTGAAGATTTGGAAATTGATGAAAGCTGAAACCATGCATAATGCACTGTACGGTAGCATGCAACCGACGGACCGTTTGACCATAACAATTATCCCGAACCTTGGTGCTTGCTATTTGGTATAGGCATTATAGAAACTGCCTATTTGACTTGGCTGCTTTGAAGGACATGAAAGTATTGGAGTTCCCCCTGTTTCGCTCTCCAACCAACTGGCTTCTTTCTGCAGTCAGGAACAAAATTCCAGGAGAATAGGGTGAAAAGCAGATCAAGTGTCATTTATAAATAGATCGAAAACTAGCAATGTAGCCAATCTTAGGATGAGGAAGGTAATTTCTCAGTTCTCGCGCCAACATATGGCTAAGTCACAAGCTGTGAGTGTTAAATATTCTCGCTCTCTTTTCCGCAAAACCCGCGTGAGTGATTGATGAATCATTCAACACACCACGTGTCAGGAAACACTGTGTCAAATATTGCGCCATGCTTTGGTATAGCCGCGGGATGTTGTGGATGTTTGAGTTTTGATTTAATCCCTACCGGGATAACCTCACAGGGCATCTGTGTATACATAAATAATTGTATAATGGACGAGGTTTTCATTTTGTAGTAGCCTCGTAGGCTTTCAGACAGAGACGTAATTACAACAACGGATTTGCGAAAAGAAGTATCAGAACGGTCCTTGAGTCACCCTAGACCCAGTAACCATCCGTCCATTCCTCTTGAGAGTTTCGAATATCGGTATACAACACAATTGACGGGTGGAATTTGCCATCCAAAACCGGAATAGCAGAAAATCATAGATGATAAAAAGTGTTTCTTTATCTCTTTCTCCTGGTTTTATACCGTATCAATGGGAAGGGGAGTTACCTGAAGGCACAGGCCAACACCTAGGTAATATCAGCACAGCCGTAACTGGGAGTGTAGGACAGAAATTCACATGGGGAACAAATGCTTTACCTCGAAGCGTCACGTATGACAGCAACAGAGACTGGCTGGCTGATATTATTGTGTTTCCGTCATGTGTGAGTGTTGCGTCCTAGTTTCTCTGTGAAATAGTGACCAGATTTTTTGGAGATATTCAGTGATCAGGAGAAGATCCCTAATCTTCCAGATGGTTATTCTAGTAAGAAGTGCCTGTGTTCTCCAGCTTGGGTTCAGAGAAGAAGGCCCTTATGACTAAGTAAAAAGGGGAGGATTCGTTTCCATGGAAGATGAACCTCAGTTTTGGTGTTCTGATCCGCGACTGGCACCATCGATTGAGTCTTTGGTATGTTTATAGTATGCAACAGTGCCCATCAGCTTTTGATATTCAACTATTGCGCGTTTTCTCACATTCCCCTAGTTCTTGTCAACTGTGAGAGTATTGACGAGTTTTGAGTGAGGTATTTCTAAAATATCGGCAAACTGAAGCTCTTGATAGCTATAAATCACAATCTTAGATTGATGGTGATATCATGATTGTTCAAACATCCTTGTCTTCATTGCTTTATAGTGACAAATTAGAACAGTCAACTTGTGCTAAAAGGCGCCAGCACAGGTCACAATTCGAGCTTGGCAAAAAATGCGAGGTCAGGTGGCGCTTTGGGAACGTCGGGTTTTTGATTCCTGAAGGGGCGCCACTTGAGTTCAGAGTAGTGGGACAAATCATGACCACTTTATAAACTCAGTTATTAAGTTAGTCAGTCAATTCTAATTGATTTGCAAGATTTGCAAGATTTGCAATTGAATTATTTATACAAATTTGTAAAATTACATTGCCACTCTCTTCATAGTTGTATTGATATGGTGAGTTGCACTAGTACTTTTGTGTATGTATGCACGGGCCACGGTTTGAGCTCGACAGAAATTGCAAAGACGAGTTGTAGGTCTGGAAAATGAGTCTCTGCACCGGCTACGGAGTAGAGATTTGTTATTTCCGTGGGTTGTCAAGCCTGGATCTCTTTGAACTCTGGTATTAGTATTGAGATTTCCATTTATATTTCTAGCATTGTGGAGGACTTACGCTCTACACCTCCGTCCAGAGTTCAACAACGATGGATCCACAGTTTGTCCCCAGAGTGTTCGTTAGCTGCAGCGAAGAGGATAGCTCGGTGCACGCCAAGCATCCTGATACGTGGCGGTGCTGATGTAGCTTCATGTCGGTCGGGTTGTTGGTGAGTTCAAGAGTGCGATGTGCAGCTTTTGTTTCGTGTCAGGCGGTGAGGGATCATTGGGGTTTTATTGATCTAAGACCATGTCATTGTCAATTGGGAAGGGTGGATGTACACTACTGATCATCAGAGATGTTCATTCCTATTGGCGGAACCAATGCTAATCCAGCCAGCAGAGTAGATAAAAAATTGTTGTTGTTGTTGTGATTATGAGGAGAAGGAGGAGGAGGAGATGATGTCAAGCTATAACTCCTCACAAGACAGACTTCTGCGCCATTGACCATGCCGAAACTCGAAAGTGGGGACTGAGCCTTGATGGGACACAAACAAGGCCCTTGCTTGCATGATGCATCATCCCTGGAGTCGCAGATGGGGCGATGTGGCATGCATGCAAATGAGGCTGTGCAAACCGGGGGGAATGAATAGCTGCCAATCACCGCCGTTCGCCCAAGGCAAGTGCTGGCTAGCAAGCAGCCACAGACGGTATTCGGAAGTGCTCTGAGTGGCCGGTCTGAGATGTGGTCTGTCTTCTGGGCCTGGGGTCATTTTGGTTGAATTCTCAGGGTTTTTCATCCATTGCCCGTGTCCATCGACAACTGAAAATGTAGCCAAAATACTTGTGCAAACACAGAAACTAGTAAAAAAGAAAAGAAAGAGAAGGAGGCAAGAATCCTCACAAGGAGACCAACAGGGGCAAATAATCCCGTAGCTATATCTCACTGTAATTATCCTCATTCCCTGCGACTATCCACATGTATCTTTCTTTCTTCACGTTATTCATTATTCCCCGCATCTTCTTTCTCTCCTCCGGGCTCGGGGTATCTCAGTCAGTGCAGCTGTTCGCCCTTTTTCGTCCTGCTATAAACCACAGTCATAGTCAGTTTCCACCGTCTTGTGCTTCCGGATTGAACTGCAACCACCAATTGCGTCCACATCCCCCACGTGCCAGGACCGACTTCTTGCCTAGGTAGTCCTTTGCATTGCATTCTATCTCCGCATCTGCCCTTCGTTTGTGTGTTGTGTATTTTGTGCCGTGTTTTAACTTTGATCAAGCGTGTTTCACCGTCTGTTGGTAGCCTCCCCCACTCATTGATGATGATTCAAGGGATGCGACAGGCGAAAGCACAAGATGGATCAAGTGCCTCATCGGAACTGCCCAGACGCTTCTCGTTCCCCTGGCATTTGCTGGAAAAGCACAAGGCTGGCTTGGCTAACTTGTGCTAGACGAAACCGTAACAGAAACAGGACCTCCTTGAGTCCTTTTCCCAGGTTCTCCTCCCCACGTCAGGCTGTTTTCCTTTCCTCCCACCCCCCCAAACTAGTTATCCTTCCCATCGCAGCCGAATTGCTCTGCCTGCCCAAGGTGGCCCCGCACTGACCATCATAATAATAATATCAGACGGAGACTGCTAGTACTGTATCGATCGCCGCGAAAGAAAGGCCAGGCAGAAAGGGGCGAATTCGCTGTCACTGGTCCCTGTCGTGCGAAGTCTATCCATCATCAGAGCCGGGAGAGGGCTACGCGGATATTTATTTCTTCGTTGCCCGGAAATTGGCTGCTGAGTGCTGTTGCTGTTGGATCTCCGACTTCAAATGGGTAAGCAACGGTCATTAAGTTACCTTCTATTTTTTTGGTCATCCATCCTTAGTCTGCCTTTGCCGGATTCTGGTCTCTCGGGTCCTGCTCCAACTTAATCACCGTCTCGCTTTGTTCTCCTCGGCTTGTCGATTTATTAAAACTCTGCATCTGCCCCTCCTCATATTGTCCGTTGATCTACTTGCCCAGATTGTGCTCCTCTTCACCCCCTTCTGTTTCCCCCTGCGATATTTCTCATCTTCTTTACCCCCTGTGGTTACTCCTCGCGAAACCGAACCTCGGGTATCTCTATGTTCACTGCCACATCGCCACCTCTAACCCAAAGCCTCCAGCCGTGGCTTGTTTCTGTCTCCTGCAGTTACTGCTTATAGCCAAATCATTAGAAGTGGCCTCTAAGTAGAGTAAAAGCTAACCTCGCCG
Organism: Histoplasma capsulatum G186AR; assembly: GCF_000150115.1. NCBI lineage: Eukaryota > Fungi > Ascomycota > Eurotiomycetes > Onygenales > Ajellomycetaceae > Histoplasma > Histoplasma capsulatum. The sequence goes on from NW_025544808.1 coordinate 1,254,509, forward strand.
CTTTCCGCCGTGTGTGGCTGGGGACTTCGTCTCCCTCCCGGCCACCTGCGATTGCGCTCTGCAATTTAATTCATAGCTGCCACTCGCATCGGCCAAGAATTCCGCCATTATACTCTCGGCCCTTTCCGCTCAAACACTGTCTCCATGCCGGGTTTCGACACCCAAGGCTCGGACGGCAACGGCTATCCCACTGAGCGCACAGGCCTCTTGGGCAATAATGCTCGGTCCCGCTCCCAATCCCGCCAACCGCCCCGTGGCCGTCTTTCTCGGCTCCTCTGGTCGCACGGCCACTACCATTGGGTTCGCTACCCGTCAGAAGCTGCGCGTTTGACATATGCGACCCTCGCAAGCAATTATGTCAATATCCTTCTCATCTTTGTACCCCTGGGCATGGTCTCAGGTAAAGTGGGCTGGTCCCCAACTGCCACCTTCGTCCTTAATTTCCTCGCGATTATCCCGCTGGCGTCGCTGTTGAGCTTTGCGACAGAGGAACTGGCTGCAACTATGGGCGAGACTCTGGGTGGATTGTTGAACGCTACATTTGGAAATGCCGTTGAACTTATCGTATGTGATAAGTGTAATCTGCACATCCCTATCCAATTTCCCTGTTTATGGTTACCTCCCTGTCCAGGAAAACGGTCCTCAACTTCTTACTGACAAAAACGAAATTCCTGCTGAATAGGTCAGCATAGTCGCCTTGAAGGATAACGAGATCCGTGTCGTCCAGGCAAGCATGCTAGGCAGCATTCTCTCCAACATTCTTTTGGTGCTGGGCTGCTGCTTCTTGGTTGGGGGCATCCGCCATCACGAGCAGACTTTCAACTCAACCGTGGCGTCTACCATGTCTTCCCTAATGGCAGTCGCATCTGCGTCACTGATCATCCCAGCTACTCTCTATGCCGCCCTCGCCAGTTCAAAGGCTGATACCCATGGCAACATTCTGCTCCTCTCACACGGCACCGCCATAATTCTGCTGATCCTCTACGTCATGTACCTCTACTTCCAGCTACGTTCACACACAGACCTCTTTGAGAGTGGTAGTGCGGAGAATGCCGACAATGGCACAGTATTGCGGAATGGTGAGACGCGGAACGGGGCAGGGGTTGAAGTAGTAGTGGGAGCAAGAGAGGAGGAAGAGACGCGCATCCTGAACCCATGGGCTGCAGCCATCGCACTCTGCATCGTCACAGTCGCCGTCTCCGTCTGCGCCGAGTTCCTCGTCGGTAGCATCGACAGCATTGTCCAGGCAACGCATATCAGTAAGACATTTATCGGTCTCATACTGATCCCTATCGTGGGTAATGCTGCGGAGCACGTCACAGCCATTGTGGTTGCATATAAGAATAAAATGGACCTGGCTATTGGCGTTGCCATTGGCAGCAGCCTGCAGATTGCGCTGTTTGTTACGCCCTTCTTGGTTATTCTTGGGTGGATTATGGGCAGGGATATGACGCTCCATTTCCACTCGTTTGAGACTGTGACATTCTTTTTGTCACAGCTTGTCGTGACATTGCTTATTCAGGATGGGAAGTCGAATTATCTGGAGGGGGGACTCTGCCTTGGGATGTACGTGCATTCTTCTATTTTCCCCCTTAGTTTTTTTTGTCCCTGCTATCTTGTTCAAGTTTTAATTTTTATTTTTTGAGCATCTGGATCTGAGCTAATGCGAAATCAGGTATATCATTATCGCCCTCGCTTTCTTTGTTTACCCCGACGATGCGCAGGATATCGGTGGTATTCTTGCCAGCATCGCCGGCCTCGCTACTAGATCCATCTCTTCCTAAGGTTACTATGTTCCCCCCACCTCCTTTTTTCCCCTCCTTTTTCTTCCTTGATGTGTTGGCCCTCGCTCAGTATTTAGCCCACTTTAACAACCCAGCCCAAGCCCAGCCAAGCCCAGCCGCGGTAGTTCCTATATTTTCCCCCTCGGCCCCCCTTTGCGTATATAATTTCATGGCTTACCGTATCACCCCACAAGGCCCCATCCTCTTTTTCCTCAATATGGGGTTTCTCCCTTTTCTTTTTTTTTTTTTTTTTCCTGCGCACGGTATCGCAGTATCACAAAGGAAAGAATTTTACGTATGATTCACTATCGGTTATGGATTTCTGCAGTTTTTTAACTTTCGACCTATACCCTCGTCTGCTCCTTTTGTCCCAATTCCCTTTAAAATCTCACTTCATCCGGATTGAAACAATGATTCTAGTATATTCGCACCTCTCATCTCGTGTCTTATTCGTTTTCTTTTTGCTTCTCACCCCCTTATTTCTCTTATCTTCTGCGTACACCTCCTGATCGCGCTGTCGATCATTACCTTATACTAACGGCAACAGCCAACACGAACAGCAATATTTTGTTCTCTCCCCCTCCATATGACTTCGACCGTGGCACCTCCTCCTGTTTTGAAAACCAAAATAAGCCCCTTGAACTGGCCATTTCACTCCCATTGTACGGGTTTATTCGCCCCACCCGCCCCACCCCTTTCCCCCTTTTTCTTTTCGGCGAATGCTGCGCATATATATTTATCTCTCTACTTTATTTGTTTTTGAAAACCTTACGGAGGTTTTTGTAGGACCGATCATACGAGATACTTTCTGCCAGGTAGCTTCTGCCGGCCTTTTCTCCTTTGATTTTGTTTCACACGATTTTGTTATGGGCCTTATATCCGAGTCTTTTTCGATATGTATTTCTGTATTCTATGTCTCTGTCTGCTGGGGTTGGGGGAATTGGGGAGGATCTAAGGGGGTGTGTGTGGGTACTAAATGTATGTGTCCTGATTAGGGATATTAGTTATTATCCCTCTCAATCAATATCCCGGCAGTTGCTACATTCTTTCCTCGCTGTTGAACGGGCCTCTTTTCTTATTCTGCCGAGCTTGAGAAACGGAAGGCGAGACTTAAATTGGAAAATGTACTTAAATAGATACACTTGCCGATACCGATATCCGCCCGAATAAAATATCATGGATACTCACGGCCGTGGGCTTTCTTCCCCTCTTTCCTATCTCGGCTTGCATGGCTCCATGTAATTACTCACGTGATATGTGTCTTAGCGCCTATACCAAACCTTCCAAGTTCCAAGGTTACCGACCTTCTTGTTAAACCCGCGACATGTCCCCGCAAGCACAGGAAAAGGGCCCGTTTCAATTGCATTTCGCCTTTTGTTCCTGGACTGCATCTGCGGGCAAGTAGTGATTTCGGGGGGTGACATAGAGCTACCGCCGTCGATTATAGGGCTTGCTAGCTTCCCTTTTTTTTTTTTTTTTTCAATTCCTTTTCTCGTCGTTTCCCCTGCGTGTCCAAGTGTTTTCCCATTTCAGGTTTTTCCAAAAATTGAGGACCTCTCTTCTACGGCAACGGCAACGGAATCGAAAATAGATCAGTCTAAATTCATTGTGTCAACTGTCCTATTTTTATTCGCCTTGAACACCCGAGTCACACCAGACAGACACCAACCAACTTCGAAAGAAGTAGACCTGCGAAACAGGGAAAAGATCCCACCCCTAAAAAAAAAAAAACGAGAGAAGGATATAAAGCGAAAGGGATACAGGGCACAAGGAACCGTAACCATGCCGCCACGCCTTAACCTCTTACCCACAGCCATCACCGCCTGCCAATCCCAAGCCTTCCTCCCGTACTCCTCTCTGCTCCGCCAATCCACTGCGTCCCAACAATGTACCGCGTCTAGATCGCCGCCGTCGTTATCTAGAAGCCACGACAGGGCCATCCGCGCCCTTTCAACCAAGAGGGACCTCCTACTCCGCCAGCGCGGTGGTGCGGTACTAGCACACCGGCCCTGTGTTTCGTTTTCGCAGCGCCGGATGGAGTCTTCGTCTTCGAAAGCTGGCGCTGGGATAGGTGAGGGGAAGGCGGGGAGGATTGCTGATGAGAAGATTGAGGCTGTGAAGGGATCAGAATCGGAAGCGGCGAAGGAGGGGCTAGGCAGTGTTAGTGAGGAGGCTGCGGAGTTGGCAAGGATTATGGAGCGGAGGACGGAGTGCGGGGAGGTGGGCGAGCCGGAGTTGTCACAGGGTAGTATGGTTGGGGATGTATGTTGATTGCTGTTCCTGTTCCTATTTTGGTTTTATTGGATTTCCGTTTCATATTTCCCTAATTTTCTTTTTAAAAGCGTACGATTTACTAACTGATATTTTAATAGATCTTGAAGCGGGATAAGGATGCATTGAAAAATGCACCCAAAGTTCTGCGGGACCAACTCAGCTCCTCTTCATCGTCCTCGTCCTCCGGCTCCAGGTCCTTTTCCACATCTGCTAGGTCGAGACAGGTCGATATGAACCAGATATCATCGGCGGATGAGAACGATGCGTTGATCGCCGCTGCCACCGAGCAGAAGTATGATCAAGCAAGGCGTGAAGGCCTCAAATTCGATGTGCCCGAAACACTACCCAGATCTGAGCATCTGAAACACCGCTATGACCCATTATTAGACCAGTTTACAAAAATGCTCATGAGGCATGGAAAATTGAGTGCAGCGCAGAAGGTCAGTTTTCGCGTATCCCATATATGAAGGTTAACTAACAACAACAGCAAATGGATGCAATCCTCCACAACCTGCGTTCCGCCCCAGCGCCCAACATAGACCCGTCACGCCCCTTACTCCCCGGGCCCCCGAGCCCCCAACTCCCTCTAAACCCAATCCTCTACCTAACCCTGGTCGTTGACTCCGTGGCGCCACTGCTCCGCATCAAGCAACAGCCTGGCGCGGCAGGAGGTGGCCGCTCGCTCCCCATCCCTCTCCCGCTGGCGCTCCGCCAACGCCGGCGCACAGCTATTAAGTGGATTATTGATGCGTCTGAGAAACGGAAGGATGCTGCGTTGGCGAATCGGGTGGCGCAGGAGATTATTGCGGTGGCGGAGGGGAAGAGTTCGGTGTGGGATAAGAGGGGGGTGGTTCATAAGCAAGGCACCGCGTCGAGGGCGAATATAAAGGCGTTGGGTATGAAGGGGAGGAAGAAGTTTTAGTTAGATGTAATGTTTGTAGAACTCCTTTGTTTGTTTGTTTTGGTTTTTGAGGTGATGGTGGTTACTGTATGCCTGTATACTATACAATATGCTATGTGAGAATGGTGATTTCTTTCTTTCTTTCTTACCTTGTCGTTGTTCAAGACTTTTTGTTTAATTTATTTTTATTTTTATTATTTTCATTTCCCCATAGAAGAAAAAATACCGAATGTCTGTTCATTCATGATTTATTCGCTTTCTCGTCGTCTCCCCCACTTCCTACGATTACGTTTAGATCCAGAGAGCAGATATCCATACCGCCCAACCGGCTCAGGGCTAGCGTAAACCCCGATGCTCATTGCTTAGATATAAAAAAACGGAGAGGGTAATGGGGAGACTCTACTTCGAAGAGAGTTCATATGCATGATTCCGAAATAAAGATCGATGGGTGGATATCCACGGGAAAGTATTTGCTAGCACTCCAGATCAGTCTCTTCTGGATACATTGAGATTTGTGGAATCTGGGGTGTGGAATCCGACATTTTGGCATCTGGTATCTTGGGACAATCCGTGGTTAGCATACAATGTTGTCAGTTGGAATGTGTCAGATAGGCCTGCATCAGTGCTTTCACCGAGTGCCCTGAACTCAAGCATTGTAAATAAGTGTATAAAATAAAGCCTCTTGTACTCGTTGAATGACATTAGCTGCGCATTAAACATCCACTTGACAGAATCTAAATGCGTAGTGAGCTCATCATCACCAGAAATCAACAAGTATACGCAGCTTTTGCTTAGTAGACGAATCTTGTATCACTAACACAGAAATATCACCCGGCAAATAATAAATCAAGCTGAATCAGTTCCATGGATCAATGATCGCCGCGGCTGACTCAGGCAGGCAGGCTCTCAGCCGCATCTAGCCCTGAACGACGCCTACTTCAACCTTCCTCCTCCCAATCCTCTTGGTCTTCTTCCCTCTTTTCTTTTCTCACCTTTCCCTCCTTTTCTCCACCGGGCGATAAGACCGAGCTTATTGTCCACTATAACTCCTGCCCGCTGAGGGCCTGTCCCTAAACCCCCCCAACATATCGCCATGGCGGCAACAATTCCTGCATCGTCTGCACCCACCCAATCATGCCCCCCATTCTTCCAACCCTCCCGCCTCTTCGTTCTCTTCCAGCCGCCATAACCCCTCTCTTTCTCTCGAACGGCGCGATACTAGCAACTCCAATATCAATGCTGCGCCGTCGGGGCTTCATGTGTGCGATTTCGATGCATCTCTCTATTCACAAAACCAATACCAGTCCTTACCGCCATTTACTGCTTCTTCCGTTCCTACTGCTCCTCCTGCAACTTCAAATTTGCCTTCTGCTTCTTCGCCCTCTCTCGGGTCTATTCATTCTTCGACTTCTGCTCGGGAGCTATCTTCACCACTCGCTTGTCCCAGGTACCAACAAAAACATGATATTTCAAATCAGTTGAGCGGGGTTGATGATATTTCCCCTGTCAATTACCATCTGTCCCCGGACTCTCTATTCCCCTTATCTACAGAGGGATCTGTTTCTCATGCACCAAATGCTACCACCGCTACGATTGCTCCCACATCACCCTGGCTTGATTTGCTTGAGCTTAACCATAATAATCTCGGCCGGGGTGACCAGTCGCTAAGCTCCTCGTTATTGTTGCCATCCGGGATTGATTTGCAAGCTAAGGCTGCATCGACCTTGTCGAATCCACCCTCTGATTCGCCTGTTCCTGCTGCTCTTGCTGAATGCAGTTTACTGTACCCAGATTCTAAAGGGAATGCGCTAGATATTGATGAATCACTTTTTTCAACTTTGCAAGGTGGGTTGACCATTATTTTTCCCCTGGTGAAATTGTGGTTGTGTACCTGTTTCTCCACTAGGATAATTCCGATACGCAAACAAGGACATTCCATTTTAATACGCTAAACTTTTCAGATGCCTTCGCGATGCAAATTCCACCAGACACACAAATTTGTCTACCAGACTTTAACCATCCGTCGAATACCGCCCAACAGTATTATCTTCCTACTTCCCAAAGCATTCACAACCAAGACATCAATCATCTGCAACACCTTGAATCGCATGTTGCCATCCCATCACAATCCCATTCACAAGTCCCAACTCAACATGTCCAAGAATACCATTCTTCTCCTCAATCACCAGCTCCAATCACAAGAGCCGGCCCAGACCCTACCACCAACTCTCGGCAATCGTCCCCTTTATCAACACGAACAAGACGTTCTCCTACAGCGGTGACTACGACAACGCCAGCGGACCATGTTGCTGACAAGCGTCGACGCAACACCCTTGCTGCCCGCCGCTTCCGCCAAAAGCAACATGATCGTGTTGCGGAGCTAGAGCGTGCGCTGGAGAGCGTATGCAAGGAAAGGGATGAGTTGAAGATGCAGGCTGCCAGATGGGAAGGAGAGGTTGTTGCCTTGAGGGGAATGTTGAGGAGGAGAAATTTTAAGGACTAAGTGAATCTTGTTCTGTTTTGCTTGATGGACTTTTTGGCCGTTGATTTTCTTTCCCGGATGGAAAGACAAGGAATTGGTGAGTATGGATTTTTTTTTTTTTTACCAACGCTTGGGTTGCGTTTCGAGTCATTTAATTCTGGTTCTGGTACTCGTTAGTGGTTTGTTGTGGGAGTTGTGTCTCTTGCTGCAGTCTAATTTCGAAAAAGAGGAAAAATGCAATTGATAAATTGATTCACTTTTGTTTTTTCGTCGTTGTTCCTTTTCTCAAGGTTCCGCCGTTTTTTCGGTCTTCGGGTACATGTTATATATGTCCTTTATTTATCCTTTTTATTCTTTCTTCAATCCAACGCGGATGGAAAAACCGGGATTTTTGTCCTATCCCACTATCTATTAGCACGTTCCCTTGAATGAGAAAAGGAGAAGAAGAATTGCCAAACGCCAACGATATAGGGAAAGAAAGAATTGAATATGCCAATCAGACGATGTCGGCTCTCCAGAATCTCGAAAAAAGGCTGTCTTCCTATGTCTCCTTTTTTCGAAATACCTCACGCTCATTTTTATATGTTTTTTTTTCCCTGAGTTTGGCAGATGGAGAAAATTTGTGTCATCATTTCATTTCCAGCTTTCAATTTCGTTGGAAAGGGGCAACCAGATTGGCGAGCAAGCAGATTAACCCGTTTTTATAACGGGGGGTGGAGCATGACAAGGGAGCAAAGGCATACAGGAAAGGAGTTGGATCTGGACAACAACGGAGGCGAAAAGACACAAGGAAAAAAACTTAACTGTCAATTCATTCCTCATTCTTCGTCTCAATTTAATCCAGCCTCGCGATCAGAACGAACACGATGTGATGTTCTCCCTTTCTTTCCACATCTGCCGTCTATCCGGTATCCTCTTGTGCTCAGGAGAGCCTAGGAACTGTCTTCGAGGTGGGTTTTTTTGCCCCTTCAATGGGCCCCATTTACTGATGATAGGGTAGTAATTCTAAGCCGTCGCGATGATGGGCTTTTTATGTTCATTGTATAAGAACGAGGAAGATGGATATAATATATCCTTTCAATCTAGAATTTAACGTCTGTTGATACTATTATTACTCTATAGCTATAATAGAATCACTATTACTAAAATACAGGGGGACATATTACTCCAATACCTTCCTTCTATTTAATGAAAGTACGGTAGCCTCGTCCATACGGAATTCCCTCTCCCTTTCGCCCTTTCTGCCGGAATGGGATCGATGCTTCACTGTAGTTTGCGAAACGCGCGAGAAACTCTGAGCTAATTGATTGGTGGTGATTATTCATAGAGTTATCAGAGTACATAATTTTGTATGTGGGATGAGTATTGGATGATGCGGTATGAGTCATAATGAACAAGCCTGATGGGTTAGGGGACGTTACCAGTATGCAGGATCATACAGCCTTGTGGATGGATAACGACGTAGAATAAAGGTACTGTTTTATTTCTCTTTACCTTCTCGGGGATTTGCTGGATCTTCTACCACATTTACTGCGGAAGGGAGATGAAAGATGAAATGGTGACCAGCAAGAGGGGATTTCTTCCGCCTTGTCCACTCCATTAACAGGGTTAAGAGTGTTATCTCCACTCCATTGATCAAGGTGCTGTACATGCGATTGATCATCAAATCCCCTCTACTTTTCACTCAGCCTGCATCGTAAATCTTTGATTCAACGAGAATACTTATTTGGAAGTATAGAAGAGGATTCTTTACGTTGAACTAAGCAACATTTTCAACCCTCCTTCACCCCCATGAGATCGTCTCGTGGTTTGTTTCTCTCGCTCTTTCTTCCTCTCCCCTGATGCAGGCCATTATTGCAATCCTCTCTGGGAATCCCTGGGGAAATGCATGCATATACTGGCATGCAAACCAATGCACAGAAGCCTGGAGAACACAAAGGGAGTGTCTAGTCTATCTGCAAAATGATGCTGGCTTTGTCGCATTTTTCCCGCCTAGAATCCATTGTTCTCTTCATTTTAAACTTTTCTGAATCTTGGGCCAAGCAGATAATCTCTGCATAACATCCTCTGGATCTTCATTGAGAACACAATAGAAGCATTGTGGATTCAATTCCTGTTCATATTATTCTCCTCAGATGTTGAAAACATCCCCAGATGCTCGTCGCTTTATCCTCCCCTGGCTGAGACATCGATCGGCGCGATAGTATCAGCTTCAAACGGCCAGCCGAGCAGCGAATAAACCGCCAATTGTGCGGGGAGGGCTTAGCTGAAGCCCGGTCAGTGATCCATGGAGTTTGTTCTATCTTGTGCCAAATAGGAATCTGACTGTGGCGTCGATCAGCGCCACGACGGCTATCATCCGCTGATCAACCCACAGAGTGAGGAACCCTTTTGGGAGAAACCCATTGGATCAATGCATCTCCGAGATCATATTCCGCTTCGCAATTGCCTCAATTGCAAAGAGTATTGGCAAGCATCTCGAACAGAGACAAATGCTTTCCCCCTTTCCACGGACGGACGAAAGAAAGAAGGGGGGGAAATATGAAAAGAACAAGAAACCTACAAGTACTGGTTTCCGAAGATATTTAGGCGATTTGCATATACAAAGGAGTTGTCCACGGCATGGATTCCCAAGTTCGTACCTGGGTACCGGCCGTCTGTGCTGGGCGGCTAACAGCTTGCACACGGCTCGGTAGGTAGCATGGAATGTGCGAAGGACGGGCAAAGATGTCACGGGCTGGTCAAGCTCAACCAGCAATTGTTGCGGAACAAGCCCGCTTATTTCCATATCTGCAGCAACAACTGACCGGGAGATTGGGAAACCAACCAGCCCATCCCATCACTATCTCAAAGATTGGGGCAAAAATGCAGAGTTTAAATGCATGCTTGCATCCGACTGGAGTGTGACTGTCGATCTCTCCCGTTACTCACTTTTTTTTACTTTACTCACCTTCCAGCCTGTGACAAAACTGCTCCAAACCGGCACTTAAATACCACATACCTCGTCACAGATCACATTCTTTTCCTTCTGGTTAACTTGTTCAAACAATTGTTTAGCATTTAGCATACTCAAACGCAAGAGATAATAGGCATTGTCGAAACTCTTACGGGGCGGGCATCTTCATAAATATATTCCAACACCCACCCCCACCCCGTCACACACGAAACCTCAAGTACGGGAGGGATGATTTGCGACATTGATCTAATCTGATTCAAATCTCGACTTAGTGTGCCAACATCATGGCGATCCAATCGGTGGCAGTTTTCCGCCTTGCATTATTGTTCGCATTTATGCAATTGGCTGTCGCGAGTATACGTGTGGATGTGTGTATGCTTTCCTCTTTAAGTTTTTAAAGGTTGTGGTTAGGGGGGGGAAGGAGCTCTAGCATCTTCCCTTTATTGGTTTAACATCACCAAATAATACAATTGAGCTATATATTCATTTGTTAAACCGTCCCACCTCCCACACTTGACGGCGCAATCCAACTAATCAATTTCAATCGATCAGTGGCAAGACCCCCTTTCGATCCCCAGACCAGAAACTGATGACGCCGACCTGAAGGCTCGCTACCCAGTCCATAAATTCAAAACCCTCATAGACCACTTTCCCTCTGATCCGCGTTACGAACCACACACGGGGGAGAAATTCGACCTGCGCTACTGGTTTGATGCCAGTCACTACAAGAAGGGTGGGCCGGTAATCGTGTTACACGGCGGCGAGGCGAATGGCGAAGGTCGCCTCCCATTCCTGCAAAAGGGCATTGTGAAAATACTCAGTGAAGCAACTCATGGCCTTGGCGTCATTCTGGAACATCGCTACTATGGCCAGAGCTTCCCGACGGCGAACCTGTCGACTGAGAGCTTGCGATTCCTGACCACTGAGCAAGCACTGGCAGATTCGGCCGATTTTGCGCAGAATGTTGTGTTTGAGGGGTTTGAGGATGTAGATTTGACGGCAAAGGGAGGGAATGCGCCTTGGATTGCATATGGAGGGTCGTATGCAGGAGCACAGGTGGTACGTTCTTCCTCCTCTTTTCTTTTCTTTTCTTTTTCTTTTCGGTCCCTTATCTGTTTAGCTATTTGAGGGGGAGGCAATAGCTCTGGATGGTTTGCGCCACCTTCTTTAACCAGACACTGAATTGTGCCCAGGCATTCCTCCGCGCCCAGTATCCTGATATCTTCTGGGGGGCTATCTCATCGTCCGGTGTAACCAAAGCCATCTACGACTACTGGGAATATTTCGAACCTGTCCGAAAATATGGTCCGCCAGAATGTGTCTCCACCACGCAGAAATTCGTGGACATGGTTGATACAATCATAATCGGCCTCAGCGACCCAAAGAAAACGAAGAGACTGAAAAGTTTCTTCGGTCTGGAAGGGCTGACGCATAATGATGACTTTGCGAATGTCCTTGCGTGGGGTATCAGCTATTGGCAGTCTGTCAACTGGGACCCGAAAATTTCAACACGCAAGTTCGACTACTACTGCGGCAATATCACGGCAGATGAGTTGTTGTATGGAAATGGTGATTTGAAGGATGAGGCGGAGGAGCTCCTTATTGCAGGGGGTTATGGAAAGGAAGTAGGGACTCTGGCGAATCGGCTTCTTAATTTCGCCGGCTTTTTACATCACGATCAACTGGTCTATTGCAAGGAGACTGAACAGACAATGGATGAATGTCTTGGGCAACATGATATGGCGTGGTTTAAGAATGATAGCCTTGCACAGGCTGATAATCGGTGCTGGCCATATCAGGTGTGCACGGAGTAAGTGAAACCCCGGCCCGCACTTCTTGGAGATTTTCTGGATCAGATGCGAGAAAAGGAACGAAACCAGGTAGAACCCTGGATTTAATATCTGGGTACCCAGACTGACTCTATTTTGATCTACTTCCTTGCTCATAGATGGGGCTTCCTCCAGGTCGGCAGCACGGTCCCCCAGGATCAAATGCCCATGGTCTCACGCCTGATCGACCTCGAGTACGCCAGCATAATGTGCCGAGAAGCTTTTGGTATCTACAGACCTTCGGACGTTAATAGAGTCAACAAATATGGCGGGTTCGACATTGAATATGAGCGGCTGGCATTCATTGACGGGGAAGTCGACCCCTGGCGCCCAGCAACACCTCATTCCGAAATGGCTAGGCCACGGAAAAGCACGCTCGAAAAGCCGTTTATTTTGATCGAGGGGGCTGGACATCATTGTGAGTTATGCTTTCCACGTCCTGTTTCTGTTTTGAGTTTCTTTAGGATCGCTGCTGATGAGAACTGCTCGATGTTTGAAGGGGATGAGAATGGAATGCTTGCGAATGAAAGCACACCAATGCTCCCTCCCAAGGCCGTAGCAGACGCACAGGCACAGGAAGTCAAATTTGTGAAGAAGTGGATGAAGGGTGAGTTTTAAGATTCCAGAAATCAAGATTCCAGAAATCCCATGATCGTTCTTTGTCCAACCAGCCTTTTGGCATCTGGAGGCCTCTGCAAGTATGAATATGGAATGGACTCCACTGACAGAATATTTCCTTTAGACTGGGAACAGGAGTTGCGGCAAAGATTAACTAATAAGCAAACGATGATCTCCCACGGGGACTGAAGATAAGAGGGATATGGTTCCTGAGGATATATGCAGTTTATTTTATTTTTTTGGAGGTAAATATTAATGTTAATGGATCATCTGTAACCACGAATTGGCACCGAAGTACGTCGTAGTTGCTCCGGGTATCATATATTTCTGCCCGTGCTCCACCCATATTCTCTGTAATCCTAGGGCTACCCCCACTTTGAAATCGTCGAAATAGTATGTGCCTGTCTGTCAAGTGGACTGTCGGTCAGCTGAAGCCTGGTAATGACAGAGTTCTTATGACATCCGTCGGGTCTCACACGATTTATTCGGGTACGAGCATTCTCGAGTCATCTGCCCTTGCAGCATCTTCCAAGCCTCAAACCGTAGCATCGGCATAAGGAAACGAATGCCGGACACATATCCCATCGCGTTCTTGGCCATTACGTCCTAGCAGCGCAGGGAGATGTCTAGCGATGCGGGTGACCTGTCACACTCCGCATCAGGCACAATTCCAGATTCCATGAACCTGGAACCGAGGCGATCTGAGCTCTTCAACAATTGTGGGATAAACTCATGATGCTGGTCCAGATCGTTTTGGGGGAACGAGCTTCGCGCTTTGTTCTAGACAACGGGCCAATCGATTCCCCGTATTGCGGCACGGGAATGCGGATATGCCGTTGACAAGAGGCCAGATCCAGGGCACTTGCTGTGGGGACAGAAAAAGAAAAGAAAACAAAAAGAAAAAGAAAAGAAAAACAGGAAAGGGATCGATGGTGATTCGTTGATGGCGGGGGAGCGCTGAATGTGATTTTTTATTTTCAAGAAGCTGGTGGTCAGTTTTTGCCGAACGATGGTAACTGGTGAGGTCTCGGACTGCGTTACCAGTGTGGGCAAGGCTTTATTATGATTGCTGTTACTGTTGTTGTATTCGTTGTCACCAATGTCATTTGCCAGGGAATGCATTTGCCTCTTCGTTTGTTGATGAATGTCGACTTCGGGAGCAAGTGTTTCTAATCCCTGAGCTGGTGTTTGTCGCCAAATCTTAGTGCCGGTGTTTTTCGTCTCTCGTTTCTCTTTGGCATCGCGATAACATTAAACAGCGGAAAAGTCGAAGAAATCATGTGAAGAAGTTACTGGACAGACAAACGAACAAGGTAGATATAGATAGATACTGTAACTGGTTAAGGGGGACAAACCTTCCGGCAATACGGTTTCGTGATCGATCCCACGACTACGACGAGTCCAGCACCCGAGTCCCCAACCAGCCAAGGCTTACCAGGCATCCCGACATTTATACTTCCAGACAGACTGCTTTTTCTTGTCGCCTTTCTACAACGGTTGGCCGTATACACCGTCGCCCTGGCTGGCACACAGAGAACCCGGAGCATTGAGCTGGTCACATTCGATCATCCTTCCCCCTCCGCAAACGGTTTACAGTCACCCCCACGCTACCCTCGCCCTGACAGGTTAGGGTCCGCAAAGGAAGACAAAAGAGGAGGAAGAGGTGGATCGGATCCTGCTTCTTCAACAACTAGTTCTGCTGCTCCTAGAGGCTGGTGGAAAAGCGTAGAGGATCATTTTTCTCGGCCTGACGGAGTTGCGGACAGAAAGAAGCCATCTCCGGAGGGAAGAGTACATAAATGGGAAGCGCGGCGGGATACTGGAGACGATCACTATTCTGAGACGGGGGGTACTGTGAGCCTTAGGAATAGGAATAGGAATACCAGACGGCGCCGTTGGGGGACCCAGACAAGGGACGACGACGACATTATGAAGTTCTCCCACAGCATCCAGTTCAATGCTGTACCGGATTGGAGCAACTATTATATTGCATATAGCAATCTGAAGAAACTGTGAGCTTCCGCCTTGTCCCACCGATGATTTTCCATGTGCTATGATACCCTATGATATTCCTATTTGAAGCTGTTGTGCTAGCGTTTTTGTAAGATTTAATTTTGTTTACTCCTTGCTAATAAATGTACTTAACCTGTTGGTTGATACAGGATATACTCGCTCGAAAGGCAGGTCAACCGTCTCGACGATACTGGCGAAACTGTCGAGTCTGCCCCCCTCCTCGACACTTCGGTAGACACTGATGCTGTGTTTCGCCGTGCTCTTGACGGCGAGCTAGAGAAGATATGCTCTTTCTTCCATCCCACCGAGGCCGAGCTTTACGAAGAGGTCGAGAATGTTGTCAAAGATGAGGAAACGTATATGCAAGAAACAAAGGGGTTGAATATGGATTCGGTCGGGGACACAGTGGTCCGAACTCGAACATTGAGTTTCAATTCTCCTCGTCGTGGAGCTGCTTTCAGCAATTCTGGTTTCGGAGCCCAGGGCGGGGACGAACCAAGATATACGCGTGCTAGCAAAACCAGAGAAACCGCGGTTGGCGAAGTCGCTACTAAGAATCAGGATGTCAATACCGATGATGATGAGATGGATATCGATGAACCCCAAGATCAGGCCGGACGTCGTCGCCCGCTCCGGAAGGACAACCCCAAGCATGTGGCTGGTGAACTGCTAGACCGTTCTGTGAGCAATATGAGCGAGTTGAGAACTCCGATCGGTGGCCCTGATACGGATCACGATTCTACTCTTGATCCCAACTATTCCGCCTTATATAATTCTGGCATATCGCTGAAGAAGCGCATCATTAGCATATATGTTTCTCTTTGCGACCTCAAGTCGTTCATCCAACTCAATCGAACGGGCTTCACGAAGGCATTGAAAAAATATGATAAAACCCTCGATCGCAGCCTTAGGCGTCAGTATATGAACACTATCGTCTTAACCGCCTATCCATTTACGAATCCCACAATGGAGCTGCTCAATGGCCGTATTTCTAGAATTGAGAAGCTCTATGCAGAGCTCGTCGCGAAGGGTGACCTCGCGCTTTCCAAGCGGGAATTGAGATTACATCTTAGAGAACATGTTGTGTGGGAACGGAACACTGTGTGGCGGGAAATGATTGGTATCGAACGCAAATCACAGGCAGCGAATATGGGCGTACGACGGACGCTCCTTGCAGGGGACCAGGATCCTCTGACTGCACAAAGACAGGGTGATGAGCAAGAGCCTACCAGCAAGGAAATTATGACTCCCGTAGGACGATGTCCCGTCCCAACGTGGCTACTTAGCTCTACTTTTTTCATGCTGGTAGCCATCGTGATTATCTTCTGCGTTATGCTGGTGCTTCCGATTATGTCGAAGCCAGAGCAACAGAATTGCCTAGCCATGTTGGTTTTTGTCAGTTTACTCTGGTCCACAGAGGTAAGTTTCACTATTGCTTACAACCACGGCTTTGGGTACATTTGCTGATAAAATTATATTATCAATATAGGTGATCCCACTTTTCGTCACATCATTGCTTGTCCCCTTCCTTGTGGTCACTCTCCGCATTATGCGAACCGAAGAGAAACCCTACCGGCGCCTAAGCTCAAGAGAAGCAACCGGAGCTGCTTTCGCGGCGATGTGGACGCCCGTCATTATGCTCTTGCTTGGCGGCTTTACTATTGCTGCTGCTTTGTCGAAATATGACATTGCCCGGAGGATGGCAACATTTGTCTTGAGTAAAGCGGGAACGAAACCACGAATTGTTTTGGTCACAAACATGTTTGTCAGTATGATATTGAGTATGTTCATTAGCAATGTAGCGGCTCCGGTTTTGTGTTTTTCCATCATCCAGGTTCGTTGTTTCCCAAGTATTCCCCCAACCAAAAGACAAGCTCGGATTGTCCGATTGATTAACGGCGCCTAATAAATGAATCAACAGCCAATGCTCCGAAACCTCCCCACAGACTCCCGGTTCTCTAAAGCCCTTATCCTGGGCATCGCCCTAGCCTCTAACGTCGGCGGCGCCGCATCCCCTATCGCATCCCCGCAGAACATCATCGCCCTCCAAAACATGAACCCAGCCATAAGTTGGGGGACCTGGTTCTTCATTGCCCTACCCGTTTGCATCATTTGCATCATCGGAATCTGGATTCTTCTTCTCGTCACTTTCCATCCGGGTCGTGGCACTACAATCGTCCCCATTCGACCAGTCAAGGACAAATTCTCTGGTGTGCAATGGTTCATCACCCTCGTGACCCTCTTCACTATCATCCTCTGGTGCGTCAGCCACGAGCTCGAAACTACTCTGGGTGACATGGGCGTTATCGCCATTATCCCGCTGGTGTTATTCTTCGGCACGGGAATCCTCACCAAGGAAGACTTCAACAACTTTCTCTGGACCATCATCATCCTCGCCTCGGGCGGCCTCTGTCTGGGACACGCTGTCACTTCGTCAGGCCTCTTGCATACTATTGCCAAAGCTATCACGGAGCGTGTGGGGGATTTCAGCCTGTATGGTGTCCTCATATCATTCACAGGCCTCATCTTAGTTGTGGCTACATTCATCTCGCATACCGTTGCAGCCCTGATTATGCTCCCACTTGTCCAGCAGGTGGGCGCAAGCATGAATCAGCCCCACCCGAATCTGCTGGTTATGGGTAGTGCCCTGATGTGCTCCGTTGCCATGGGTTTGCCGACCAGCGGGTTTCCAAATATGAGTGAGTAAACCACTTATTGAAACGCAAATTTAGTTCTTGGCATTCGCTCATCACATCTCTTTCCTGTCTATAGCTGCTATTATGATGGAAGTCCCCGAAACCGGCCAACGATATCTCCGTGTCCGCCACTTCATCACTCGCGGTGTTCCGGCGAGTATTTTGTCATATGGTGTGGTGGTGACTGTGGGCTATGGGCTGATGATTGTTGCGGGTCTGTAAATTCTGTGCGGCGGTTGTGAGTGTTTTTTTCGACTCCTTCAACTTATCAACCTCCATTAGATTTGCTGCTTTATCCACTTGCATAGTTCAGTTTGGATGCTTTTTCTTTCGCATCAAGGTACGGACACGCTGTCTCTGATAAGCATTTTTTTCCATACTCTGTTACCTTTATTTATTTGCCACTGCGATATGCGATTTGGTGGGCGGTTTGAATGAGTTAACTGAAGGAATCAACATGGCGTTTTAGTACCCTGTTCATTTTGTTTATCTCATTTTGTTTTGTTCACGCACCTTTTACCTCATATACTTCTCTTCTACTTCTTTCACCTTTATTTTGAAAATAGTTTATACCTTATAGTATAAATGGATCTGCCGCGTGTTGCAAGTCTAATATCCGTAGGCGTGAATTAATAAACAAGACAGCGGAATCTAACTGAAGATGTCATGTCATCCATTGATATCAATTTTATTAATAGCTTCAAGAAGAAGAAAAGCCATAACAAAAGACTACGTAGTTTGCAAAAAAAAAAAAAAAAAAAAAAAAAAAAAAAAGTCCAACCCAAAGAAAGAATCAAATACCGACTCTTTAGCTAGTCAGCTAAAAATACTCGAAGTCTATCTCAAAGAAATCTCCCGAAATTTCCATAAAATCTGCAAAAATCAGAGAACCATCAACGGCAAAACCAGAACAAACAAAGCCCCTAAGAAGAGCAGAGGTGCTTTTGGGCCAGTGGCAGCCGTGGATATTCCACCTCCTCCTTGCTTAGGGTTATCCTTGAATTTGAACTTCTTCTTCTTGGTGGACGTCTTTCTATCTGTCGAACCCTTTTCATTCTCCTTGTCCTTATCCTTCCCATTTTCGGGTTTGCCTTTCGGTTTCTTATCTGGGGAAATAGAGTAGAAAACGTTAGCTTCAAACTGGTACTTATAGAAAACGCCTCCAAGGGTAAAATGGAGCTGGGGTTGCGGAGATGATAAAGAGGGAAGAAAGAGAAAGGAAAGGGAACGCAAAAGAAGAAAAAGAAAGGAATGGAAGAAGTAAATAGAAGTACATGGAGTGGGCAATACGAATTAACATGTCAAAAATTAATGTTATGCAAGAAAGGGAGACTCAAAGGTTCAAGGGAATGGAAACAACCAAGCCCATCATCAGGCGCATCACAAATTGCCGAATCAGCCTGGACCATAATGTTTACTGGGTTGAATTACCTTTATCTCCCTCCATTTTCTTGAGAGGATCAAATATGTCCTTAAGCTTCGCAAGACCACGAGCAGAAACATCCGAAACCGGACGTGCTATGACAAATGGAGTCTTATTGTCGAAGCCATGCTAGTATTAGTAATGGAGAATAGTGATCTCAATCCAGTGGAGACTACATATATGCTCTATATAAATATCATTCTATTTGAAAGCCAGCGGACAAACCTCCATGGTTGATTTGATCAGATTAGCTCCTGTTAACTGGGAGCCTATGGGTATAGAGATCGACCGCACTGCGGCAAATGCTGCGAGAAGGGTGAGGCATAGAGTGACGACCTTCATCTCAGTTGTCCGATGGAGAGTTCGCATGAATCTATGAGGAGTTCGAGGCTCGAGCCTCAGGGAATAAGAACTTGGTGTCGGCCAGAATAGGGAGAGAAGATGAAGTCGTGGGAAAGTTGAAGCCGTAGGTAGAAAGAAGGAAAGACAAAACAGTCTAGCCCTCGTGCTTATTTTTATAAGCATGACTGGAAGGCTTCAATACTAAAGAATCGCCCATCGCCTGTGGCCAGTATCACCTGGAGTTTCTTAATGTCAAGAGTATCGGACAAAGAACCCTAACATGAGCACGTCTGAGCAGGTTGGGCAAAACATAAATCTGTAACTTGAGAATCTATCTGCTGGGGGATAAAGCTGTTCAAACCTGGCTGAATCCGTCTCTGCAATATATGTTCGAAGAAAGTATGACACTGATAAAAGCAACACATAACACCGCGTCATATTCAGCGAGCAGCAGAAGATGGAGAGTCACAATGGCATCGGCCACAATGCCGCCTTTGTCTCCCGGTTTCAATGAAATGTTGTGAATTAATATTAATTTGCAGGAACGAAGCGTAAGCTAGGAAAATCAGCTTAGGATAGAGGTAGAAGGTTGGTTGATTGTAACTTTTAGCAGACATCAGGGCTGCTAGCAACTGAGAAAAATATTCCAGAAAGTGGAGCACATTACTCTGTACTATTTGCCAAACTTATGGCAATGTGTGTTGAGATATTTGATTGTTGAAACCAACATGAACGTTGGTTGACTCCTGAAGTCATTAAACGGAGCTTGGCTTTGGGCCTGGGGGTGGGTGAGATGTGAAGGTTTTCAGAAATGTCGTTGGTGTATCAAATTGTTGGTAGTTGAAGAATCACATTTCTACCCATGGCCCCTTCGCTAGCGTCTCGACATTTCCTTCATCATGGCTGCTGCCAGTCGAGCCATTTCAAATCAGAACTACAACCCTTATCGCTGTGGAGCTCCGAAAGCACGTCCGTCGATATCCAAGTTTGAGAATAGTTCTTTACGTAGTAAGCATCAATTCGAGCAATAGTCAACTAGTTAACTAGTGATGGCAATTCAAGCCTTTTAGCTGGTCACTTAAGGTAGTAAGAATCATGGTGGCTGTTGGTGCCTTTAAAAATTTCTTGAAGTGGAGGGAAATATCAATGATGCCTGTCAGGTGTCTGCTCACGGGTTAAGAAGTATACAAGTCAACCATACCTTAAATCATTCGTCAAATAATTAAATAAGTATAATTATACCTCTGCCCTTGGCTCCTCCCTAATCTTGTCCACTTGCACGACATTGTCATCCAACAGAAAATCGCATATCGGCGACCATTCCCCCCCCTTCTTCCCCCGCGGGTGATGAAATCCAATAACCATCAGAAAGAATGATAGACAGAAACAACCCCCAACTCCGCAATACAGTGATGACGAAGACCTGGGTTATTTCTCGGGGGATGATTATTCTCGAGAAACATACGACGATACGTAGGGAAGCACCAACAGCAGCCGAGAACCGCACAACGGCCGCAACCGCAACCACAATTGCGAAATGAACGACAAATTGACCCGCACAAACGACCCACGAACACAGCCTCAACTCATCCGAGGATAAAGTGAAGCAACCATTCGAACGTGTCGGCACCAGAAACGCCAATGGATGAGCCCGTCACCTATACTCGTGCCCAGCGTTGTGAAATCCCCGTGCGGGATGGGAATCCAAATAGGATCTTAATACTGCTGAGAGGCCTCGAGAGGAGGAACAGGATTGCCTGAAACCGAACTTAAATCCTAATCTGGATGTAGAGGTAGAATTAAAAAGCAGTATACATGGTGATCTGACACTGGCTTTTCCGTAAGCACAATCCACCTAACAATTTGGCTCTTATTCTCCTTGCTTGCCGAATCACTGTTTCCATTTCTGTTTTCGTTTCTGTTTGTGTTCTGCTTCCTTCCTCTTCCTGTACTCCAAATTGTTGCATCCATTGATTGTAAGATTCGCTGAGTTTGACGATAATTGTGACGACCTTAATTTGGCAGGGCATAGAAAATGAAACGCTCGAACCCTCATTTTCCCCTTGAGTCCCGTTTCAAAGCATAAACTGTGTCTTGGTGGAAAAATGTGTTTCGAGACCTTTTTCCTTTGGTCGTCGCTTTCCAGTCATGGCATGCTTTATTAAATAGTAACTTGTAAAAGATTAGGGGATACGCTCGTTGTGTCCGGTAAAAAATGGTGGAAATATGCATCAGGAAGCGAGAGATTTTCTTTGCTTTCCTTTTGTTGGCATTTGGGAGATGTATCGGTTGTGTTTTTACTTCAACGCCATACATTGTCACATATTCAGTCGTTGATTTGTATTTCGTTTGCAATCATAAATGCTTTATCTCAGACGTTCTTAAGGAGCTTTTGGCTGTCTGTAAAAACCGTACATCCATCATGAGCCTGCGGTCCGGTACTAAACATTGGAAATGGGCGCTGAGATTCCAACAAAGGCCAAGGGGTATTCCATAACTTACGCAAAAGTCGCCTGGCAATGTGATATCCTTTCGTATTATGACTGTGTCCTGTCCCCGGGCTCAAATCATGGTTCGAGCATTCTGCCATATGTGTACATCCACGTCGCGAACCCTGAAATTGGCGGATAAACCATTCCCGCGCCAAGGAGATTTAAGAGTGGACGGAAGCATTTCGTGGTGCAAGATTGTGGTGTATCAAAGAAGAACTGGATAATTCTGATTTCCTCTAATACGCTCTGCATGGTAACTTGGGACATGGCATAATTCCAATTCCGATGTCAGGAATAATCAGGATCTATCGAGCATTCCAAGGATCTTCCATGCTGTTCTTGCTCCAAACCAAAATCACTGAGTGGGAAGAAGCAAGTCGAGTGATCGCAACCCGATTCCGCTGCCGGATGCCATCTTGCTTGACATAGAGAACTCTTAGCAAAAGAAATTTCCCAATTCTTGAGCGCAAGGGCAACGAAAGACACTTGTGCGCTCAACTTTATTTTAAGTTCTAGTGATGCAAGTTTGATATACTAGTCCTAATATGTCCTAGTGTTGCTCGTTAGGGCATGGCATTTTCGACAAGCGAACTCACTGTGCGAAATTCAACATTCCTTACGACGACGACGCCGACAAGCTTCAACCTCCCGCGAAATTCACCACCGCCGACCACCGTGCGATATTCTGGTCAAGGACTACACGATACGAGGTGAGAAATACCCTCCTCCCTATTTTATTCCTAGGTTTTGAGACGCGTATTTCGAGATTCTGCGATGGTTTTGCTGTGGGGGATAAGGGTATCCCCACGAGAGTTTGTGCGAGGGCGATATCCAACGAAAAACACGCCATGGAAAAATCGATCTCGGGAAACATATATCCGCGTTCTCACCGTTATCGATTGAAATGCTGACCGTTGAGATTTTTTCTTTCAGTAGTCCAGTCCATCAACCGCAATCATGGGTATCTCACGAGATTCCCGCCACAAGCGTTCGGCCACTGGTGCGAAAAGATCTCACTACCGCAAGAAGAGGTATGGAGATGATGCTGCGCAATGATCCTTTGATTTTATGAGAAATGGGGAACCATATAGATATATTCCTTCTTTGCAGACTTCTTACGATTATTCAACTTTTTATTACAGAGCTTTCGAAAAGGGTCGCCAACCCGCCAACACCCGTATTGGACCTAAGAGAATCCATCTCGTCCGCACCCGTGGTGGCAACCAGAAATTCCGTGGTCTCCGTCTTGAATCTGGGAATTTCTCATGGGGCTCTGAGGGCATTGCTCGCAAGGTCCGGGTCATTGTTGTCGCATATCATCCCTCCAATAACGAGCTCGTCCGCACAAATACTCTCACCAAATCCGCGGTGGTCCAAGTCGATGCTGCGCCCTTCAGACAATGGTATGAGGCTCACTACGGCCAAGCCCTCGGCAGAAGACGTCAACAAAAGGCCGGAGCGGAGGTAGCGGAGGAGAAGAAGAGCAAGAGTGTAGAAAAGAAGCAAGCCGCACGATTCGCCGCCCAAGGAAAAGTTGAGCCAGCACTTGAGAAACAATTCGAGGCCGGTCGGTTGTATGCTGTGGTTTCCTCGCGGCCTGGCCAGAGTGGCCGTGTCGATGGTTATATCCTGGAAGGAGAGGAGTTGGCCTTTTACCAGCGTGCGATCAGGAAGTAGAGTAGGCGGGGCAGGCAGGGTTGCGTGGGAGTGACGATTGATGGGTTTGGTTGGAGTTCAGCAAATTTTTCGAAAATAAAATTATGTGATACTTTTACAGCACCTGCTAGGGTGGGATCTCTGCAGAGCTCTGAACATTTTTTACCTGTCGGAATGAAATTTTCCTTTTCTAATTCATTTTTGTTAACATGGAATATCTCCCTAGGGCCGTTTCTACCCTTCTAGTTGAGCAAACTTGAAATCCCGCCGTACGTTCAGAATTTATTACGTGTAGATCTCGTAAATATCTCCAAGCGGGTTGAATATCTCCCCATACATTGAACCAACCGTCCCAATCTGGGGCAATTGCTGTTTTCCAATGCCTAGCTAAAATATTGATCACATGACCGTTGAACTAGCCCTCATTTTAATCAAAGTCGAACAGACAAGTTCTTTTGCTTCCCGTGCCATCGCGAGGCTAACCCCCAACGACCGTTCAGCAAACGTCGTACGGAGTCGGAACACAGAAGGCATGGCGGCGAACAGTCCCCCAAATGAGGTGAAAACCCGCTTCTGTATCATTTCCGATACGCATACATATACGCCTTTGCCACCGGACAATTGGTCTCCATTTCGATTACCTTTCCCCTCCTCAGATGTCCTCTTACACGCCGGCGACCTCACCATGGTCGGGAAGGAGAGCGAGCACCAGGCGACAATTGGTATGCTCAAGAACGCGGATGCAGAGCTAAAGATTGTCATTGCGGGGAATCATGACATCACTCTTGACGAGGACTACTATAATAGCTTCGGGTATCGTCGACACAGAACTAGGGAAGACCTGGTTAAAATCAGGGACATGTACTGCGGGGAAGAGGCGAGGAAACACGGCATCGTCTATATGGATGAGGAATTGAGAACGTTCACTCTGAAAAACGGCGCCCGATTCACTGTCTATGCGTCTCCGTACCAGCCGGAATTCTGTCGATGGGCCTTCGCATACAAGCGCCATCAAGACCGATTCAACCCTGCCGTGGAAGGCTCACAATTCATTGCGCAAAACCCAATACCCGATTTTCCTACTGTGGATGTTATGATAACTCATGGGCCTCCAAGAGGGGTTATGGATGAGACCATCAGCTGTGAACCTGTCGGTTGCGACCACCTTCGACGCGCAGTTACCCGAGCTAAACCCCGCCTCCATTGTTTTGGTCATATCCATGAAGGATATGGTGCTCAACGAATGGAATGGGCGGGGGAGAAAGTAACGAATATAAAGCTTGATCAATCGACCGTGCTCAAGGATCGAGCCTCTTATATTAATGTCAGCCGCGACGGCGCTGATAATCCCTTGAAGGTGGGAGAGGAGACCTTGTTTGTCAACGCCAGCATCGTCACTGTCCAATATGACCCAGTGCATGCCCCTTGGGTTGTTGATATCGATCTACCTCGTTCGGATGATTCATGAGGCATGGAGCCTAAAATCGACCTCGCCCCTTCAGCAAATACTTTTGTTAAGGCCAGGTTTGGTGTAATTTCTCTCACGCTATTATACCAATGACCTCTTATTAATTGGATACCAATAGGAGGAGCCAGTCATCGAATCCACACTCTATCCACGGAAGTACGGACAAAATTTGTTTTCTACGTGCAACACCTCACGCAGCAGGTGCGAATAACGTAGACGGGTTCCATCCTCGCTTGGGAGTACCTGCAGTTGTTAGCCCTCCTTTGAGAGATGAAAATTTCTGTCGTTTTCTGGATATTTGCAATCATGATATAGATCCTGTATTGTTTTCGAGTTCATGGAGTTGAATTGTTTATCCTTGCGGAGGAGAAACATTGGAACTAATCATTTTATTTACAGTGAAGGTTGTTGGCCTAGTACATGATCTTCCCCAACCCCTTCTTTTATTCTACACATAGTTTGCGGATACGGATGTATATTCACGTCTCAACATATTTTTCCACCATTCCTCTCATTCACTGGATACCCCCGCCACACACGCACAAACCGAAGAAAGTCCAATTTTCTATTTCTATATAATGCTAGCTTTACTTACAGACCTTACCTCAATAGCGTTTATACCTTATTTCCATTATATCTCTGCTTCCATTTGGGTCTGTTGCACTTTCATGCTTTAGCTTCCACATTTCATCCCATCAGCAGGGGTATTGAGTTGTCACAATCAATCGAATTCGTACCCTATTCCCAGCTAACCATTCAGAATGGCAAGACCCAGTCTGGACGACATTGCAGATACTGAGCACAACGAGGAGATTCTATGGATAAACGACTCGCGAGGCTGCGGGATTCCTGTCGTCAGTCCATTCGAGGAGACAATATCAGAAGACACAATCATCATTTTTTCCATTTGCAATTATGTCGAGAATTCTGGTTCAAAATGCCCTATCCTCTCTAGCAATCCACCAGACTTTGAATCTGGGGAGCCAAGTCCCTTCGTAGACTATATCAAGCTATCTCGTATCATAAAGTCGAATAGGGATAGAATTACTCCAGACGATATTGTCGTTTTTCAAGAACTGGCCCATTGTCGCCGTGCGTATTTCACCGCCTACAACCTCTTCTTCAAATCAGACAACACGCTCCGCGACCTCTTCGCTGAAAGGTGTCAGCTGTTCAAGACATCGCAAATCGTTGTTAAGAATCCGGATAAGTTTACGATCGAGAGTCGACGAGATATATCCGAACGTGTCGGGATTAATGTGCGCAATTGCGCCGCAGAAAAGAAAATGCACGCCATTTGGCTTCGGGACATCGCTGCATGTACCGCACGGCTTGCAGGAATCAAGCATAAAGCGGCCTCAATACTTCGTGGAATCTGGGACAAAAGCTCTAAATCTCAGCGTCAAAGGAAGAAAACGTCGAACGGGATGGCCACAGGCATTAGAACCCACAATATGGGCGGTAGCGGCGCCTTGAAAACACGCTCTCCTTCCCCTATGCCACGATCAGTAAAGCTGATAACAAGTAATGGTATCTCCAAGGGACGTCCATACAACCTCCAACCTGCAGGCCTAGCTGTTGGCAATAAAATGAACTCAGTGGATGAGCTAAAGGAAGGCTTTAAGTGCAACGTACCTCAGCCATACCACACTCCTGTCCCCTCACTGCCGATTCTCACCCCCGCGCTTCTCATTTTTGGGAAGGACTAGGGGAAACCACGCCTCCTATGCTGCGCTCTGCAATGGAGGAACTCTAGCCCGTTTTTTTTATATCTTGAGTAGTTTTCCCACTTACCGCCCCGTCAGTTCTGCGTTCCAGTTCTTGCTGCTCTATTGTGCAGCTTGTGCTTGGATGAGCAAGCCAGCGACCTGGAAGCCTATAGTGGCCTCGTGATTCACGATGGTTCGTTCTACGTCCCTTCATTCAGAATATCTGCCTCCTTCCATCTAAAATGTTGGGCGCTTCGGGTTTTATTCTTGTGTAGTATCATGGCCCTGTGAAGTACTGTTTGTGAATGTTTCTTATCTGCCTGTTCTAATTTTTTATTAGTTAATTGTTCCAGGTATTAGTTAGGTGGAGGACGATTGTTAACTTAAAACGTTTTACAAATTTTGATTCTGTGCCGCGAACGCGAGGTAGGGTACACTCACTCTCACACACACTCTCTCTTTTTTTGCTCTTTCTTCCGCTCACTTAAACCTCTAATCTTATTGACACTTTTGCCTTTCGTGTTTGATTCTCTCGAAGATATGATTGGGCCTGGAACCTAATGGATGGGGGGAGGATCCGAAGCGCGCCCTGAGTTAGGACAACGAAACATTGACAGGAGGATGTAGATTGTTCTGCTTGCAATGAAACAAAACTATGTT
The DNA here is from genome assembly GCF_000150115.1 of Histoplasma capsulatum G186AR. Classification (NCBI taxonomy): domain Eukaryota; kingdom Fungi; phylum Ascomycota; class Eurotiomycetes; order Onygenales; family Ajellomycetaceae; genus Histoplasma; species Histoplasma capsulatum. The sequence goes on from NW_025544808.1 coordinate 1,281,812, forward strand.
ACCTCCATTCCACGAATCATACGTTCAAAATTAACCAGGAAAACTACTGCACCTCGCCGGAAAAGGAATGTAGCTGAAGAGGTAGTAATTTCGTATAGCTACGTGAGTCACTTTCATTGGGCGCATATATCCAATTTGAATAGCATGATGTCCCGGAAACAAAGTTCTGTCCCTGGGCCTCTGTCTCTATTCGAATCGATGCACGACTTCTATTAACTATTGAGGAGAATATTCGATTTAACATGATAATACACTGCACACGGCAAGGGCCATGCCTCCTGGTATCTGTCTAACAGTAGCCCCGCTCGGTATGTCATATTCAAACAATCTAGGCGCCCTCCAGGATTGATTCTGGGGTAGGGTCCACTTGATGGCACGCTTTAATCAAATCCCATGCGGTTGTTTTTATGGGATGAAAAAGTCCGATGTCGTTCTACGCCTCGGTTGCTGAGACAGGCCATCACATTGCGCGATGTATGGCTGGCTGCTCAGCATGAAGTCTCCCATCCAGATATCAAGGCTGTGCTTGTTGTGGTCGGATCGATACTAAGAAATGCAGGTGATATGGAGTATTGAGGTTTGGAGGCCTGCAACGAGAAGGAATTTGTCAAGGCACTCCCTGATTAGTTCATAAAGGATAGAGCGATAACTGTACTGTAATCCAAAATAAAAGAATCAATGGTATCTTTTCCTGCGTCGTATTTACGCACAATGACATTCTCAAAATTATTCCCCCTGTTTATCGTTCATGTTTTCTGTATTTTCCATGTGAAGATCTTTGTTGTTGCTGATGGAGATCCTGTAGACGGATAGGACTCCCAAGACCGCAATACAGAGCTGAATACCTAGTTGAGAAGCTGCATGAATGCCATTTAGTGATGAGAGAATTTTTTTTGGGGTATTCAACAAGCGATTACGCTGTTAACTCCTCCGTGGATATCCTAGGACTGCTGCGTGCCAGATTCCCACGGAGATGGACAGTGCTTTGGATTGCTCATCCGACAAGGGGACACGATGTTTCAATCCTCGTTTCCTGCTAGTTGAGCAAATGTGGGGTGTGTTTGATGAGACGGGGCTTTCCCTGCCAATTTGCATCCATCCAGAAGGGGTTTTCTGACGCAGGAACATGAAAAAAAAAAAAAAAAAAAAAAAAAAACCAGGTATTATGCTTGCTGCGAACTCGGAGCCCGAAGTCCCGCTTTTCCAATATTCCAACCTGAATGAGGATTCATTCCTCATTCAGCACTTAATGGCCCGCCAAACTCCTATCTTCGACAGAATCTCACGAATTCTCCCTTTCGTTGTTGCGGCACAAGTAGCAGCAGACCCAAATCAACGACGTCATCACATCAAATCTATCCGATGTTGATGGGTGCGGAGAGTGTTGTTCCATTGGAAGGCGGTCGATCGGCCAATGCGACGAGACGATGATACCATCAACATGGTCAGTCAACGGCCACAATGGCAGAGCGGACGAGCTGCAGTGCAGGGGCTCGCGGCTTGTTTTTTACAGATGCTGGAAGGTCATTTTACGCCCCTTTAGCGTAGTTGTTTAGTCTGCGGGGAAAGTTCGTGATAGGATTTTACCCCTGACTACCCTTGATGGGTCGGCAGCAAGAACGCAACCAATTCCTTTAGGCATCATCATCACCACCATCACCATCATTCTCTTATCTGGGCCTCTACGGTTGACAGTTTCCACGCGGCTGTTCTGTGCCCCTTTATCTTCTCTAGAACCTCATATTCTTCCTCCCCGGAGTTCTTCACACATTCCTGCCTCCTGATTTACTAATCATTAGACAGCTGGGCTAGACCACCACAGATGGCGCCGCTTAAATACCTACAGAACTTTATATCACAACGGAATTGACCTCCAGCACATTCCGTGGAACCTGTCAACTTCTGATTACGACAAGGAACAGCCATAGGCGCAACAACCAAGAAGTGTGGCGGGGCTTGCAAATATCGGTAAACGCCAACGAAATGAAGGGCATATCAAGATGTGAAGCCGGGAATCATTGTTTAGCCTGCAATTTTCGCCCTCCATCAAACCAATCCTTAGAAATACGAACCTGAAAAATGTTGCCCCGTATCAATTTCCAGAAGACTCTCTTCCGCTCCTCCGATCGAACTAGTTATTTCAAATTTGAAGAACACCCCCTCCTTCACATCAAATTAGTGAGTGATGCATGGCCAAGGTGATGTTGGGCACACTGAAAACCAATATATATGAGAGCAGACCCACGCTTCAACATGTGGCATTCAATCCTATTTCTGATCATCTCATCCTTCTTTGTTTGGGATATGATCGATGTGCGATATGCTGAGATGGCGATGGTTGGGGCGTCAAAGCGTTATTTTGCAGCCACAGCAATTAGATATCAGGAAATGAAATCGTATGCACACTCAAGGCCGTTGAAGCCAGGATGTGATGTGGCGTTGTCGCTAACCCTGTCGTATCTAGGCTGGAGATGGCACATTTTCGAGCGATCATGGCTTGCGCTATCCTGCTAGCCACAACCTCCATAAGCACCATAATTCACATCAAGGGACATAGCTCATTGGTCTCCCCACAGTTACAGTGACTCTTAACATGTCGATGTTGCATCAACAATTGCCCGGCTGTCAACTCTCGGAAGGCTGAGGAATGTTGGAGCTGGTCCCTCCAAACACCAACCCACCAACTATGGCGGCCATTCCGCGCAGAGCATGGGGTTTTCTTTCGTTCCGTTGGGGAATGCGGAAGAATGCTTCATGTGCCGTTCACGCAATTACCTAAGCCCAATGTCACACTGCGTTGGGCATTACACAAAGCCCTCTCAACGTGGAGGCTTCTCTCTGTACCTTCACTCGTATTCTTGGCTGAGGTTGCATGAAATTGGGAAACCAGGTTTGTGGATCTCCAAGGACCGTCTTCCCGCTTTCTGTTTTTTTTCGGTTTGGCTGTGGAGTCCCGGTAAAGTAGCCCGGGAGCTCCAGAAGGGTGTCGATCAATCAGCCCCAGTTGCTATATAAGGCACGCTGCTCCGCTCCCGAAAGGAAAAAAAATTATCAGCAACCGAATCCAAGCCCAGTCCTGCCTTCAACTGAGCGACATTAGTTTGACCCTCCCAACATGCACCTCCGGCGGCTGCTACAGGCCGCGGCCACAGCTATATGCTTGGCAGGTGTTGCAGTTGAGGCTGTCGATGTTAACCCACTACCCGCTCCCGCTGATATCACCTGGGGGACTTCCGGGCCCATCCATATCAGTGAAAGACTTGAGTTTAGAGGACCCAACAACAATCTTCTCAGGGCCGCCTGGAGGCGCGCATCTGACGCAATCAGAACTATCAGATGGACTCCTGCCGTGGTCGAAAAACCAATTCCAACATTTGAGCCGTTCCCGGGCAGTTCAAAGGCACGGCGCGACAGCGTTTGGCCACCCCAGCGCTCCCTGGTCAGAATGGTCAATGTTAAAGTCAAAAACGAGCAGGCCGAATTACAGCATGGCGTTGACGAATCCTACACTCTGGACATCAAAGAACGATCTAATTCTATTGATATCACTGCCAACACCATCTGGGGAGCTATGCATGCCTTTACTACACTCCAGCAGATCATCATTGCCGAGGGCTACTGGCGACTGATCGTCGAACAGCCAGTCTCCATCAAGGACCAGCCACTGTATCCGTATCGCGGCATCATGGTCGATACTGGTCGTAATTTCATTAGCCCAAAGAAAATCAGAGAACAACTGGACGGAATGGCATTAGCGAAGCTCAACGTTCTCCATTGGCACATGACTGACTCTCAGTCCTGGCCTGTCAAGATTAACCGCTATCCCCAAATGACGAAGGGCGCCTACTCCCCCCGTGAAGTATACACGCCAGAAGATATCCGCCACATTGTCCAATACGCCAGGGAACGTGGAATCCGCGTCATCCCCGAAACTGATATGCCAGGCCACTCTGCAAAGGGTTGGGAGCAAGTCGATCCTAAGATGGTCGCTTGCGCCAATTCTTGGTGGTCTAATGATGTTTGGGCGCTTCACACTGCAGTCGAACCAAACCCAGGTCAACTCGATATCATCTACGACGGAACTTACAAGGTCGTGGAAAATGTCTACAAGGAGCTCAGTACTCATTTCCCCGATAATTTCTTCCACACCGGTGGCGACGAGGTGCATCCTAACTGCTTCAATTTCAGCAGCATTATCCGGGATTGGTTCGCTGAGGACTCTAAGCGTGACTTCAACGACCTACTTCAGGTATGGGTCGACAAAGCTTATCCGATTTTCAAAGACCGCCCCTCCCGTCGCCTCATCATGTGGGAAGATGTCCTTCTCGGCGGAACGCATGCGCACACTGTCCCCAAGGACGTGATCATGCAATCATGGAACCTGGGTCCAGAAAACATCAAGAAACTCACTTCTCAAGGCTACGACGTCATTGTCTCTTCTGCCGACTTCCTCTACCTTGACTGTGGTTTCGGAGGCTGGGTCGGCAATGATGACAGATACAATGTCATGTTCAACCCAGACCCAGCCACACCAAACTTCAACTACCTTGGACCTGGCGGCTCGTGGTGCGCCCCGTACAAGACCTGGCAACGTATCTACGATTACGACTTCACCGTCGGTCTCACCGAGGACGAGAAGAAGCATGTCATTGGCGCTTCGGCACCGCTGTGGTCTGAGCAGGTTGACGATGTGGTGATTTCGACAAAGTTCTGGCCCCGCGCTGCGGCTTTGGGCGAGCTGCTATGGTCTGGCAATCGTGACAAGGAGGGCAAGAAGCGCACGACCAAGATGACTAGCCGGATTCTGAACTTCAGAGAGTACTTGTTGGCAAATAACATTCAGGCGGCACCATTGCAGCCCAAGTATTGTCTCCAGAACCCGCATGCGTGTGACTTGAATTACAATCAATCCGTGATTGAGTAAGTGGTTGAGTGTTTCCACTGGTACAATTGATGATGGTGATGTTGTGGCTTCTTTATTTCATTACATGGACATATTTTGCATCATCCCATTCCTTGTGCTTGTCTGCATATTTCCTTTCCTCTCTTCCAACACACATGCACATGCCATGTTCCATCTGACTACATTAATTGCTGCATTGCAGCTCATTATGTATTTATTTTACTTTTTGGTTGCTCACTCCACCTGCGTGCTAGCAGTATGGTGGTTAGCACCAAGTAGTCTTTGGATTGCAATTCCCCTTTTAATCAAAGGAAAACCAGAGTGGTAATATTTAACCACTCTGTTTCTTGTGTATTCGCAATGCAGCACTTGTAGTAGATATACTTTTTAACCTGCACCAAAAACCAATGCGAAGATCAATGGCAGGCTCATTAGGATCAAGTTTGAATTTTAACCCAAACTAGTCTGTGTTAGCACATACCAAGTAAGGATTAGGTGAAAGAGAGCTAAACCAAAATCAACTCTCACACCATGGGAAGTATGGGGATGATTATAAAGAAAATAAATAGGGCTAGAAATTGAGGAGGGAAAGAGAGGAGTGGGCTAAGTAGTTTAAACGCAGATCCTGTCAGGGTGAAGACTTGGAAAACTGTCTAACTGATATACTGCCGTCTGGTGTATATTCAGGCCACGAAAATAAATTATATAAAGATATCACGGAGCCAAAGCCGATTGTAGTGGAGTTGAATGGAAGGAGGCTAAGATATATGATCCAAATGAGAAAGAAAGGATGAAAAAAAAAAAAAACCGCCCATCTTGTAACCGCATCACGCAAGTCGGGGCGGGGTTTGTCCTCGTACTATCTTCATATATCCAGCATAGCAATAAAAACAAAATATATGGGAATCAAGGGGATGAATATAAGTATAAGTAGTCGAAAAAGAAAAAGGGGTAAGCGAGGCAACCAAGTACCTTTGAACAAAAAATTCAAACAAGAGAAGAGAAGAGAAGAGAAGAAACACTCATCTCGTGAAAAATTATACGTATATGCCCAATATAAATTATTAAAAAATTATCTCTCTGTGCATTCACTCCTCTCGCAACACCTCACCGGCCCTAACTCCATCCCGCACATTATATCGACTCGTCTTCCTCCCAACTTTCAACATGCTGAGTCGCTTCATCATTGAATCTCGAACTCCACCACCACCGTTACTATCAGCAACAGATGCAGCAGCGGCAACATCTGCTGTCACCGTGGCGCCAACATTCGCTCCGTGGGAATTATAAACGGTATGCTTGCTATTGTTATTTTGAACCGTCGTAGTCATAGTCGTCGGCACCGGCATTGTCACTTTTGTAACAAGCCGTTCCGACGTGACCGGACGACCGTTATTATTGGAACTCGCACTCGCGATCGTAGAATTGTTTTTATTATTGCTGCTGCTCTTGGTTCCACGGCCTGCATTCGATACCGCTCGAGTAAGTTGGCTCACTTTTGTAGCGGCATTGCTAATGCTGTTACTGACACCAACGTTGTCGTTGTTCTCCGCATTAGATGGCTGGGGGGCAATATTGCCATTTTTCTCATCCTGTGATCGAGAAGATCGCGCACGTTCTGTTATCCGTTGCTGTGTTGTGCGAATATCTTCAGTAGAAGTCGCAGGCGCAGAGACCGATAAGCTATTCTTGCGCACATCGATTCCACCGCCACCACCAAACCAGCTACGTCGCTTTGACCCGGAGTCGCGGTTCCTATTGCGTGACCGACGGCTTGCAGAGCGGCTGAGTCCGACGGATACGGGATCCGTGGCCTCCGTTTTTGCAGTCGACGGGCGCGATGTGTGGGTGCCGTTCAGCTTAGATTCGGATTGCCGTCGTGCCTCGTTAATGGTAGAGGCAGTGATTGTAGAGTTTGAGTTAGTGGCGGAATGGTTGGAACGTTTGAAAGGATTCAGACTGATCCGGTGGGTGGTGATGGTTTTCTCGTGGGATTTATTAGTAGCGGAAGGGGTTTCAAACCGACGCGTACTGCGGATGAGTTCCTGTTCGGGGCTGGTGGAACGGGGTTGGGTTAAAGGCTGTGGTCGAGGAGCAATTAGCGGTTCAGGGCGACTGCTAAGAAGGCTAAGAGGTTCTCCACTTTCAGGAGCACTGAAGACAGGAGTAAGAGAGGCAACCTCTGGGGCAAACACGACCTGGAAACGGCTGCTAAGTTCCGCCTGGGTAGCTTGGTAAGCAGGACGATTGTACAGTGCGAGGCAACGTTTCAGTGCAAGAGTATGATCGATCAAAGCAACGGCCATTGCGTTGTTCAGAGGGTTGGCGGGATGTGGAGCCTGCTCCTCAGTCCCGCCATCTTCTGAATTCATATAGGCTTTACTCTCGTCTACTATAAATTGTCGATAAAGCGCAACACAGCTTGAAGGAGATGACTCAAGATCAAGAAGGCGGCTTAGAACTTCTGTTAAGCCTGTCAAATTGAAGTCCTCCCCAGACGAGGCTTGCCTCTCAAGTATCATGAGCTCCTGGGTTTTGCGCCAGGTTCGCTCAATTGCTGTTTGGAGAGGGGTAAGGGCTATTTCCTCCGCCGAGATGATTTCACTTCTCCGAAGTATATTCGGGAAGGGTTCAGCTGTTGTGAAAACAGTTTTGACGACCCACTGTTCCTTCACATCATTTCCACTGGTGTGTCGTTTGGAGGTTATTGAAAATTGGGAAGGCACTGAGGATAGCAAATGTTCTCGGACTGAATAGGGCACCTTAGATCGCTGGTAGACAGGGTGAGTCATATCTTTTTGTACACTGACAGCAGAAATTCGCAAGAATTGTCCCTCAAGATCGTCTATATCATCCGAAGACACGATATGGGCGGCTGGGTATTGTTTTTGCATACGGTCAGTGAACGTCGCCATCCTATCAGTCGGAGACCCTTCGAAAATATATTGCTTATCCCTGAGGGTAGCCGGGAAGCCAAGGCCCTTGAATGTAACACGGAAATATCTTTGAGATGGACTGTTGTCTTTGACAATGGCATCGTAAATCTTTGCCATCGATGCCTGGGTTCTTGAAAGTTTGGAAAAATCAAGTACGGTGTGCTCGTAATGATGTGCAAGTTCCCGGTAGCAAGAGAGTGCATGTGCCCAAGCTTTGCCATCCTCAAAATGTTGAATGATTTCAAAATACAAAGCCTCTTTCCGCTCAAAGGACGTCTGTTCTTGGAAAACGGGGTTCGTCAGCGCAGGTACCCGCTTGGAGATATCCCAGTCATAAAGATCCGCGTGGAACTGAAGAGCAAGGCCTGCTTCAGTGTAATTACGCGCCGCAATTTGTCCAAGAGCAAGCTCGTGCACGTATCGAATAAATATATCCTCCTTTTCCATGTCTTTCATAAACTCCATAAGCTTCAGGGTATTGAGGCTCCCCGTGATATTACCATTTTGAGATGCAACCAAAAGATCCAGCAATTCGTCGACAGTTGCAACGAGTTCTTTCAACGCCACAAGGAGGTCTGCATCCGGATTTGAAGAGTTTATTTCAAAAACGTCCAGCAGCTCGTTGATAAACAGTTTCTGAGTCCCACTCTCACTGACATTCTTTGTTTTGAATAACAGGTCTAGACTGGAGATTATCTCAGCTTCCACGAATGAAAGATCTTCATTGAGTTGCCATTCGCTAACGATCATTGTCTGCAGGATCATAACGGCGACATGCCGGAGACCTTCATGGACACTGAGGCAGAGTTCGATAATAGGACAAACGAGGCTAGGGACATATTGAACTTGGTACCCGCCCAGCTTTTTCACGAGATAGCGCTCTTGTTCTTCCGAACTTGTATCCCAACCGATTGCTTCCCATGCTCTCCGTAACAAATCAGCACCGTGCTCGCGCACATCACCGGCAATTTTCCACACGGCTCGACGCTTTTGCTCTGGGAATGTCTCGAGGGTGAGCGCATCACTTGAGACGAGTTTCAGAAGAGTCTCGAGAAATAATTTCCATAGCTCCATGTCAAAATTATCCGCGTCGTCTGGCGTGGGAAGAAAAGAGCTGATCAGCATCGTTAATAGATATTCTAGACTTTTCATGGTCGATCGGTGATGATAAATATGTAGACTCAGCCACGTTGAAGGGTACGCTTCACAGCTAAGGATGGATTTATGGGTCTCGAGCGCCTGTGACAAGAACAAGGCTAGGTCATCGCCCTTCAACGATAGCGGGGTCGGATTGGGTATTGTTGCGAGCGACGCAATAATGGCTGCAAGTTCTACAAGACTCTCCTCGAATTTCTGTGTCACATTGGACTGTTTGAGTTGGAATGGGAAAGTTTTGCTGAACAGCATTGATAGCCAATTCGTTCCCTCGACACCATCGGCAACAAGAGCACAATATGATGCTACAGCCTTGGGCATGTATGCGTACATTTCGGGGGACGGATGCTTTAGTTGCTCCGCTACAATTGACGAACAGAGTCGAACCTGGTCTCGATACTGGTCAGTAGCATCGTCTGTCTGTCCCCAGTATGGAGAGAGCCAGTCGACACAGTGAGAGAATAACGCTTCTCTATCTTTTGGGCTCTCGAACAGGGGAAGCCGGATATAGTTAAGGATCAAAACCAACTTATAAAGGATAAGCATGCTCTTGACATCCTCGCAAGAATCCATGAAGCTCACAGCAATATTAATGATTTCTTCCTTGGTCAGCGCATTTGAAAGTTCGGGCAACCATGTATGAAAATGCTGTACAACCAGAGTCTTGCTGCCGACCAGTATAGGAGCAGGGTTTTGCATGAGAGCTTCCACAGACTTAAAGATGAAATGTAAATCCCGGTTGAAGGTCGATTGAACCTTTGTGATGCCGATGCCTTCCTCCTTTGCTTTCTGTTGTTCCCTGGCGTTAATGATGAATTTTAGAATATGTCGTCCAACTTTGAAGGCAGCACGAAGGTTACGAGATTGCTGTGAATCCGGTGTCGCTTGAAGAAGGCGGCAATAGCTTCGAATCAGACATGGAGTAGCAAACGGGAAGTTGAAGTGTTTTTCGGCATAGTGGTCGACCAAAGGCCCAAGGTTAAATCGACGGTCATGCACAATACCAAGGACAGTGACCAAGTCATTGAAAACTAGATCTTCATACTCTTCATTTCCAGAATTCTCCACAATAATCCCAAAGAGAGCGTCAAACACATCCCGAAGTTGTTTAACGATTTCAATTTCTGGAACGAAAACGATTCTTTTTAAAAGTTCCAGAACCTCCGTTGGCGACCGTTCTCGCCAGTTTATGAGGCCCAAAATTACGTGATCCTGTGAGTATTCTGTACTACAGAGATCCGTTTCTAGGGACAGTGTTGCTAGAGGACCAGTAACAGCTTCGTCTTTAGTAGATTCGTTCTTTCCAAGTGCACTCCAGGGAAGGGATAAATATGCGCCGCGACCATTTTCAATGTTTGAAGTAGACTTGTCGTAAGCATGCAATAACAAGGAATGAGGGCCGTCACGAATAAATGCTTGTTGGTCCCACAGAGGCATCCAGCTCAAAGCAAAGGGAAACTCAGGAGCATCAGCTATGCTCATAACAAGATGCGCAGTGGGGACTTGATCTGGGGGAATGTTCAATCGAATCGTTTGGTTCCAAGGGACGCCTCTCTCTGCAACAGTAGTTCTCCACGCAGTTTGGCCTGGTCCGTTGGAGGAAGGGTAGATACAATGTTCAATCCGTACTCCTGCCGTATTACGGACTTCGAGGGTCAACTGGAGGTTCCGTAAACCTGTAACCTGCGGGACCGGAACCTGACAGTTGATCGGATGAGAAAGCAGGGCCTCTTGTGAGATGGTTGCTCGATTAATCGTGACGTAGATATCGGATCTTGGTTTAGTTGGCGCTCCGGAAAATCCAATTCGTTTTGTGTGTGTGACGTTATGGAGGGAAGTAGGGTTGTTTCGTACAAGCGTCTCAGCATCTTCGCTAGTGAATGGGTGGAGCTGTACATGGACCCTTGCCGCGCGAAGCGATCTCACATACTGTTTTGTCGGACTATAGAGAAGGGACCGTACGATCTCATCGAAGCCATCAGAGTAGTCATCCTCTTCATCGTTTGCACGAAGGGGGGACCAGATATTAACGACCTGCTCGACCTCCCTACCTTGCTTGGCTATGGCGCTTATATCCAGTGCTCCAAGCCCCACTACTCTGATAACTGTGCGCTCTTTACCGGGGGTATCAGTTTCGCTAGGCTTGGCTGTAACCGAGTCGCTCGACTGTGGTGGATGTCTTGATTGCTCTTTTCCAATTTCAGGACCTAAACCTCTAGATTTGGCGCCCCACATCATACTACGCCTGGCCTTCAAGCTACCTTTTCCGGCGCTATTGATACCCGAAGCCACTTTATTTGATAAGGACCCATCACGGGAGCTCGATGACCGAGATTTTGGTGGTGCATTGATCCTAGGTGACTCAGATCCCAAGGCCTTGATGACAAGGTACAGCTTCGAATCGGAGTTAGATCCTTCTCCAATATCAGTAGCACTCAAGTCCGTAAAGAGGGTCTTCAACTTAGTGTTGTTAACCAACGTAGCGAAAGTTTCAGCGGTCGGCAGGTCTAAAGAGTAGGTTTCTGAAAGTTGTCGTATATCTCCATTTGCTTGTTTCAACCATAGACTGGCGGCGAGAGTGATCGAACCAGCATCCGTCCCGGAAACTGCATTCACTTCAAGAAGCAGATGATGGAGAGAGATATTATCGAGTAGAGGAGTAAGTCCACGATCAAGCATGCTCATTTCGGATTGAAGCTTGGTCAATTCCACCGCTGAATCGTCTCCAGTAAGCAAGCGGCCTCGTTGTTTTGGATCGCGAACAACCACTTCCCCGCTCAGCATTTTATTTCCCCGGACGAGATTCCACACAGTTTCTTCTCGCAAGGCCGCACGCTCTTGCGCTGTTAGGACATTGTGCAACAACTGTCGTCGTGCAAGGTCTAGTTCTAAAACAATATTCGACATATTCTCAAGAGTCGTGTATTGTCGAGTCAAGAGGAGTTGGTGTATATTTGTAGAATGCCATTCCCGTAAACATGACGCGATTTCGTCCACGAGAGGCTCTGCGGCCGAAGTGGGCGTTTCATCACCAATTTTCAGCATGGGGACAGGGGCAGGTGGTTTAACAGCGCTAGGGTCACGGGGGCCTAAGGATATCGGTGTCAATGGCAAAGAAGGGGACACAGATCGTCGGCTACCTCCTTTTTCCTCTAGTTTTATAATTGTAATTTGGGATATCTTCCGCGACGCTTTAAGGTCACCTACGCTAGTGGCAAGCGTCCTGCCATCCGTGAGGGAAAAACTGTCAGGGGATGCGGTGCTGGTTCTCGAGCCAGCATATTTTCTTGGAGGGAGCTGAGTGCTCAATCTGCCGTCTCTTGACCCGTCTACATCACCTAGGACCTCTCGCACCTCCACGCAATTTTTGGGAAAGATTCCTGAGAATACCCTTGCCTCGAGCGTGCGCCCCTTCACGCTGGTTAAGCCCGCCAGTAGTGAAGGAGGCGCAACGAGATAACCCCGATACCAAGATCCATTAGCCCCTCCTTGTTCAATTATGTAAAGTTCATCGCCAAGTTCTAGTGGGAGGTCCGCGGGAGACGAAGGCTGGAAGGGATAGATTGCGACAGCGAATGCAATCCGAGGAAGAGGTCGCCAGGGCATGATTTGTGATTGACGAAAGTAAGGAAATCGGAACCGCGTGGTGGGGATTAAAAATTAAAACCCGTGAAGGGGAAAGGATCAAAGAGGTATTGGAGAAAGACAGGATAGAAGAAAGAGCTCTTGCGGGATTGCGAGAGTATTCATTCAGAACCTGATCGCTTCGTGACACGGTTTGCGGAAGCGGCAGCTAGTTCATGTATGGCAAAGGAATCCGCGAATTCCAACCACGACGGGGAAATAAACTAGCTCGAGTCAGTCAATGCATCAATTACTATATTTTTTCCATAACAAGCTGAGGAATAAAACCATATATTTCGGGAGGAAGAGGGGAATGAAATGGGAATAAGCAATCATATTGGGGTGACAGTTCATACTAGACGTCCACTCCTCGAAGAAAATATTTCAATCGAAAGTGCTTCCCCAGATCGATCCCCTGGGATGCACGGACAAATATTGCCCCCCACCAAAAACGAGGAGAAGCTTGACTTTCCACGATGCCGGCCTGGCCTTGAGATATTGGAAAGAACCCTGTTTTGCCTGTTGTTGGTAATGGCCAGAGGGAGGGGAGAAGCAAATGGATTAATTGCTAGCAGTTCCCGCTGTGGACTTCTGCCGCGGTTGGATAGTTCCAGAAAGTATTGGGTTTGGAGCAAGATGCCCTTGTCAGCTTTCTCCTATTTCTTGGATAGCGAGTCGGCTAGTGCAGGGAGCTAAAAGAGGGTGGATGCTGTGATAGGCGCACTTGGCCGTTGTTGGCTGGAGAAAGTCCTGGAAGCTGTGGAATACGGAGTATTAGATATTCAATTGGGGATGTCAATCACCTTGGGCACAGACAACTATTATTTAACACAAAGGGTCGATGTTTGGCTGACTCTTGGGACAAATATTTCATATTTTTGTTGCCCTAGACAAGCTTGCTTCCGTGCCCCCAACTTCTAGCTCTCAGCGGAACCAGAGCCCGCCACAAAACTCTGCACAGGGCACAGAGTAAGCTACCCTACAACTTTTTCGGCTTAACTGCCAGGGCATCACGGTAACTAAAATAAATAATATATGCTACTATTATTGTTAGTTGGCTGTGAGCACGGGGCGCCGTCGAATAAAAGCGTTCTTTTCTTGAGAACAGAAACTGTCCATTCATTCTCGGTATTAGGTAACCTCAAGAAGAGTTAGAGTTAGTTAACGAGTTAGTTAGCCCAAGAAGTGTCCTGCGCGTTCTTTGCTACTAGTATTTACTTATTAATTTTTTTTCGTGGAAATAGTGCGGATAATTAATGGATTCTAGCTGTTCCATGTCCTTTATATGGAGTACCGTGGTAGTATGGGTAAACCCAGTCCAGGTTCCCCTGACAGCCTACAGCGCCACCAGAAACAGGATAAGAAGAAGAGTGAAAGCTTCAATTTTCCATAACAACTGTGCACATATTACTATATAGACTATCTAGCTAATAAAATGCACTTTCAGCCTCTTTCCCCAATAAATCCAACCAAAAATCCTCAGCTCTCAAAAGTACCAAAAAGTGTGTTTGTTAGACCACATTCCGGGTGTGCTATCCAGCAAGTTCCATGGGGGTGATAAATGGATAGAATGATACAAAACCACATATCTCCATCGATGCCTTGGTGTCCTAGACAAGAGCTATCCTAGTCCAGCTGCCCAGCTACTATTGTAGGGACCCTTTCCAAGCACAAAGTTGAAAACAGACTATACACAAATTGTCCTTCCGGGTTTACTCTGTACAGTGGTTCATAATCCGCTTGGAAGGGAAAAAAATCGAATTTTAAAGAAAAAAGCCAATGCGGGTATTTAGAAAACGTGTAAGGCAGATCAAAGTAATCAAGGGGAAGATGGTGTATCTAAGAAACACAAGCAAATGAAAGAAGAGGAAACTAGCAGCGTTGGAAATCGCAAAATAATAACAAAGGAAGAGAGGAGGGCGGGGACGGGGAAGAGGAGTAAGCAGAACGGATATAAGGTATAAAATTTGAACGTAACGGCGTGCTAGATCTCATTCGACCTTAAACACCGATAATATCATTTCCAAAATCAGGGAACCGGAGAATATAACCGCCACGACGATTGAAAAACGGAGACTCAAATTCTTCCTCAATCATCGCTTGAACATGGTTATAGCCTCCTCTTTCCGCCACTCCAATTCCATCTGCCCCTCATAAACCAGATCAATTATATGTCTCATACGATCATGTAGTTCTGAATACTGCGTCTCGCATTCTTTCAACACCTTTGCCACTAAACTGCGTGAAACGCCTGAATCATCTACATCTCCAAAATGTTTTTCAATACGCTTTTTCAGAGCATCGATACCGCGTCGCAGTTCCTTCGCATCGTACGAGGTGAGAAGTTTCTTCGCAAAAATCCGTGAATGGCTGGCACGGAGGGCGATATCGGTCGGCGTCGCAGCTGTCTGGAGGAGGGATTCCGTAGACTCGATAAAGTCAAGCATTTTACCAAGGGGCCGGCGGATCACGGCATCTATATACAACCGCAAGTGTTCGTGCAGATCATGCGCAGCTCGATCTTTCCACTCAGCGAGAATCATGTTATCGCGACAGTCAACTTCTTCAATGTAGTTGTTCATATTCTCAATCAAGAGGATATGATAATTCAGTGCTTCTTTGTCTTCTGGGTCTTGACCGCCTCCGGACGCAACATGTTGCTGGCCAGGTCCCTCTTTGGCAATAAACTTCAAACTATCCCACATGGCACGGTTGATTCTTTCATAGGCATCGTTCACACAGGAACGTATATCAAAGCTCTCTTGTGAGGCTAATGGGAGCATACTTTCGATCGATGCAGAGAAATTTGGGAAAATTCTCATGAATGAGATAACTCCTTTCCGCTTGTTCACCATGACTTTTGTTTCTTCAATGGCCCGGATTTGTTCGTCGACGAACTGATTGAAAAGTCCCATTAAACGAGAATGAATTTTCTGGAGACTGTGAGCAATGAACTCCTGGCTGGTTTCATCAAAGGTTGACAATTTCCTCTCCAGAGCCAACAGGATGCCAACTCCTTGCCTATTTAACTTGTCAGCTCAATGGATGTTTTTTGGAGTTTCGGTCGCGTAAACTTACAATGGGTCTGTTCTAATGGACCACTCCGCTAGATTCTGTATATCAGTGATCCAAGAAGAAAATATTTCTTCCATAATCTGCTCCACCTTCTTGGCCATCTCGCGATCTGGGTCATAAAACTCGTTGATGTTCAGGTTGGGTAATCTTCGGTCCGCTGGCCGAGCAGTTAAAATCAAATCCTGGAATTCAATGCTTGAGAGTGACGTCATATGAAAGAATTTCACCACGAAATTTTGCTCCGCAGCAATTAGTTTCGTTGTATCTTCTAATGAACCGCCGAAAACTTCATAAGCCTCAATCTTTCCATCAGATTTGTCCGTTACGGGCATTCGCGAGGTGCCCGCGACACGAACCGTTTTGCCTCGCCTCACGGTCAGCTTCCGGGCAGCGGTGGTGATACCCTCTCCATCACGTTCCTTGTCATGATGTGTGAATAGCAGCTCTTGGTCGTCACCTGAAGGCTTCCGCCCTTCGCGTTTCCAGGCCATAATATTATCCCTGAACTCGTTCTGATATGTTTTCTTCATCTGTTGTTCATATTGCGTGGTAATGGCAGTCCAATCCGCCGTGCTGACCTCACGAGCGAAAAGCATGAAAGCGTTATACATCCAAAGTTCTTGTCGGGCAGTATCATGAGCACCCAAGAAAATTTTTCCTGATTTAGAGCTTGAAATTAAATCCATCGCTTTTTGCTCCGCAATTTTGAAAGAAAGCCCCATGTACTGCTTTAAACGTTGGAGGAAAAGCTGGGCTTCGTCACGGTATTCCCCCTTTTTCTCCTTCACCGCGCGCATCTGGCCAACTTCCGCATCTGCGTAGATTCCAATTGCACCACGGTCGCCAGCAGCATCAGCTAGTCGCCTCTTATTTATTCTAATGTCAGGATCAATCATCACCATTGCTTTGTATAGGATGGCAAGGGAAGACTCGGCTTCTTCGACACCGTCTGTGCTGCTAAGGGATGCTTCTCGGAGAGGTCGGAGGTCAACGGAAGAGATGGAAATGGTTTTGAGGAGATTTTGTAGTTCATTTTGGAGAAGTTTTTGATTCGCAGTTTGGACCTGTAACCCTTGAGATTGTGCTTCGATATAAGCAACATCATCCACTAGGGTCTAAGGTTTGTTAGTACTTTAAATGCCATATGCGTAAAGGTAGGAGGAGGACTTGCATTGAGTTCATGTGAGTATAGCATCAGTAGACCATCCAGTTCATCACACTCGGCAATTGCTTTGTCAAATAGTTTTGCGAGCTGATCTACCTTGCCTTCTTGCTGTTCAAGATGTCCTAGCCAACTACTTGCTTGCACCCGTCCTATCTCGCGCCGGACATCTGCCTCAAGATCATCAACCCGTTTGTCCTCACTCAGTTTCCCATGCCATCCTATGTCACTTAATATATCATCGAAGGAAGCTCCCCTACCCTCCAAAAGGCTTGGGTCGATTGCGAGCGCCGTACAATAATTTGCCGTATTATCCTCACGGCGCGGACGCCGACGTTCTGCTTGTGACGGTGACACTTTCGAGGAGGCAATTTCCGGTGGACTAGCTATAGGAGTCGAAATCCCTTTGGATGGCTGAGGCTGGAGTGCAGTCTCCGTAACCTGGACATTAGCCACTTCTTCAGCCTTCGAAATTTCTGTTGGAGGAACAATAGACTGCGTATCCTTCGTAGATGGTTCTGTCCAAGGAGGAACAGTAGTTTTAACGGAATCATCGGTCATGGTCCTGGATTGGGGCGCTGGAATCACGCCAGTAATACCATCTGGTTCCTCCCCACTCTTCCCTTTGCTGGCCAGTAATCTATCTGCCGCACCCCCAGGTCTAGGTTTGAAAGCGCTATAAGCGGTAGCTGCTTTTCGCAGAGTAGACGCGAGTTCGGCAGGCTTCTTTTTCACCATTGGACCAAGTCCTGGACGATGTGTCTCTCCTTTTTCTTCCGTTAGAGGCTTCTCAAGTGATTCAGCGAGAGAAATAGGCGTGGTGGACGATGAGAGCTTTCTAGGTATATCGGATATTTCGCGCACAATAGGACTTTCCCTGGCGTCAGGTGAGGATTTTTTAACAACTTCTTCAGGTTCGTTTACCGTGCGAGTATCAGATTTGGTATTGATACTAAAGTCTCCAGAACCTGATCTTCGCAGCATTGGAACCTGTCGTTGCGCGCTCGCAGACTCCGAGGTGCCTAGGGATTTCTCGCTCCCTCTAGAAAGAGAGCGGGCGTCAAGGTTTCGGTGATTTTCTGGAGTGAAAGGAGCGATGAACCGACCCTCCGTCTTACTCTTAATCCCTTGTTCCTCAGAGCTACCTTTGGACGTTGGAGGACGTTGCAACGTGGCAGGAGCAGAATGCTCAAAAGCACCCAACGGAGTTGGTTTACTTTTACGAGCTTCGGAATCAAATTGAGCACCCGATTCAGAACTGGACATCTTACTATTTTCAATTGATCGAACGTTATCACTCGGAGCTGGCGTTCGTGCCGGACGAATGCCATTTTCGTTGACAAACTGTGATCTAGCTTGGTTTCCCGTAGAACTTGATAAAGGATTGGGTGCTGGAGATATACCAGGTGGCCGGGCTCGCGGGGACTGGGCCGCCTGAAATGGCGTCGGGGTGTGCGAATTGAGGGTACTGCTTGCGGTTGGATTCGAAGATAAATCACCACGAAACCCTTCTTGCTGGGGCGTTTTAGATGAGGCGAATTCAGAGTGCGGGCTTTGCCCTTCATCCTGCCCCGGCGGAGCGTGCAGGAACTGTTCCTGAGATGTCTGTATTCTTGGTTCTCTTGCTCCATCACGACTTGGAAAATGATTGGTAGGATACAGTGGTTGAGGCGTGTTGGATTGATTTTGCGCGGGCCTGGCCTGTGGCCCAGAACCATCTGGACGGTCTAAGGGGAGACCACGCGATCCTGGGGAAGGACCATTTTGCGCGCCAGGAGCCACAGTACCGGTAATTGTATCTCGATCGCGAGAGTCGAAACCAAGGAGCTCTGGTACCCTACCACCAGTGTACTTTTTATAGATCTTTACCAAACTACCAATAAAGAAGTCCCTCTCCTTTGGAGTTGCAGCCTGCCAATAGTAAGGTTTGGATACAGTCACCACAAATCCAACATTCGATGCCCATATTTTCTGTTGTTGCTCAGAATTGCTTGACGCAGGCATATGTTCGTAAATCTGGATATGGGATAAATCGTCCAACAGCCATGTTTTGCCGATTGAAAATGTGCCGTCATTATTCTCTCTTGCCTTATGCATGCGAACCCTCCCAGACTTTCTCACCGAAACGATTATCAAACGAGGCTTTTTGTTTTCAGGGGGTGAGCTCGGCGGGGCAGGTGTTGAGGGATACGCTGCATCCTCAGTAATTCGAATATGCGTAATATAGGACTCGAGAACTATTTGAAGCGCCTGGTTAGCAGCAGAAAATTACTCCAATAGAAAGTGAAAATTTTCTCCGGAAGCGCGGTGTCTTTCAGATAGGTCCCATAGGCATTATCCGTTAAATGTTTGCTTCCGTTACAAATGCTGCCAATGCGTTGCATAACCACAAGTATTCGGCGATCAATCCCGATATAAGGTAACCCACCTGAACCATCCACATCCTGCTTGCCAAAGCAGCATTGGATGAGCCGGCGCTTCTCATCGTCGAACCTCTCTGCTCTCGACATCCCCGTCGGCGCGGGGTTTGTGTTGCTACCGTTGCGCACACCCGCCATGGGACGTCGTTCCCTGGTGGGTGAGACATTTGAAGGCAGCCCCCGAGGGCGATCGCGGCTGTTCATGATCACAGTTTCGCCCGAATCGGATGCTGAGAGTAGATCATCGAGACACTTGGCATAATTCAAGCATATCAGACGGATAAATAGGACGAAATTCAAAGGAACAAGTTATGCCACGTTGGGAGCTGCAGTGGTTGGTATAGGGTTCGACAGGAACGAGGTGGTTGATAAGGGAATTGGTTATTTGGCGGGAACTAATAACTCGGGACGGGCGAGTTAGCGGCTCTTTCTTGCACCGATGTTATCGCACAGCGAGTTGGCCACCTTCTCATCATTTTGCATGTTTATAATCAAATATGACAACAATCACATAAGAAAAATAGATTAATTATATTAAGAATTATTTATAAATCGACTTTCACATGTATGAGCAGTATATTCAATAGTATTATATATACCACATTGAGATGTATTCTCATGAGAAATCTTTACTCTCTCTCTTTTCTCTTTATTAATGCTTTGTATACAATTTATTCCTTCTCAATTCTTGAAATATTTTTCTGAGCTATATATGTATAATCTCTCTCTTATTTTCTCTTTTACTTCGCACTTATAACTCTTAGTTTTTTATTTTTCTTCAGTAGAATAATAGTGCTAACTACGGAGTATATAACTAGGGGTTAGCGCCAAGCAGGAATCTTGGCACTGAGGTAAAAAAGAGAAGCATTTGATCGGGCTGAACCGCATGAGAATCGCCAAACTACAACACATCTCCAAGGTTTCTCTCAACAGCTGTTCAAGATCTAAGTCACCTGGCAATCGGCTTGCATTCATATACGAGAGCGAATTGGCGTTTCCCCCGCACCGCTGGCCTCCTAAAAACCATGCCTCCAAAAGGTGCTCCAACACGCATAAAACCACTACATTTGCAGACAATTCAGAAACTGCGAGTTAAGAGCCCGAATACTCATCAAGCAAACCCATGTCTTGCTGCCATGACAAGCGTTCTGAGTCAGCCCCCCGCCTCTCTCTTTTTTGCCGCAATTGCATAGAACTTTCTTATCTCATTTTGGGCAAGTGAGGGAACGAAAGAGATTGTGAAAATGGGCAACATATACTAATATGTATGGCTATGTTTTGGTGGCTTTTAGGTTGTTGGGCTTCAAACCGATCGGCGAGCAGCGGATGTTTCGCTTTAGAACAACAATTAAGAACCTGTATGGATAATGGTGTATGTTCCTTGCTCTCCCGTTTCTCCATTGCGCTGCGAGCAACCCCCAACTCCTTCATTTTCCTTTATTGTATTCTATTTGGTCTTTTGAATTGCAAGGACAATAGTTGGCTAATACAACAGCATTTAATTGGATTGTAGAAACCACAACGGAAAGGCAAGAGCACGATCAATTACCACCTCATGCGAATGTTTCCCAAGATATCGGGACCGAGAAAGAAGGACGGCGTGTTTCACTGAGCTTCTACTTATACATCTTATATTCGGTTCTGCTCCATTTTCGCTAGAGCTTCTAGTTATTTTATGTCAGCACATTTCATCTTTTGTATTATATCTAGGTCCCCTCGAACGAACACGGTGAGGTTACTTGGTAGCCCAGGATTCCCAATCCTGGCTTTAGTTTTGTTTGTTCTATACGGTTCAGAGAAATCATTTGCGACTGTATGAGTTGCCATGTGCTATGTTGCATAAGATGCTCCAATCGAGTGTTGGACTATCTGGCCAGGTGCAAGGAGAGCGAAAAAACGAGGATTCTAATACCATCTGCAAGATAGCTGGATTATCTTATACAAGAAATTGCTTCCCTTCTTTTCTTGTGGATTTTCAGAATCAAAAGAGTCATGTATGATTCATCCACGTCACGCCATTCTTCGTTAATTTACAGGAAGAATTTCATGACCCCATACTTGAGTCAAAAATTCACTAGTTGAGGTAAAACAAAGCCCGTTACCATTGACCCTGGCGGATTTTAGCAGCTTATCAAAAAACAAATTTCCACCACCCTCGCTGGACTGATGCATAAACAGGACTGCGAAAAGGTAGACAAGATGGGACATTAGACGAAGACCATTGGCCGTCAAACACGTTCGAATTTCAGTACCAATCTGTTGTTGGATGGCCGGACAGTGTATGCATCGATAGGCTCAATGCCATCGTCATCGATAATCTTGCTTGTGAAGTCCGAATAGATTGCAGCTACGACGAGTTTTATTTCTGATTGGGGCAAAAACAGCGTTATACTTGCTGTCCAAAAGGAAACAAAACGGATTCGTTTGGGGGGCGACGATGGGGGGTTTAATCACAACTTACCCTGCAGAGCTAAATTGCTCCCAACACACATCCGTCCGCCGCTCCCGAATGCCCATAACCACCGCCTCATGTTCCCCAATTCCACCGAGTCCATTGGTTTGAGCCATCGGTCAGGTAAAAACGACCCTGGGTTTGGGGAAACATCGTGGTTTCGATGGAGTGAGTATGCTTGCGCATTTACTCGAGTTTTCCGAGGAATTTAAAATCATCGTATCCCGCGAGAGTTGTAGATGGTGCTGGCGTTATTGGGGGTTGTATACCTGGGATCGGAGAGTGGAGGCGAAGCGTTTCCATAACGATTGCACCCAAAAGTGGTAAAGCATCGATAGCTTTTGGGTGCGGTAACTCGGTTGGGATTTCAGGGACTGATTGGGCTATTATTTTTGGTGAAAGCGTCTCCAATTCTTCGAAGCTCTCCCTGCAAATCAGGATTCCTCGATAGCTCCCGGTGAAAATAAGTAAGGGCAACAGCGCTAGTTTCATGATTAGCGGCAAGATGGTCAACATCTCGCAGGCTAACTCGAGACGCTGTTGCTTCAATGACTTCAAGGTTATCTCTGGTTAGCTTCTTTAGCAAAGATTGCTTAACTTGCTTATATACAACCGGTTCGCAGGCCGGATCTGTCGATGCAAGAAATTTTTCCGCATAATCGATCATCTCCAACCCCCAGTTCTCCATAACTTGGTTAGCCTTGTCACTCCATTTGGAAATTAATGGGATCTTTAGCATTTTGGCCAAATACGTCATCCTGGGAACTTGGTAAAAGAATTCAAATGGCTTTCGTGACTGATAGACTCTGAACCAATCTCTCGCGGTAGGAATGTCCTCCAAAAAATTGGTGCCAGATGCGAGCCCAAATATATATGCGGGAACAAAATCCATCGCTATAGCATTGATAAGCCCATGAACTTCTACATTGGCCTGAAATTGTATGTTCTGCTGGAGAACTGGTAGGAGATGTCGGCATATGATAGCCTGCGATATTGCGGCCATGTGTGGAGAAGCTTGCAGATAAAATTTGGAATATGTTTGCGCACCGAATGGGGTTTGGTCCCCTCCGTTGAGAACATGCTATCCTTCAATGCATGTCAGTCAGATCTAGATGAAAACTGGGCGTTCCACAGAGGCGGAAAAGTCAAAACAGATAACATACCCGTAAGCACCGAACACGCGAGGGTACCAGTCACGTTTTTCAAACCCACCAGCATAGACAGTCCGAATCCCGCCGTCGACACAATTTACGGATATTTCTGATGGCTCCAATCGAACGATGGGTCCGTATTTTTGGTGCGCTTTGTAGATGGTCCTATTCCCCTGCATCCGGAAGCGATTCCATAATATTCATGCAGGGGACGCCGGAGCAGAGATATCGGTGTTTGGTATTTTAGATAGCGGAGATATGAAGACTGGGTATGAAAACTATTTATACAAACAAGGAAGTAGGATGCCAACAGCAATCACGCCGGCAAGATGAATCTGTAAACCATGTCAATTTTTTGGGAGCCTTGCCTGGGAAACCCTGGAGCAGTCGGAGTCGAGGGGCTTATTGTGGGCGTTTACTTGTCCTTCATGCATGAGGCACTCAACCACAATAAACTCCTTGCGTAGACTTATAATTCTCAGCCACTTGGCCATGTGATATAAAGTCTGTAGCCTTGGAAGGTTAGTTACTTCCGGCGTACAGTCGAATGGTGCTCGAAAAATCTGGAATTCCACATCTTTTTTGAGCCTCATTCAACTTTTAGTGCCACTAAAACAATCTATATATAATTATTAGTCATTATATTTTTCAGGCTCTAACCCTCTTATCTACCTTGCATTTTTCAATATAGTGCTAAATTCTACACTTCTTGAAAGTGATGAGAAGCAATATGACGTTTATTAATAATATTGATCATGGATGTGTTTTAGATGGGATGGGATGGAATTCATCTGGTTCAAATTTTGCCAAGAAATTTTGAGCTTCATTCAACTGGAACCACTAGTTCAGTTACTTCCAATGTTCTTCTACACTGATCTAATTTCTATAAGCACTGACTCATACAATACTATGGTACTCTCTTTGCTCTTCTTTTCCTTTCCCTTCTTAAATGATTTGTCCTTTGTGGCATTTATGAAGTGCTAGCGCCGAATTCAGTAGCCCACCAGTTACAGGTTTCTTCTACAAATATTCATTGTTCATTATCGGAATTTAAACATCCTACATTCTATTGCATCATCTGCCATCCGACCACGGTAGATTGAAATGATGTGGTGTCAGCAACAATTCAGTTTTCATTACTGTACTGCATGCCTTCGCGCACGCCATCTTGGGGCAACTTTTCACCGTGCTGATGAGGCTGTCTCAGCTAGAATCAAAGGCCTTTTGCAACATGCACAACAAATTCAAACAGCGGATGGTAACCAAGAGAAGCAGAATGGGTCACCCAACGCAACTGAGGGCGCAATGTCGAGAAGACCATCCATACTGGCCGACGAATCGATGTTAGAGGTTAGTGGATCTTCGCGCAAAATCATGTGGGAGGCAAGTTTCTCTGAGGATTTGAAAAAGATGTCAGTGCCGAATCTGTCCACGACGCTTAAACGACGCAAGCAAGCCAATGCGAGTACCGTTTAAGCCTCTCCAAGCCCGCCCAAGTGGGTACACCCAACTATTGAAAAGTCTCCATCATATAGCAGCTTCTCGCCGCTTCTCAGAATCGTATATCAACCTACACCCGAAGGGAAGACCCTAGCATGTTCGAGGCGGAGCGCGAAGCGATCCTCAGAGAAACTATATAAAAACGATTCACTGCGGCGGGCCTAATTACACCCCAAGGACTCAGCTCACTAGCAAACGAGTGCATCGTAGATGCAATCGCCTGCGGCCAGTTCCGGGATATCTGGCGCGGCAAGGGAACCAACGTTGAGCGCGATCATATGGCTATACCAGCAGCCCTTATATCGACACCGCGGAGTTCTTACCAAATGAGATTATTCAGAAACAGGACATTATCCCACCGTGGATTGAGAAAGAACAGAGGATGGCCAAGGACATTGAGCGTTTTTGGAAGCAGTTGCGTAATGATTGGGAAAAACACATTGTGCAACTCAATGCAAGGTCTCTGGAGAGTTAGATCCTGCGTGCATAGGGTTATGTAGCTGCGGAAGCACGGTTGGACAATAATGGAGGGAGTGGGTCAAATGGGATTGTAGATGAGGAATCCGCTGAGGGGATGGATACAGAAGGTGGGAACAAGGTTCGAATTAAAAATGAAGGAAGTTTCATCCCGGACCCCAAGTCCCCAACTATCTCCCATCCGACACCTGAGAACCAACTCTCCGAACTTCCCCGTGTAACATAAACCAAGGCTCTGAACCCATGGCACCCCTTCCGAACTTCAGTTTCTGCCATTCGTCTCACACTCTGGGATTACGTCTATCTAAAAATCAAATAGGCTTACCACAACCTGGCGATCAAAAAGCTAAATTCACTAACAGAGCCCTACCCCTCGGTCAGACGCCCTACCTGAGGCTGGAGCGAGAATTGTTCTCCTGTTACGCTGACGTGGCTCTGTCTCTACCAGCTGAGCTGCAACGTAGGGAAGCAGAGAAGCCTCACCATTCTAGTCACGGTGTTCCTCACAAGGTCCATGAGAGGGGTTTAAAGTCTATTTCTGGAGTAGAATTTGCGATTTATGAAGTGGATCGGTGTAAGCGATATGGATTTAAACCATTCTGGCGGATCTATGGAATCGGAATGATAATACGACAGCCTAAACTCTCACATGAATTCCATGCACTTGTAGAACGGGTATTTTGGGAGGAAGTTTTCTTAGGGCATTGAACATGCGGTTAAGAGCACTGTGCCTGTCAAGGGGTGACATGTCCATTCCAGCACCTTTTTTTAAATGGATCACGAGTGATGGCATTGTGTGGCGCGCATGGGCATAACCGGTCGAACTCTTCTGAGGCTCGCAAAAGGTGTGGTGAGGATCGATAAGGAAATATTGCTAGTGACAATTGAAGGTAAGATGGTACGGCAAAAATGCATCATCGTGATCATGTTTGTCATGCCCAGCGCTTTTTCCAAGACGGGGGATTGCAACTGCAATGCAGATATTAGATATTTAACGGCCCCAAAATTGCTAGTTTAGAAAAGCCTAGCGCATAGGAAAGTATGTTACGAGGATGGATCTTGTCACCTTACCCCGAACGGGGTCCCTCTGGATGTCGAGACCATAACTATATGCCTGGCAAGATCACCCTATGTAGAAAAAAGGAAATGCGTGTGGATCACACACTCAGAAATTGCAGAGCCAGGCAGGTAGACTTCACGGCAGGCAATACTATACTCAGTCGGCATTGCAACATCATATCCTCATCCATAACGGCGGGAGCGAAATTACCGTCGTATCCTTCATATTATCCTGTCTCACTTGGTTGTCATCAATTTGTTGGAACTGATAATAAGCGCATAATAAGCGGAATACCGAATAAGCGGAATTCAAGAACAAAACTATTGACATTGCTGCATATACGGTGGACGTGTCTGGCCCGGCAAAGTATTGGAGGAAAGAAACGCCAGAGCCTGTATGCTCAAGGGATGGTTCATGGATGCGAATAAAATTCAACAGGGATCGGTGGTCAAATGCGTAACCCAGAAGTACCCCGGTAATATGAAATACGGAACCCAACAAAGCACGGGTATAAACTGCATTTCGCCTTCTTCGTGGAGGAGGACTTTGCGGCGGCACGGCCTCATCATCAGCGAGCGGGAGAGTCCGATCTGGCGATTTGTCTTCATCATCACGATAGGCCGTGAGGTGATCCTGTAGCACAAGATGGAAAACAATTGGCACCATCATCATTGGGATGGCGAGTATTTTCATCGCGACCCAGCAGATGTGGAGCAGCTTCTTGTCCGCAAAGCCGCGCAAAGAAGCGATCCAGCCCAAGTCGGGATCGGCAATCGACGGCAGCGATTCCGGTTTCATTGCCGCGGAGAATGTAGCACGAAGAGGGATAATAAATGGGCGCCAGGGAATTTTCGGATAGTCATTTTTGGGCCAACCAGCTTGTGCCATATCCGAATCGCCAAAAGGGAGTCGTGATATGACCTCTAGATCTCCCACCCAGACTTCATTTACAGCGTTCCCAGGCTCGAAAAAATTGGGAGAGCGGACCCCAGTGACTGCAGAGACTTTATTACCCATGATGCGAAGGAAATGGGCGGAGGCGCTTGTAGAAAGAGAATAACGGAAAGGAGTGTGGAAGGACAAGCAAGGAGTGTATATATAATACGGATGAGACGAAAGGAGCGGTAGTGTGCGTGTTGTGCTCAAAATGACTAGAAAACGAGCCCTTCCTCTGTTTGCACGGCAGATTCAGGGAATCTACCCTGGATACCGGATCTATCGGCGAGAGCCAGAGAAAATTGGTAAGCAGACGTCTCACTGTTGTGCAATGTACTGGTATGATAATCTGCCAATTCACAACAGCTCTCGCGGAAGGCATCATTCAGGCCAAGGGCCAGCATCGCAGTTTCTGTGTATGCAACAGCGCATAGCAGTGTGTTCCAGGCATTCAGGCAGAGAATTGGCCATACAGCAAACCCTCATAGGAGGTGGGTGTAGGTTTTCATGCAGCTTCGCAGTCCCAAAAGGTTTCATGGTGTGTCGAAGTTGAACCATCGGAGCTGTGCAGCAGATACAGCAGATATCCAAAGGTAGAAGCTGTACGTCCATCCCTTGCCATCGCATTGGTATATATGGATAATCGACTGGGAAATCGAGTGAACCCACACTTCGGTTTGTAACACCAGGAATCTCTCACCATTGCAACAGAGGCCGCTGCGAAAAGTTGTGTCTCACGCTAATAATTTACCCCGATACATCCTTACTAGTGTATTGCATCTCCAGGCCACACCACCTGGGATTTAGGCAGCGAGCTAGTGGGCAAGCTAGGGACATTGGCCTCTATAAGCCTCCTGGGACTCCCTATCCTTTTCATCAAGAGATGGAATACCAATACTTAATACCGGTATTAGCATTTCAGCTTAAATTCTTAGCGTAAGTCAAAACTTTTGCAGGAAATTCTGCACAGGCTTGGTTATTTATTCTGTGTTAAAAAAAAATACGGAGGGAGGATTCCCATAGGCTAGGCAACTGTTTGAAGACTCGCAACCACTCTACGTATCTCTCTGTCACATGGTGAAATCTTGGAAACCTATTCCAATTCAATTAAAGAGCGTTTGCCGTGAAGTATATCCTCCGATCGAATAGGGAGCCTCCTAAATCTTTGCTGAAGGAAGCTATTCAGTCCAGGATGATCCCACGCAGCGATTGGAATTCCGCAATCGCACAGCAAGAGAATCTCTGTTGGTCCCTTTGACAGCAATTCACATTCCTGGCTGGGGAAGAAATGCGGTTGAAAATTGGCTTAAAGGTTTCTACCAATCATCCAATCCAGATGGGCTGGTATTTATCAGAGGGTCTCTGCTTCCACAGCTATTATCAGCCTGTAAGTGGCAGAAAAGGTGATGGGTGTGGTGTGATTGTGACAGAGCATGCGGTCATGCAGCCAGGCCAGAAACTGTAGGTAGGGCTCCTCATCCAATAGCATTAGCTCACGAGATGGGTTGGTTGCCCTCGGGCAGCGGGGCTGGTGTCGATTAAGTTGGCAATGAATTTCGGCGCTTAATCTGCAACAAATCATTTGTTCAAGACCACTCAGCCCAGTTCGAACAATGTGCTAGCCAGTGGCCACCATGATAGCTTGGGAATCCCAGCACTTCCTTGTGGTGTTCCTTCTGCGTACATTTTCCGGCGTGGATACTGAATAATGGTGGCTCTGGGGATCACGATGATCCGCACTTCTCACTGCCTTTCTCTGGCTTCATGTTGCTCTCCCTCCCATTTACCTCACGAGTTGAACCAATCACTCGAGCGGCGTCCGCAGATTCCTGTTGCGAATCCAAGAACGATTTTTAGCGTTGAGTCTCCTCGCATGGATCTTATATCTGGCATAACCCCGCAGAGTGGTAAACTCTACTTCCTTTGTTATAGTGGTGGAAGTGACCTGGATTGCCTGGGAGCCTTTATTCCTGGCATGTCGGATGCGGTATAACATTTGGAAGATCAAGAGATGTCCGCTTCACGGTTGCCATCTTCTCCCTCTGTTACTTGTTTTCTCCTGCTTTTGATTCAGGCCTCTATTGTCCATACGGCCTCAATTCGGTCAATCAACATTTTCAAAGGCCCGGCTCCAGCCCCAGAGGACGGCCCTCCACTTTCGGCTTCTGCGACTCGCGATCTCAATCTCCTCTGGAGAGATATTGTCGCCATAGTAGGCGCATACGTCGGCACAGTGGTTATATTCCTGGGCTGCCTTCTCACAACGGGGAGACGGCTAAGACGTAGCGCGCAACAGTCCAACCGGACTCTTGACATGGAAATGGTCAAGCCGCAAAAACCGACACTTAACGCTGCAATAAGCCCCGCAACACCAAGCAGACTTTGGCTAACTCCAGAAAGCGGAGTAGAGTCTCATACCTGGCCAAGCCCAAAGAAGGGGAAATCCACCTTCAGCATGCCTTGGTCAAACACTTCTAGGAGTCCTACGTCGCCGATCTCCCAAACTGGGAGTATGGCCACATTCGATGAGACTGTCGTTCAAGCGGACCGAATAAAAGCCCAAGATGAAATGGAGCGGCTCTACGCCGCTGTTATGGAGCATGACGCAAAGCAATCTCGTTCTGTGTACGATACGAACGAAGACGATAACACTTCGCCCGTACAGCAACAAGCCACATCATCCTCTCCTGAATCTATTGAAGTGCCTCCAGAATTTCGACATCTAAGACAGCCTGCACTACCTGTACTACCTGTACATCCACAGCAGGCCCGATTGAAGAACCTGCCCACATTTCCACCTCCCAAAGATCCTTCAGTGCTCCAAGTACAGCGACAGCAGCATCAGCAATTGCCCTCCTCGCCTCTATCGCCAATGGCTCATCGGTTATCGAGGCTTTCTAATCTTTCATTCCTCAGCTCGCGTTCTCGTGACACTACGACTAGCGGAAAAGCCCGAAGGAAGTCGGTGCGAAATCTTCCAATCTCACCTCCCATGTATTCTCCTGAACTGACGTCGAGTAACTGTTCTGAAACCCAACCGCTATCACCTCGGATATACACCCCAGGACCTCCTCCACTCAATCCAGGCCAAAAATCTCTTGACCCCCCACCCCAGAAAGCCCCAACGCCTCTCAATATCAGAACCGGCAGTAGTAACTCGACGCTACCATTTCGCGCATTCTCCTCGCCTGCAAGTGCTACACCAACTAAAACCACGATCGTTGAGCGTCGGGAGAGCATGTTGAGGGCTGGTGGCCCTCGAACGGGGGTCCCGCACACGCCATATTCCCCTTACATGCCCTTCACGCCGATCACCCCTATTACTCCTAGCCATGTAGTAACCAGGAGAGAGTGGAAACAGAAAAGGAAGGAGAATGGACTGCGAGTACAACAGGAGGAAGATCTAGTCATGAGCGATGAGGATATGTGGGGAGCATAGACTTCACAGATAACTTCAATGTTCCACATACAAATCTTGTGACGGGATCTCTTTTCCTTCCCTTTTGTGCTTCTCATCTGTAGTTTTTTCTATATTGCTAGCAACTCTTTCCATCAGTTTCAGCATATATCAAGACTGTTTGTTACATCCCTCCTTGATGTTTCCCATGTCCCATTCAATTGCGATATCTTTTTTCTCTAGGTCACTCCCTGGTAAACGAAACTCGCCCATATTTCACCACTCTCCGATCTTTTTTAATGTATATTCAATATATACCCCAGCGTACCATATGTACTCATATGAATAATGAAATAATCACACTCGCTTAATAACCGCTTTTCATCGTCTTCTATTTTGCATTGCACGGAGGTTATGAGGGTTAGAGTAGTGGTGGCAGTGTTACCTCCAACGCCGTTCTGTAGGTAAGCGCGGAATAACTCAGAACACGGAGGTCATGGATCCAAATCTCGCTTTGGTCACTAATGTTACCGTAAAAAGGAAAGAGTCTACGAGAGTAGAGAAGGATACAGAGCTTTCAACATGTCTTGTATTTATTCCTAATGTCAAGGTTTTCCAACCCCTGTAACTTGCTGGTTTTCAAAACTTTTCCTTACTAGCCATAGGTACCGGAATTCATCGGTCTCCAGACAGGTCATGGTATATGACAAAATTTAGGAACAGCGCTATGTAGGGTCTCTGCTTTAAACAGCGATTATCCGCTTCTCTTCAAGGGGACTATTAGAAGTGGCTGCCGGGTGTCACAACCTTTGCGTTTTTCATGACCAGAGATCATTCCGGATCTGGGAATGTCTGTGGTAAATAGGCTTGCCTTCTAATTGCACGGAGAGTTGCGCTACCTTTCTTTTTTTCATGTGTTGAGGGCTATATTAATATATGGATGTTATTGTTCAGTCGACCAGATGCAAGCGCAAGGAAGGTCAAAATTGATAATATCTCTTCTCCTATCCCTTTCCATGATCGCCGAAGCACCATTAACTCAAACCCCTTTCCTGCATTTCTGAATAGCTTGTCCTTCTTCAATATTTCCAATTTCCTTTTCTTCTTCTAGCTCTTGAACCCATTATTTGCAAAGACTGCCCTGTCGCCTCATCAAGCAGTTTATATTTACGAGGACCGATTCTCCAGGGCAAAGAGCCCTCAACACCAATGGCGAAACAATTGAGGATTGTGCCATCGATAGCACATTTGCATTACCACTCACAACCCTGCAGCCAATGTCCATGTCCAGGTCAATTTCATATTTGAACCATGAATGATCCTTGCTTGCTGTCATTACGCAGCGTAAATCTTCCCAAATCATACTCCGTATCCTCTTCAGAAATGCCCAGCCCTATTTTTGTGCACGTCAAAAACGGGAAAAATTTACTCTGTAACCTTTGCGATAGATCCTAGCAATTTATTCCCATTCCAAGGATTCTTGTCAATAGCAGGTTGCGCTCGCCAAAAACTTACGTTTCCTCATTCATCTATACATAGGGGATAGCTGGATGCAGCGGCGGCGTCAACGCTGCTGTCGAACTTTTAGACATGCGCGTGCTGAACAGATATTGTTATCTAGACGCTCAGCCCACTCCATTATATTCACAGAACAATCAAAATCACCATCGACCTAAAGTATACGTCGGTGTGGAGACAAACGTAATCTGTGTTAACTTCACATCAATAGACAACATCACCAGCCCACATCGGCAATAGTATGAGCAGAACCTCAGGCTCGGTTTGGACCTTGGTACTGCTGTGCCTGAGACTACACGTCGGCTGACCCCTCGGGTGACTCACCTGAACTACGCTAGTGAAGGTCACCTGACCCAAAACAATTCTTGGCACAAAAAGGGTCAGCTGAGGATAAAACAAAAATGAACTTTTACCTTCTGATACATCTGTTAATACACACAGCAAAAATGAATATTGATTCTTTCTCAGATGATAGTGATCTATTAGATCATGATTTGGATCAAGAGCATTGACTTGAGGAACACACAGAAGTTTTGGATGAAAGCACAGTATGTGAAACTAGTCTTTTACTACTATTTGATTGCTTACTGACTAGTAAGCCAACCCATGAACCCATTATTTTGACAGATCGCCGGAGTACAAGCACACTTCCTACACAGGAAATAGAGCATATTAGTCTTATTCCTGAATATCCAGCAACCTCAGAAGGTGGATATACATATATCATTGGTACACAGTTGCTTGATGATGAGGATGCTAAAAAACCATGGTCACTGGTATGAATCACTAGTGGATGATCAGTATATTGCTAGTGAGATACTAATACATCCATGTCAACATAGATTCAATATGGAAAGTCACAAACTGCCCCTTCAAAAAAGACCTATTCATCATATCTACAAACATCTGTTATACAACATCAATATAAATGTTCTGGTATTCAACACTGTGAATATATACAACCAGATTTGATGAATTTTCAACATACCCAAGTTGATGAGGCTTTATGGCAGAGACTATCTGCTTGTCAAGTCACTTTAACTCCAGAGACAGACAGACCATCAATTCAGGCAGCAATTGGGTTTGTTATAACTGGTTTGTCACTAGTATTCTTTCAGTACAACACTAATATTATACTAGTATGTACTATGGTATAAAACGACAATTTGATTCACACCGTGCATGCGGTGAAAATTCTCTGCCAACATGCAAACCTGAATAATGAATCTTTACACAATCAGTAAGTATTTCAGGAGTAGATCTCTAACTAGTCATTGCTCAGAGGAACACTAGTTGATAACTGATAATGATAATAGAATGTTGCTGGTGTTTTCCAACCATATATTGCCTGTGTGAACTATACACCTCACAACTCAACTCACCTTTTTCTTGCAATATCAACAAGTTCTAGAATTAATGTCTTCTATTTGAATCAGCTTTTTGAGAGAGAATTACAAATTGAAGCTGAGTTATGCAGTGGCATATTTCCAACAAGCACTCAACGAACTCATTGCAGTAAGTTGCTCACTAATCAATAAGTAGTAGTTCATTGGTCATTAACTAATATACTCTAGATATTGATCATGCTCAGGGGTGAGGAATATTAGTACATCAATCATGCAATGTTACATTTGATATCCTTATTCCAATTGATCAGCAAAATAAACCCTATATTGCATTAAGATCCCATGGAATACATTCTCATCCACCACCTTTTCCATCATGAATACCAAGCAATATCACACGTGATGTTGCTCATCTGATTCATCGAATGAATGATCCAGATCTCACTCTCAGTATGTTACTTGTTACTCACTAATCATATACTAGTATTCAACTAATATCATTTACTTGTAGCTCTCTTTCTCAAGTCCCCGCAGGTCAAAGAACTCTGTCAAAGATATCATACAAATACCTTTGCTCAGATTCATGCAAGTTTAGTGAATATGAATTGAATTGCAGCTCTTATTTATAAAGAGTGTTTATTTCACTGTCCAGAAGGGAGAGATTTTGCAGGTGTTGTCTATCAATATGAGCAAGATCAACAAGACAACAATGTAAGTACCAGTCATTCATCAGTTGTCCATCAGTTATCCACTAGTGACTGATCAGTCTTGATAATGTGAATAGCCTTATATTCAGCGCATTTATGAGTCAAACAGTGAATTTATGATTTTCTGTGCATTCAAAGAACAAATCAAGGTTCTTGTCACACTAAAATCATTTGAAATTGATATGTCATTCAAATGGATTCAGAATCGACATATAAATGAAATTGTTCTTGCTACAATGTTATCAGAGCAAAACAAAAGTAAGTCATATCTCTGACTAGTATATTACTAATATCTAACAAGTGAACTACTAGTCTTTACCCTTCTGCGTGTCATTGTCAATACTGAAACAACTACAATGTACAAAGATCTATTTCTTAGACTTTTTACACTTGTTAAAGATGTAACAGAGCAGAATATAATCTTTCATCATTTGCATGATGATGGACTTTATACTGTTGTGATGGATATGGATACAAAGCAGATGACTGGTAAGTTAGTTACTGATAAATAAGTGATACTTGATCAGTAACTGACTAGTTAGGTCTGGGACTTGCTGTAAATGAAATCAACCCACAGCAGCGAGGATGGAAATGGCAGTTGAGAAATCTTATTATCTTCTGTCATATTCACTTTTTCCAAGGAATTGATCACACAATTGAAACTAGTTCAACTAGTTCTGATCTTCACCATCACATGCAAAGTCTTTTAACTTGCACCAGCTATAGTGACTACATGAAGCTATGCAGATTAATGATTGGTGAGTAGATATCATGACTGATTATTCACTGATTGGTTATCAGTCATTCACTAATAATATCATTCAGACAATGAGTCAACCAATGTTGCCAACTGAGCACACCACAAAATGCAGTCTGTTATTGCAGCTGGACTTAATAAACATTGCTCTTTCATAGCAACTGAAATTTATCAAGAAATTCAAAAGCATACAAATGCTGTTGAACAGACTCATAACAAATCTTTGATATGAGGGTGATATGCATCCTTACTTGGAACTGTACTTCAGTAAGTTATATCACTAATCATTCAGCAGTAACATACTAATCAGAAACTAGTGGCCGGACATTGAATGCCAGAGATGTTGATCAGCTCAAGATATACAACAAATTTGGTCTTCCACATAACAATTGATCAAATGCACTAAGTCAAAGATATTTCAACAGCATTGTCAGAGGTGAGATAACTTTGATATATTAGTTCTCTATTAGTGATTGACTAGTAATAGAACAATGCAAATGAGCTTGAGATGAGGAAGTGTTGGAGGAGAATTCTCTGCTAGACCAAGCCTCATCTTCTGGCAATATTTGAAATCAATCTCAATCACAGCATAGAAGTACCTCAGCAAGGTGTGTAATAACTAATTAAGGATTAGTATTTCACTAGTGCTAATATATCATTTTCTAAAAGAGGAACAAGAAATCAACAGTGCTCATGCACACCATCTGTAATATCATTACAAAGCAGTGAGCCACAGTCAAATCATTCACAAGCTCTCAAGTATGTTTAATACCAGTAGTGTCTTACTTGTGTGATATCAGTAACTGACTAGTGTAGTTCCAGTCAAGGACTATCTGTACCACTTCTCAGATGAGCTGCTTCAATGAATCTTCAGGAATTACAGATTTGTGAGAAGGAATTGGTTCTTAAAAATCAAGAAATGAATCTTCAACATCAAGCAGCTGAGATTGAGCAGTTGGAACTAAACAATTGATGTGCTCAGTTGGAATTGCAAAAAATGGAACAAGATTTTTTATCTCACTAGTCAAATATTAGTTTTCAACTAGTCATTTACTCAAAACAATAAAAATATATTGCATGGATTAGTAAAACAAAAAGAGTCATTTGAAATACTATATAATGGATATATATGTATGTAAAAAAATACATTGTAAAAATTGTAGATAAATTTCAATAAATGAAAATGCTGAGCAACAGATAAATATATATTAGATCTGAAATTCAATATCAAATATGACTGATCATTGACTGATAAAATAGTACAAATTGTACAAACATTACTATCTTCTCACTAGTAACTAGTAGTAAAGAACTAGTAGTTGCAAACTAAATAAAAAAGAAATTATATATCAACTAGTGTAATACCAATCATGACTAGTACTACACTGATATTCATAATTGAAAAAACACAACAGATCTTGAAAATTTTAGATGACTATCAGGCAATGACTGATAGTGGTTTAGTGGAGGGAATTTAAGAAAAGCAAAAATCATCAGTGCTATGACTGGTGGGGTATTAGTTAGTGACTAGTAGTCACTTTGATAAAAGAACTGTGAAAATGACTAGTGCTAAGCACTAGTCAATAACACAAAAAACATAATATGAAAAAAACTAGTCATGGACTAGTTGTAAGTAGTTATCCACTGGTTCTTAACTGGTCATTTCATCCTCCCCACCCTCTGATGCTTTCTCATACTCCTCTCCCTCCTCAGATTCCTCACCATCCTCCTCCACTTCCTTCTCAGAGGATTCCAACAGTTCCCCCTCCACCTCTGAGAACTCAACAACAACTGGTGCACCACTAGTTACTTTCAAGGGCAAAGAAAACAGCACCTTGTAACAACACTTCTCAAAATCTTTACAACAGGCTGTTGATACTAGTCAGCCACTGGTGTCTACCATTAATTAACTACATAACTACTGGTTGTATTACTTACCATTCCCAGTTTTCTCACATGCCTTGCACGGAATTGGAAGCCCTCGATCTTTCACAATTTTTTTAATCAAGGTGATATTGTGCTGAATATGAGTAGTTAGTAATCAGTTGCCTACCAATCCAGCACTGGTGTGGAACTACTTACAAACTTGCCATCCTTTCTCATGGGCAAAGGTACCTTCTCCACAGCCAGCTCTGCCTCTGTTTCAGCAATTGATCCACCACCCAGTCCTTCCAATTGCATAACTGGTACAGAACTAGTCATTCCCACTGCATTATTCTCATAATTTGCAATAATCATTTTGTAAAATGCTATCCACTAGTTAGCAACTAATCAACCACTAGTGCTGCACTCCATAAATACTAGTGGAATCAACTCATACCAAGAGCTCTATCAACATCATCATATGCTATGCCACCTCCCCAGCCTCCATCTGCGACATTTGCCCCAGCATGTTTCTTCACATGCTTCCTGAGATTGTTTGTAGTCATTTTGGTCTGACTAGTCAGAGACTGATTGAACACCAGTTCCCACCATTTCTCAACCAGTCAAACAAAACTTACTAAATTGGCACAACCCAGGAAACAACAGAAGGCTTCTCCAACAAACAACTTGATTTGCTTCTAATCAAATACCAGTCAGTTACTAGTAACTGCAAATCAAGCTGCTAGAGGAACTCACTGTTACATCAAAATCTGGAAGCACAAGCTCTCCCTTTCCAATCTCCAAGTATTGTCAGTACTGACACTGCATATTATTTAGTATACCAGTGAAGAACCAGTTAGTGACTAGTCAAATACTTACATGCTTTTCTAACATGCTGGTCATTGCAGCAATTCTTATTATTTTGTGTAGTTGGATTATTGGTATTCTACTAGTCACTGATTGTTGGGGAAAGGGTGGTGGGGGTGGTGGGCGCGGGGGGGGGCGGGCGGTCGTTTTGTAAGATGTTGTAAGAGGTTAAGTTTCTACGGAGCTCAACTGACCCTTTGACTAGTCAGCTTTTCTATAGGGTCAGGTGACCTACACTAGCGTAGTTCAGATGAGTCACCCGAGGGGTCAGCCGACGTGTAACCTGGCTGTGCCTGCAGGTGGAAATACCAGTACAGGAAATCGGATACATGTGCATTCTAACTCTAGTATGCGCCATTTTGTTGTCTCATGTCATGAGCGGCCGATGCTAGAGAATAGGGGCCATGGAGTTAAGTTTATGATGCAGCATCCGCTAGAAAAAGCAGTAAGTAGTTGGAAAAGGAAGTGTGATGGGAGGGTTTAAGGTGGGGTTCCCGGTTGGGTTCCCGGTTGGGTTCCCGGTTGGGTTCCCGGTTGGGTTCCCGGTTGGGATCTGCGCTGGTTGCAGCCGATAGGGTGACGGGGAAGTGGACAAAGATGGATGGAGATGGGATTTAAGTGGGTTGGGATCAATTTAGTTGTTCTGAATTAACGCATTGAGACCGGTCACCTCATTCAATTTTATGGAATTTCTATCGTAGGGCTTCGTTCACATATATACCAGTAGTAAATGTTAGGGGGTTGGATTGGTTCGTCCCCTCTACTATCAGCATGGCGCTGGTGGTGATCGAGCTCTTTTGCCCCAGTGGCCTAACAGTATATATGTTTTGATTAATGTTCATTACTACTATGTAAGGTTCAATTCCTAAATTTAAATTTTGTTGGAAGTCTGAGTGGCTGTATTGGCTACCACATATCTAACCTAGTATTGATAATAAAATTCTGGACACTAGAATTTTCTCTGAAGGTAACAACAGATGACTGTGTCTTTATTTGATATTTCAGCAACTATGAAACTGAATATTTGTCCTGGGCAGAAGGACAAGCAAATGATGAGAAAAAAGTTAGTACATGTGGGCGGATAGAAGATGTAATTGGCTGGGCCCCATATTGTGGATTGGTTCCAATTGAGGCGTTGAAACTGGTTTGCACTGATATTATATTTCCTAGCTAGAACACCACAAGTCTATTATAGGATTTTGGTAATATAAAGGATTTTACAGAGCAACAAACTGTCTAGTCCGTCGAGAAAATTTTAAATGACAGGATGTGAATGAAGATGGAAGTGCTAGGAATTAAAGAAAACCGATTTAACAGAAGGAAGAGAATGACAACATTGCATTTGAGATTCTAATATAGGAACAGAAACCAGCAGGCAGCAACAAAGAAAGAATATATTTTGCTAAGTTGTGAGACATGGAAGCATGTGCATCTTTCGAACATCCGGGTTTTCTAGTTACAACCCCAAAACTAGTCTTCAAATTTGAATGACTTACCTGGGCCAATGTCTATGGGCCCTCCCCGGTACGAACCCCGTTTTTTTTTATTTTTCTCTTTTGTGAACCCCTTTCCACGAGTTACTGAGAGGTCCTTGTATGCACGTTCCGCATACGCGTATGGAATATAGGCATTAGAAGGGTGGTCGTGTGGCAGCTGCCCGGCTAGCGCTAAAGGTGTTGGTTGAGTCCCTGAATGTTTAATAGGTGGAGTAGATGCGGCTGGGTTTGAGCCCCGGGCTGAAACGACGTTGGACGTTGAAGTAATGGAGGCGGCTTTCTTGAGGATGGCGGAGGAGGTCGCGGATTTGTTTGATTGGTTGCTTGTCTGTTCCTTTCTCTTCTTCTTGCTCACAGACGAGTCAGATGATGATGAATTGGAAGATGAGTCGGAAGAAGAGTTGCTAGATGAGGAGCTATTTTTAAGTGTTGCACTTGAATCTGCTGAATGTCTGCAGCTCGGACTGTTATCTGTAATGGATGAGCTTGCGGAAAATGGCGAGGATGAGGAGGGCGAAGAGTCACTAAAACCTTTATTGTCAGACCCGGGAAGCGGAATCTGGGCAGCAACTGTAGCTGCTTCTGCCGATTTGGTAACTGGTTTCAGCTTCGACTTGACAGATGCGGATGTCGACGAAGAAGAATTAGAGTCAGAGGAGGAATCGCAATCGAAATCAGAACTAGAACCAGAACCTGTATCAGAGCCTGAAAATGATTCAGATGACGATTCTGAAGTAGAAGATGACTTGGCCAATGAGTTCAGCGTTGGTTTGTCGGTCGTCAGCTTTGTTCGCTTTACCTCGGGATGGGCCTCGTCCGAGTCAGAATCACAAGACGAACTCGAGCTATCGTCATGTTTGCGTTTTAGATTGCTAGGTTGAGTAATTGGTGCCTTCTTGACGTCCTCATCGCTACTTTCACTTTCAGAAGATGAGCACGGGGAAGAAGATAAAGATAAAACTGAACAGGGCGCACGCGCACTCTCCATAACAACATCAGAGTCGCTAGATTCAGAAAAGTTGGAATCGGACTCGGAATCGCTAGTATCACTTTTGTCACTGTCGCCGCATCGCAGTGTGCCCTCTTTCTCCACAGAATGCTGCGCATTGCGATTAAGCTCCCATCTCTCAAAAATCTCAACTAAAAAAGGCGTATTTGTGGTCGCTTTATCATTCGACTTGACTCCCGCCTTCATAATCGATTTCTTCGCCTTCCGCTCAGCAGCGAAAGCCTTGCTGGTCTTGTCGAAGCCGTAGGTGGTAAGGAAGCTGCTAATAGCAGCGATGAGAGCAGGAGATACAACAGCGCTCCCAGAAATAGAAGCGCCTTTCTTATTTCCATTCTACTTGCAAAATGTCTATCAGCCTGTTTGCATGTCTAACGCGAGAAACAGCAGCATGGATTGACTAACCTTGTAAGTGTTTGGCTTCGAGAAAACCGATTTTTTCGCGGAAGGAGTAGGCTTCGCTGTCTCGGATGACTTCTCGACGTCCTTCGAGCGTGCCATCTCGACTACTTTAGTGCCACGACAACAGAGTAGCCTGTTAACATTAAAGAGCAATTCAATTGTTCTCGCAAGGTCAATAGATCGAAGACCAAAAAAAAACAGCAAAATTTAAGTTTGCGGTGAACAAGTGGGACAAGGTCTGACACTAGGCGATATATGGTAACTAGTTAGCCGTGCCAAGCGCACTCACCTGTTACACTGCAATGGAATTCATATCAAAACAGAATTCTTTTGCGGGTCACAGTTGAATGTGGTTTATTAAAAGTTGGATGTGGTTTAAAAAAAGTGGGTCTGAAAAATAAACCATGCTCAGTCCTCACTCCCTTACTAAAATGTACACACACTAAACATATTTTACACACCCTCACTGTATTATTAATCAGCTCTTATTCAGTCCTACTTCAATATCTGAGACTCTTCAACATCTGAAAAGCAGTTATGAGTTAGAATTAGTGATATAGAGTTAGAATCCAGGTTTTCTAAGAAATAGAGCTCTGAGAAATATGATAAAATCACTGTGTCTGATGCATTTGAAGATGTGTGAGATATGTATGAGATGACTAGTGTATGTAGTTTTAATGGGGGGTTGACATGGTTTATGGTCAAAACCACACTGAAGGTTATTCCGGCCCGAAAAATTAACCATGTTCAACTTTTTATTAACCACATTCAACTGTACACCCTTATTCCGGCCCAAAAAATTAACCATGTTCAACTGTATGCCCATTATTTTGAATATTGTGATCTTCAAAAATTAATTGATAATCACTGCTGTAATGGGGATCCGGCACGGGTAAAAATTTCACCGAGTATTCCCCTACATATATCTATCTCGCTGTTGCTAGATAGATCTTTCCTTACAATTTACATGTACGACGAACAACCTAGATATCATTCGCGGATCTCATTCATTTAAGCAGGTCAGTAAATAGATAGGCAGGTAGGCAGGCAGGTAGTCAGCTAGTAAGCTGGCATTGATTGGTAGATGGGTAACTGAATGGTGAAGTTTATTCTCATAGAGATTGATTGGATATTGAACAGGTTCCAGGAGCTTTGTATGATTCTTAGAGACTTCGCTTCGCTCTGTCTAATAACCAGCAGCCGGCTCAACCTTCCAAGAGCCGGTGAATCATTCTGATATAATCTGACCCATACATTCTACTGCCTCAATATTTGATCCTTCTATCTGAATATGTTCTGATATAACACTATGTTACCTTATATAGCTTGATCCTCGTAGAGTCCTAAGAACATCCCCTAGATAAGCAGCGAGACCCTTGACCCACCGCTTACAGAACCCCCTTCACACAATCTTTTCTTCTGGTTTCTTTTCCTTTTTCCTTCTTAATCAATTCGTAATTTATAAGTAGGATAATGCCCAGTCCATTAATCGGTAGTACGCCCGTTACAATGGCTGACTAGAAATGACTTGATGCAATGATATTCAAGGCTTGAAAAATGAAAACCTGTGCTACTTTCCATTCGCTAATTGAACATCCTCCATCTGCCTCATAAATGTCAAACTGCTTTCTTCCTCATCTATGTCAACAGCCATTTCAACCGTGGTTCTCGGACGGTTCTTGTTCAGTCCCTCAAGCAACATGCAAGCTTTGCAGATCCTCTGACTGGCCATATAACCACATCTCTCGCATTGGCCCATCGTTTGAAGTTTCATCCGCGGTTGACCCGAACCTGTACTGCCTTGAAGCTTCCTATACGGCAAAATCTCCGTTTCATCAACATTGGCAATCTGATTTCCCGCCAGTTCTTTTTCCATCTCTGCCATTTCTCCAACATTTATCCCTCCCCGTTGGCTACCGCACCCGCCAGCCGCATAGCGCTCTGTCCCTCCCCGCATGGTCACGGCAAATGTACGGGTGAGCAATTTGCCAGACCTACTCATTTCCAGAGGTACCAGCCTCGCCATGTCTTCCCCGCTCCTGACTATATCCAATATAGAGCTCGGGCGCACTTTCTCGAGATCCTTTATCAGTGTCCTCGCACTCCCTCGAAAAGCCTCCGGTGAATAGATGCATTCAGTGCTAAAATAACACAATTTCTTATAGTGGGCATACAGGACTATTTCCTTTTCATACGCATACTTGAGCGGTTTGCTCCGTTTGATATCACTTGCCGACGACTCTGTCACAATATTCGTCGAACGCGCTAGTCGAGGAAGATCACCTCGTAACAGATTCATCACAATCGTCTCGGCAACATCGTCCGCGTTATGTCCAGTGACAACATGTCCAATGCCTAACTTGGCAGCACCCCGGTCAAGCGCCTGTCGTCTGAACACTCCGCAGTAAGTGCAATTCCCCTTTGTTCCAATCTCCGCAACCACCTGGTCCATCGTCCAGCCGTATAGCTCACCATATCCCACTATTTCTAGCGGCATGCAATATTGCATTGCATTTCGCTTAACTGTTTCCAGACTATCATCACGGTATCCCTTAATTCCCTCATCGATGGAGAGAAGCATAAGTTCCAGGCCATAGCCGTGGCGTTCATTCAGCGTTTTGAGAACTGAGGCGAGGACGGTGCTGTCCTTACCACCACTGGCACCGATCGCGACGCGTTCGCCCTGGTTAAAAAGCGCATTCGTGGTTATAGTATCATGAATTTCAGTTTCAAAAATTTCGACAAAGCATGCTTTGCAGAGCTTGTGTCTGTTTTTGGGGCGTATAATAAGGGCACGAGCGGATTTGCACCGGTAGCATAGGGTGGGGGCCATCATAGACGGATGCATGAGTCGATGGGAGTGAAAACTGGCAGAGGTCATGAAAATAGATGGAGCCCGGACTTCCTATTAAGGACTAGTGCCCCACGTCCCAACTAACATAATCCACCACTTACCTCAGTAAAATCTACTCGATCTTGATTGCAAGCTTTGGAAATGAGAAATCAGAACTGAGATAAAATCTCTTCTCCAATATATAATTGAAAAACGAGTTTTCCGTATTTTATGAGCAGTAACGTGGCCTATTAACTATATGCGGCTAAGCTTTGCATCCTCTAATCAGCTAACTTCACCTTGCTTCGTTCTGAAGCAGCTCAATATTTCAGCCTTCTGCTATTGGTATTTTGTGCTATTTAGTTACAGATATATTATCAGCTATTTGAAAGTGCGTTTATATCTTGTGTATAATAATTCATTTGCCCCTGAATTTGGAGGCGCGTTTGGCCACCTTTTTTTGAAAGTGTTAGCAGCAGGCTGCCACTAGTTCTTATAGCAGAGACCTTATAGATGTTGAACATTGATAGTCACTGAGTGATGAATTGCATTAATTCAAAATCAAGTAATTAAAAAATTCGTTTAAGTTTATATATTGTATATAAGTTAGTATATTTTTATCAATAGTACAGATGCTTCTGTGAAAAGTTTTGACTTCTCATACTACTAGTAGAAATTTAAGGTTTCTGAAGATAGATTCATATGTCTTTTTATTCAATTAAAAACTAAACCATTACTATTATGTATGATTGAGGCTTTCAAGAATTTTCTTTTCAACTTCATACTCACAGTTAGAGTCAGCATTTCAAAAAGCCATGATTTGAAAAGAAATCCACAATGTGATAGGTTAGTATCTGTTGATAGTTAACTTACACAATCAATCCTCTACCACACACTTATATACTCATATATACTCATAAAGTTCTCTCACATCTTCTTATAATTTCATCTTATAATTATATATATTTTAATACTCTAATAATTCTTTCACTCTGTGCTTCTTCAGAGTATAATCTTCAATATTTCTTTCACTTTAATTCTTTTATCTATAAAAATCTTTTTTATACAATCTCTTTTTCTAATCTTCTTTCTCTTTCTTTTTTTAATTAATTTATAAACTATTATCAGAATAGTGTCAAGTTTGTTGATAGTATTATTGAAATGAATTATATAAACTGTGTGAATAATATAAATGATTTAATCTACAACATCAGTAATATCTGTTTAATTAATAATATATTTATTATATTACAAATTAATTCATCTGTATTTAAAACTTAAATATCTAGTTATTAGTTTCTATATCTGAGTGTATTAATTATATTTAAAACTTAAATATCTTATTATCAGTTTCTATACTCAAGTATATTGATTATATTAAAAGATCTGAATATCTAGTCATTATATAAATTTTTTATTGAATTTAAATACTTTTATTATTAAATATATAGATTATTATATCTAAATATTTATAATACAATCAACTGTCTTATAAAGAGATTCAAATATTTATAAACTATAACACTGTAAATAGTATTTATAAAAAAGCTTAATAAACTTAGTACTGTAATACTGTAAATAATATTTATAAAAGTCTGAATATCTACAAGTATTTCATTTTCTAGAATTATATAT
Source organism: Histoplasma capsulatum G186AR (assembly GCF_000150115.1). Lineage (NCBI taxonomy): Eukaryota > Fungi > Ascomycota > Eurotiomycetes > Onygenales > Ajellomycetaceae > Histoplasma > Histoplasma capsulatum. Next base: position 1,326,490 of record NW_025544808.1, read on the forward strand.
TTTTAAATATTAAAATAAGTTATCAACAGATTTACAAATATCTGCTGTATTTGAATATAATAAATAATAATCTAGATTTATAAAATATTCTTCAGCAGTAAATACTGTAGATAACTGAGCTATAATAATAATTTACTGAAATAAATATATTTATATTTACTATTCTCTCTATACTTATATTTTACAAAAAGTCTTTGAAAAAGAAATTTTTAATTTTTAATAAGTATATAGAAAATCTAGTATTATATTTTATATAAAAATTAAAAATAAATATTAAGTTGAATATTGATAACTAAGTAATAGATTTATTATTAAATCAAATATAGTATATTCACAGTAGATTAGATGATAATATATTAGTAAAATTTCAACTCTGAATAAATTACTACTTAGATAATTAGTATATATCAGAGTTAGTTTTTCAATAATTTAATATTTTTTTTAATTCTATATTTCAGATTAAAATATTAGACTGACTAAATAAAATTTATCAGAAAAACACTGTATTAATAATCTATTTATTTGAATTTAATTATAAACTTTTAGAAGTAGATAAATAGAACTGAAATAATATTATTAAAATTAATATACTATTCAAAAATTTGAACTTTTAATTATATAACTGAAGTATAAAATATTTAAGATTTTTAATATATAGTAAATACTGCACAGATTTTTATTTATTTAATAATAATCTGTTATAATTTTATATATTTCAAAGTTATAAAGAATTCTACTGAGTAAATATATATATTTTAAATTATTCTACAGCAATTCTCACATCTGAATCAGAATCAATAAACTGAATCTCTTATATAAATATCAAATACTCAAAAATTTTCAATATCTTAGATAAAAATACTGTTAATTAAATTACTAGAGAAGTCTGTATATACTGCAATAAATCAGAGCACTTTATAAATCAGTATTCAAATACAGTTCTTTTAAGTTGATTTCTTATATATATAAACACTGTATCATTTATAGATAGATAAAAACAGAGAAAAAAAAAGTTTTTACTCTAAAATATAGATAAAAACTTAAGAAGTAATAAATCAGCTGAAGATTTAAGTAGAAAATATAAGCAGATATAATTATAATCTCTATTATTATAAATAGTCTAGTCAATATATATATAATAATAGACAGTGATTTTCTTTATTATACTTTTATAAATACTCAGCTGATAGAGAAGTATAAACTTCAGTATATTTCTTTTCTCAAACTATATAAATTAAATAAATTTAATAACTTTAGAAAATTCAT
>NW_025544807.1:0-46159 GCF_000150115.1 Histoplasma capsulatum G186AR
ATATTTATAATTTATTTTATTTTTATATAAAATTATAATTTTTAATTCTGATAACTTGAAGATTAGAAGATTCAGTTCTTATTCTTTAAAAAAAATACTTTATAAATACTCTGATTTCTTTACAGATATATAGTTATAAACTTTTAAATATTTAAGCTTCTTCACAGCACTATTACAGTGATGCAGTTTTATAGAATTTGAATAACTTATTCTTAAATTTAACTTAAGTATCTAAATGCAATTATAAATACAGAGTATTTAAGCTGACACAGATAAATCAATTTGTAATATAATAAACATATTATCAATTAAACAGAAATTATTGATATTATAAATTAAATCATTTATATCATCTGTATAATTTATACAATTTATTTCAATGATACTATCAACAAATTTGATACTATTCTGATAATAGTTTACAAATTAATTAAGAAAAGAAAGAGAAGAAAAATCAGAAAAAGAGATTGTATAAAAGAATTCTTATAGAAGAAGAATTGAAATAGAAGAATATCAGAGATTATACTGCAGTGAAATATAAAGTGAAAGAATATTAAAAGTTATACAGAGAAATTATTAGAGACTATATAAATATAAAATAAAATTGTGAGAAGAGAAGTGTTTTGTGAATACATGAGAGTATATAAAAAAGTGAATAGATGATAGAGAGTTGATTGTGTAAGTTAACTACTAATAAATACTAACTCATCACAATCTGTTTGTATTTTCTACTCAAATCTTCAGTTAATTTTTTATTTTTTAAATTTTTATTTATATTTTAGAGTAAGAGCTCTTTTTTTCTCTATTTTTATTTATTTATAAATATAGTTGTATTTATTTACAGTATAGAAGCAGAAGCTACTGTATTGATATACTGATTTATAAAATACTCTGATTTATTACAATAAATACAGATATTTCAGATAATTCAATCAATAATTTTTTATTCAAAGAAATCAGATATTTTTGATTATTCTATATTTATATAAAAGATTTAATTTATAGTATTTATAGAGACAGCTGATGTAATTAATATATTAATAGATATATAATTCTATCTATAATTATTATATTTTTCTTGAATAGTATTGAAGTATATAAAATTATTATTAAGTTGATATAAATAGATGCAGTAGTTATAGTAATATATAAATATAAGATATAAAATACAGAGTTTGAGCAGTTTAAAATTAATATACTGATTTAAAAAATTGATTTTAATAATATTATCTTAGTTCTGATCTTTTATTTTATATATTTTACTGTTAAAATTAGATAGATAATTCATCAGTAATATATTTCTCTGATAGTTTCTATTCAATCATTGTATTATATATATTTAAAGTATAGAGTTTAAAAATAGAATATCTAGTTGATGAAAGACTTTTTCAGAGATGTATATTTTATATATATATAACTCAATTCAAGATTGAAATTTGACTAGAGTATTTTTTTTTAATTAATTATAAATATAGTAAATTTATAAGAGCAGAGAGTCTATCACAGATTTATCTTTTTTAAACTTAGTTTTTATCTTTTATTTTCAGACTAAGTAAATCAAGAGTTTTTTCATAAATTTATTGAGAAGAGAGAGATGTTCTCTTCTTTTATATATAAAAAATATTAATATTTATATAATTTTTAATGTATTTATATTCAGATTATTCAGTTGTTATTAAAGTTTTATTATCTACAGAAATTACTGCTGAAGAAAGCTATAGAGTTTAATATTATCTTCTATAAAATTTCAGTTTTTATTTATAAAGAAGTATTTATAGAGATATTTATAGTTTATTTTATTTTTATATAAAATTATAATTCTTGATTCTGATAACTTGAAGATCAGAAAATTCAGTTCTTTTTCTTTAAAGAAAATACTTTATAGATATTCTGATCTCTTTACAGATATATAATTATAAATTTCTAAGTATTTAGATTTTTTTATAGTACTATTATAATAATGCAGCTTTGTAGAACTTGAATAACTTATTTTTAAATTTAATTTAAATATCTAGATATAATTGTAAATACAGAGTACTCAGACTAATACAGATGAATCAATTTATAATATAATAAATATATTATCAATTAAATAGAAATTACTGATATTGCAGATTAAATTATTTACATTATCTATACAGTTTATATAATTTATTTCAATAATACTATCAACAAACTTGATACTATTCTGATAACAGTTTACAAATTAATTAAGAAAAAAAAGAGAAGAAAGATTAGAAGAAAAGATTGTATAAAAAAATTTTTATAGAAAAAGAATTAAAACAGAAGAATATCAAAAATCATACTGCAGTAAAGTATAAAATAGAAAAATATTAAAAATTATATAGAGAAATTGTTAGAGACTATATAAATATGAAACAGAATTGTGAGAAGAGGAGTGTTTCATGAGTATATGAGAGTATATAAGAGAGTGAATAGATGATAGAAAGTTGATTGCATAAGTTAACTACTAATAAATGCTAATCTGTTACAAGAACTACTCTAAAATCACAAAGTCTTACAGTGGTGTGGAAAAACCATCTTTATATTGAGGTTTTGTATTTAGAAATTCCCAGTTACAGAACCAATTTTTATTGCTTTTTATACTAATATTTTTAAATTTATTTCAATAAATATTGATACTATTAATGTATTTAAAATTCTTTATATCTTATTCAATTTTTATTTTCATAATATGCTTAGTAGAGAACTCTGAGAGCTCAGAGAATAGAATTGAATAAATATAATTGATATAGAATTATATAGATATAATCAATATACAATTCACTGCTATCTCTCATCAATATATAAATTAATAAAAATCAGATAGATATAGATAATGCTGCAATTATTGCTAATAAAAAGATCAGTGAGATTGAATAGATAGATATAATCAAATAAATATCTTTGCTGATAAGAAAGTTGGTATGAATAAATATCACAATAATTGAATAGATAGTAATAGATAGCAAACTCAGGCTCATAACTGTCAGCACTGAATAAGGTCCGAATATTGATTCAAATACTAAATATTGATAAAAAGATTGAATTGCTTATTCTAACTCTGATAATTAGATCCTTAATAGTAAGAGATTACAGAATCCTTGATATGATATATCATTTCTGACACGCAGCTACTCTTCAAATTCACGGATTACAAGCCCTCTGGAGGACAAATAATCTTTTACATCCCTCACAGTGTATTCATTCCGATGGAACTAGTTTCCAGGTCAGTATGTAATAAGGAGCATATTTGAGGTGTTTAATAGTACGTACCATGCCTGCTCCTAGAGCTGCATCCGTGGTAGTTTCCATGAAAACTTCTTCAAAATGGCTAGGTTTACCGGCCCCACTGGACGCAATAACTGGAATTGTGGTAAAAGATTTCACGTCATTGATGAGTTCAATATCAAAACCGCTGTTGCTCCCATCCTTGTCGATGCAATTAAGGAGGATTTCTCCTGCCCCCATGGCCTCTACCGCCTTGATAAGCTGGTAGACATCGATATCTCGACCTTCTCTTCCCCCTTTTATGGTGCATCTGTACCAGCAGAATTCTTGACCAGCAACATTGGGATATTTCGTCTTGATCGTCCGATGCGGTGTCTCTTCAGGCGCACTAACATAAATTCGCTTCGGGTCGACACTAACTACTACGGCTTGGTTACCGTACGCTTTCGATATGGTCTCGATTGCAGTGTGACCGCTGAGGGTGCGGTTATTTTCGTAGTAATCCTCTGCAGCGATAACTGCATCGGATCCAATGCTAACCTTATCGGCCCCGGATTTGAAATACATCTTCGCGATATCCAAGGCCGAAATTCTAGAGCCGTCGTAGTCAACGGTATCCCTGATGCCTCCACCGATAGTCAATGGGACAAAAACCGTTTTCGAAGTTTGCCTCAGAATCTCCAGCATTGGGACATCTGCGACAGGGCAATGTCGGAAGGAAGTAATATTCAAAAACGTAATCTCGTCGGCACCTTGCTCATAATATCGTTTCGCCATTTCCACGGGCTTTCCTAAATTCCTTACTTGTCCTCCGCTTTGGTGTCCGCTCTTCTCACGCACGTCATATTGATCCCCCTTTGTTACTACTAAGTCACCATCATCGTTCGTACGGACGTCCAAACACGCAATAACCCGTCTCGTTAGACCGCTAGTACTTGTAACGGATGGAGGGGAGTCTAAATTTCGAATGCTTTGGCCCTTCAAGAAAAACTCAAGCGAACGGAGGCCAGCTTTGCCACTTTTCTCTGGGTGGAACTGTGTCGCAAAGATATTATCGCGGCCAACAGCGCCGATAAATGTTTCGTCTCCGTAAGTTGCAGTCGCAACCGTCCATCCTTGATCAGCAAGCGCCTTCTCATCGTGAGGAGCTGCGTATGAATGAACATAATAGTATTTGTTCTGTGGATTAAGGCCATACAGACTGGTGTATTTCTCAGGGTTTTTGCCGGAGCATATGGCTGAATTCCATCCTATGTGGGGAACACTTTTACTGGTGGAATCAAATCTTGACAAGCTGACAGGTATTAACCCCAAACCATGGACAGTTGGATCCTCTTCAGAACCTTGGCAGAGAACCTGCATGCCGACGCAGATGCCCATAAAAGGTTTGCCAGCAGCTATATGTTTTTGTATTGGCTCCAGATACCCTCCATTTGAGAGCTGCGTTATGCAATGCCCAAAGTGTCCAACACCAGGCAAAATAAGTTTCTGCAGATATGAATGTTAGCGATGTCTCCCACATCCAGGGATCAATATGCTAACGAACCTCTGCATTCTGCACATCTTCTGGCGATTGTATCCATTCGACTTGATATCCAACCTTTTCAATGGCATTGGCTAGGGACCGGATGTTGCCCGCTACATAATCTAGCAGATGGACAACTGGCATTTTGTCCAGAGTAAAAGAGCAACACTGCTATCAAATGGCTGAGCAGTGCTGATTCTTTGCCTTGGTCCCAGAAACCAATGTGCCCTGTGCACGAAGTTAATTGAGTTGGGATGAGTCACGTAGCCTTAAAATTCAACGTTAGAAAAGCTTTATTGAGGGAACCGCGTGATTGGCCAATCACGACCAAACTGGCTATGGTGGAAGATAGAGAGCGTAGCCACTACTCTCATCTCAAATCTCCAGTGGTTGGAAGCTGGTGGCCAGTCTGCATGCATCCAACAAAAATCTACATTACATGACTGCGTATACTGTACTAGTATTGTCCAATTGACTAGCTTGCAAAAATTTTAAGTGGTACTTTGGGGACCTGTAGGCGATAAGATATGGTCCCCTGGTACTGAGATTTCTTACTCGTTCCTCAAAAGTTTGATATAATTTTTTGATATTCCTCCTTGAACACAGATACACGCCGATAATACCGCTTTTATTTATATTCATATATATCTTTCTCTCTTTCTATACTTCAAAAAGGAAAGAAATGAAAAGAAAGAAAAGAGAAATGCTTACAAATTACCGAGTAAATGACGCGTGTACACTGCCATCATAATGCCAGCTCCGGATTGAATACTTCGTGGTCGTTACTAATCATAATACTAGACCTTTGGAGGTACACGAGTCCGTTACGTGGCTAGAATGCTGTTAGACCACATTGTTGTCCTATTTTTATTTGTATTTTTATTTGGAAAAGCCTTGACTTACAGGTAAAAACTGACGGAGTTTCACTCCAGCTTCTTTCAAAATTGATGCAGTCTGGGGTAAGTCAGTAGTTTGTCTTCCGGTGATTCAGGTGATTCAGGCGAATGAGTGGTAATGCAGGCACAAACCTCATTATCCATGTTATAGCTTTGCGAGTAGACCACTTCCGATATGCCAAGTTGTGCAATTTTCACACTGCAAGTGAGGCAGGGACAGCTGTAGGAATGACATAGTCAATTTTCTATTCTGGAATGCTCAGAGATGCAATCGTGGGACACTGACGTATTGCAATATAATGTAGCACCTTCGCCTATCCGTTCACGCCCGGCCTCCAATAGAGCGTTTTCTTCTGCGTGGATGCAGAGGCAGGTGGATAGTGCGGCACCACCACCCTCTCCACAGTTGCAACGAGGGCCTGGAAATAATTTAGTAAAGCTTCCCATAAGTATCTTAGGTGACTGGAAATCTCACATCCGCCTTCGTTACAGTTTTTCGTATTTCGGGGCGTCCCGTTGTATCCTGTGCTCATAACTCGCCTTCCTCGGACTAGGACACACCCTACTCGTCGCTTCATGCAATTGCTTCGTTGGGCCGCCAGGGATGCAAGTTGCATGAAATATTGATCCCAGCCAGGGCGGAGACGTCGTTCGTCGGCTAAATCCAACTCTTCCAGCGCTGAGTGAAAATCATGCAACGAAGACGACGAGTTGAACAATCGAAGCTGAGCACGGTCTGTCATGTATGTAATTCCAATATCCTTGTCGTATAGGTGCTTGTCGTTCCAAAGAACGAATTTCTCGAGGTCAGGAGGATCCAATTGCCGACGCCAAGCCCTGATATTGTTAGGACTAAGAAGATCTAGTGAAAGGCAGAAAGAATATCCAAGTACCTTTCGGAGAAGCGGCTCCATCTAAGGCTAACTGGGGCATCGACGCTTACGAGAAGGAAATAAGGTCTCATGAGGAGCCTTTCCAGCGTTGCCTCATCCCAGATATCGGTAGTAACCCAACGATCTTGCCATCTTCTTGTTACGAAATCGAGTAGTTCATCGACAGTCTGAAATACGTGAGCCCCGTTTTTAGGGCCCTGACTTCCGAAGGATGGAGGTAGCTCATTTTGTCCAAGAAGATGGTCGGGTCTATGGGAGAGTTGGAGCTGGTGGAATCCGTGTTTCTGGATTAAGTATTCAGCAACGGAGTTTTTCCCAGAGCATATTCCTAAAGACTACGTTAGTTTCTGTTTTCTATTTATTTTTCCTTCTTCTCCTTCTGCACCGGAAATGGAAAAAAAAAAAGAAAGAAAGAAAAAAAGAAGAAGAATCATAGAAACGGGGTGTTGGCAAAGAGACCTCCACATAGCCCTATTAGCATGGTTTCGGTCTAGATAATTTTTGGGGAATAGTCGGCGAAAAGAGGTGCTGATCGTTCTGTGATTTTCCGTTGCAAGTTTTAACGACATTCAATGCAATACCTCTTCAAGACAAAAGCAGGTTAATGAGGGTTCCCGATCTTATTTTCCATAACTTCAATAAAATGCTTTCTGACAACACACAAACTTACAAAAACATTTGGTATGCAACCTGATCATGTGACAAAGCTCACAACGGCCCTTGAGAGTTTCTTGGCGGCGGAGCAATCTTACATCATAACCCAACCTATCGAACATTATCTCGACTCTTCTTTGCATATACAACTCATTTTGGAGGCTATTATAACCTCTAGGTGAACATAAGGGAGCTTTGTTACTAATATCCAAGTGTTCTTTCATCGCAGCTGATGTCCCCACGAGACCATTGTTGATCACCTGTTGGAACACACAAAGCTAGGACTACGCTCTACTACAATCAGTTATTTATTTGCTGGAATTCCTATGCCAAAAAGATAAGTCCTCTTAGGATTTCAAGTCGCCTGTCGCCAACATGCAGTATACACCCTTCGCCTCTGATATAGAACTTCCTTTCTATACGTCCTTAGCTTCGCTGAAGATAAACCATGACAAACTTGATGACTCCGCTCGTAAGCTGCTTGGGCTTTATGAGATCAGATCTGCTGATCGCCCGGAGGCTTCATGCCGTATGCAAATTCATGGAACTGCGTTGACCCGAGATGAGTAAGTAGAACCATTACTGGCAAAAGTGTGATGTTTACTCACAACCTCCATTGCACAGAGTACCATTTGGCTACTATAGGGCAGAAGGGATGATAAAGAATGTCAACACCATTGAAGAATACCACAATATTGACAGGAATGCCCTTTTGCTACAAACTGGAAAGATGGTACGCATCACCCCGCATACTGAGACTAACGTTTGTACTGAGGGTGATCCGCTGGGAATAGATATGGGATGCAATCAATGATGAGACCATTTATTCATGCCCATCCTTGTTAGTTTCATTCATTGTGCTTTCATTTGCGGATCTGAAAAAGTATAAATTTTCATATTGGTTTGCTTTTCCTGCAATCCATTCCGCACCGTCATGGACATCCGTAATGGATCCGAAGCCGTTGACAGGCAACGAAAGTTCTACCCTCGTTGACGCAGTTCAAACATGGCGATATGGAGTTGATGCCCGCCAACACGGGTTCTTTCTTGCTAGGAAGGATTGGCACATGGTCAACAGTCCATCGGACGGCGCTGTGTTTAACAAAGAGCATGTCGATAACCAGCAATCTTTATCACCAATTGCTAAAGAACTCGGCTTTTCCTGGAAAATTTCATCCATTTCAGACTTTGAAACCGGATTTTTCCGCGATGCTTTGCCTGAGGATTGTTTTGTGTGCTTCGCTGATCCATCGAACTACCCAGATGCTCCAGGTTGGATGTTGAGGAACCTGTTGGTTCTCGTCCGCCAGCGATGGAAGCTTAACGAAGTCTACATTCTTAGATATCGTGATGTTCAATCGAAAAGGGATCAAGGGCGAAGTGTTGTCTTAAAATTGAGATCAGATACAGCTCATCCCGACCCGAATGACTCGCGGCTCGGGTCTCAAATGCCCATGCCCAAAGTCACTGGGTGGGAACGAAACGCTGCGGGGAAATTAACCGGAAGAGTCACTAACCTCACAGAATATATGGATCCTAGAAGGTTTGTCTCATGATTTTGTATTATTTTAAAAGCACCTTTGAACAAAGCGTTTCTAACGAGAGGAAACAGGCTGGCTGATCAATCGGTGGACCTGAATTTGAAACTTATGAAGTGGAGGATCAGCCCTAACCTGAATCTCGAGAATATTAAAAATACAAAATGTCTCCTGCTGGGCGCAGGGACTCTGGGAAGCTACGTTGCGCGCAATTTATTGGTGAGAACAGCAAGGTCTCTTATATGCAGCTCAATAACTGATGCTGGGGGGTATAGGGATGGGGTGTTCGAAAAATTACGTTTGTAGATAATGGAACAGTGTCATTCTCCAACCCCGTGAGACAACCACTTTTTGGATTTAATGACTGCTTGGGAGGGGGGGCTAAAAAAGCCCTTCGCGCAGCCGCCGCTCTTGAAGAAATCTATCCAGGTGTCGACGCATCTGGTTATGTGCTCTCCGTCCCAATGCCAGGCCATCCAATAACCGATGCTTCGAAGGCCGAACTAGAATTTAAAGAACTCAAGAAGCTCGTTGATGAACACGATGCGATCTTTGTTCTGTTGGATACTCGAGAGGCCCGGTGGTTACCAACCGTCATGGGAAAGGCAACCGGGAAGATAGTGATGAATGCAGCGCTGGGTTTCGACACGTATGTTGTAATGCGTCACGGGGTTGAAAATTGCTCGGCGCCAGAGACAGAACTGGGATGTTACTTTTGTAATGATGTTGTTGCTCCAGCTGATGTGAGTCATTGTCCCAATTTATAAATGTGTATTCTGTGCTAACTCCATTTTAAGTCTATTAAGGACCAAACATTAGACCAGCAATGCACAGTAACTCGTCCCGGTATAGCTGCAATAGCATCTGCTTTGTTAGTTGAGTTGTTTGTATCTGTTTTGCAGCATCCAGGTGGTCCAGCAGCTCCTGCATCCATCCCCAAACAAGAAAGTCGGATCGATCACCCTCTTGGAATTGTACCTCATCAAATTAGAGGCTTCTTGTCTAATTTTTCGAACGTGATCGTGTCCGGGAAGAGCTACAACTGTTGTAGTGCTTGTTCGGGTAACATAATGGATGCCTACAAAAACCATGGGTGGGATTTCGTTCGTAAGGCAGTAAATGAACGTGATTATGTTGAAGAGTTGAGCGGTTTGAAAGAGGTAAGTCTCTCCTTGAAAAAACGGGTTGTAATTGGAACTAAATTCCACAGATCCAGCGTGTAGCCGAAGAGGCCTCAGCTTCCATTGATTTCGAGTCGAGCGATTTCGAAGAAGGCGATGGAGAAATGATTTAGGATATAAGAATAAATGACTAATGCATACATATTCTTTGCATGCCAATTTCTGGGCACAGATAATACGCCACTGTGGGTTTAACTGCTGTTTGATCCGTATGAACTAGAGGTGCGGAGGACGGCGTCTTTGGCAGCATTTTGTTTCCGTCTTAAACCAATAAAGTATGCCTCTTTTGATTCCTAGAAGAAAAGTTAGCAAGAGATCAAAGCCAGCGGACTTCCTGTAAACATACACTACGAGACGATTCTGGTTTCTCCCGATGGACGGTCTGGAATAGTTCTTTCAACTGCTTTTCCAGTGCCTTATCTTCGGCCCCTTGATAGAACTTGCAAACGAAATGACCCCCGGTTTTTAAAACGTTGAAACTAAATTCGAGCGCCGCTCTACAGAGGTCCTGTTTCAGGGTTTTCTCATTAGTAACGGGAAGAAAGAAAGACTGATAGGAGATTAGTTTCAATCATACCATGCTTCCGGCATGATCTCGAAAGCTCATTCCGCTCGTGTTCATCATCCTGCGATATGGGTCACTAAGGCTTTTCTTCCAGAAACCAGTTGTTTGTTCCCAGGGGGCAGACATGTCGCTTAGCACCACATCAACTGTTTTATCCCCGACAGCAACATCGGGGATAGTTTCATTGGCCCCATCTGCCTGTGTAATGTGCGAACTAGCACTTCGTTCCCGATCAATGTATCCTTCAATTTCTTCGACTTCGTCATCGGTCTTTGGCTGCGAACGTTGATCGGCATTCTTGAAGTGGTTGAGGCTTTGTGCTCGTCCACGATTAGGGTTTCGTAGAAATTCTCGGACATAAGCTTGTATCTGCAGCGAGAGGAAGTTTCCTTGGATAGTCGAGACACCTTTCGGAGGTTGAGCAGGAATTATATCCACCCCAACTACACGACCGTTTGGCTGAGTGAGATCCACGGCAACCTGGAAGACAATGATTAGAACCTTTGAAGGATGGAAGGAAGAGGGAAAATGGGGCAGTCGAACCTGTGACCAAGATCCAGGGGCATAACCCTTATCAAGTCAGTCGAATCCAAGAGATGTTGTTAAATAAAGAGGTAGTCAGTCATTCATACCAAATCTACTACGCTTTGACCGGGCTTAAATATTTTGTATCTGTCATTGATCTGTCGAAGTCAATCATCAGGCCAGGGCAGCACAAACGTGGACATTGAAGGGACGGCACCTGTAGAAGTTTAAACGCTGCACGGCTTTTCAATCCTTTCACGCCTGCTTCTCTTGAGTATTTGTCCTTCGCTTGCCGAGCTTGCCATCGCTTCGACGACGAATATCTTTTCGATATCTCAATTAGTTCCCGCGGTTTCCTCCCCAAACTTTTGCCGGATGGCAGCCACACATGGTAAGAAAGAAAGAGATTAAGGAATTTCATATGGGATTGGGGAATCGAGTTTGAATTGTGTAGAGTTAACAATTCTCTGCCAATTGGTGAATCTTCAAAAACTCGATCACTGAATATTATCACGTGCTTAAATTCATGGTGTCAACGAAGAGCAACAACAGTAATTAGCTAGCCATTCTTTCTCTTAGCATACATATAGACATGGGTAGGTTCATATGAAAGCTTTCTGAGAAGGGCTGACCTCGTCTGTCCAGCAGAGTTATTTAACACGTCATTAAGATGCTGCCATTTTCTATATAGGAGTTTTCTAACTATGAGCAGCTCGAATATTCCGTCGTAGAGGAGATATATCTGCATATGCTTCTAATCCTCGACCACCACCAAGCCGTCGACCGGGCGCACCTAAGCCCAGTTGACCTCCCCCGAGGGCTCGAAAGCCAGTCAGAACCCGCCTTCTATCTTTACTGGATTCCCCAAATCCTTGTTCATCATCATCATCAAACAACGTGCCCTCTGGCTTCCTCGGCAGAAACCTCCGTTTGGTCCCCGCATTTTTATTTGTAGTTGACGTTGAGGGTTCGTTTTGTCGTTTTGTGGGTTGCGTGTTTTCGTGATCATCATCAGAATTCACCATAACGGATACATTTTGCGACTTTGGTGGGGGTCTCCGTTTCGTCGCCTTTGTGGCTTTTGGGTGAGAGGGTTTGCTAGATTTTGACCGGTTATCTTCAACATCCTCCTTCATCCTTTTCACTGGCTTACGGACGTGCTCTAAATCCGAATCGCTCGCCGACATGCCGGAAGATTCTGCCGTAGTACTGGTTCGATTCAGGAATGGCGTTGTGGAGAAAGTTGACTTCTCGCCAGGAACAGCAGGCATCCTGCTCATTCTCTGGTGAGCTACGGCTGCTCCTGGAGTGGTTATCGCTACATCCGACTCAAACCTAGACGTGCTTCTCTTCCGTCTCTGGTCTTCTTGCGGTGATCCAGCATCATCCAGTATTGTGGGCTGGTCTAAGGTGCTGTCATCTTTTGACTGACGTAATTTATTTCGAAGAGTAGTCAGCTTGTTTTCAAGAACGAGTCGATGACGCGCCCACTCGAGCGCTTCAGTCTTCATGTCATTCTGGATTTTTTCCCGTTCACGCCTCTCTCTAGTAAGCTCCTTGTTCAATTCCCCAAGTTCGGTAAGAATTTTGCTGTCCACCTCATTTTGTTCCACATCCTTCAGCCGTGCCTTCTCTAACGCATTTTTCTCACTTTGAAGCTCAACTTCGAGCGAGCGAAGCTGGCGTTCTAGCGAGAGCTTCTCCGACATCAAAGCTTGGTGAGACAAAGCCTGCGATTTCAGCTGCTCAATTTCGTGTTTTAAATTGGATATCTCCCGCGTCATGGCTCGCTTTTCGGCTAGCAGTTTACTCGAGTCGGCTGCCGTCACCTGTAGTTCGTTTATGTTCGACTATGGAGGTATCAGTATGGGTCTTATCACTGTACATCCGAATGCTTGCCTTTAAATGCTCGATTTCCCTTAACTGGACTCGGAGAGAATTTCGTAAGGAGTCAATCTCATTCCGTGCTTGCTTCAGCTGCTCCTGCGCTTCCGAACCAATCTTCTCTGCTCTTGCCAGATGGGTCTTCACATCCTCAACTTCGGAACATAGATCGTCTTTGTCATGGCTCGCAAGTAAGGCTTGGACGCGCATGATCCGATTCTTCTCATCGCCGATAATTAATTTTGTATGACAGAGAGCTTTCTCATATTCTGTCTCAAGACGCGCACTGGCCGGAGAAAGCAGCTAACACATGTTTTGTGAGCAAGTGAAAGTAAATTGAACAAGCGATAGGTGACCTACCTCCGAATCTTGTAGAACTGCCGAGCTCCTTTGCTTTCGTGATGCCATTAGCACTAGATTATTTCACTAGTTATTTCTGAAAAAATCGCCTGCCAGTTTGACAAATGCTAGAGCTCTCTGCTGGCACTTGCAATCCGTTGCTCGATCGGGTGGTGTGGTTGGATTAATAATCCATGACCCAGGCGATGAATGATGATGATTGGACGTTCAGGGATCGCACCAGAGTGCTTCGTAGTCTCGCTCCGTACACAGTGGCCATTACCCACCAAGTTTCAAAAGCTTCGAACAGGTGTTTGGTCGCCTTACTTTCTTTTGAAGTGAAAGAGATTAGCCATGAGGGCTCTCTCTATATACACGGCATTGATTTGCCTAGTGATCTCTTCTACTGCCAAATCTACTGCTGACAAGTACGAAACCTACCAAACTCGGGCAAAATTGAGCACCCCAATTGAACTTGATGATCAGTCGTATGATGACCTGACATCGAAACCACGCGACTACCATGTTGCCATAATCCTCACCGCTGCAGATGCGAAATATGGGTGCCAGGTTTGCCGCGAAGTTCAACCCGAATGGGATCTCCTCGCCCGAAGCTGGACTAAAGGCGTCCGTCAGGACTCACCTAGATTACTTTTCGGTACTCTGGACTTCTCTCGGGGAAGGGATACTTTTCAGAAGGTTAGTGAGTCATCTATTAAGTAAAACTATTTATACCTTTTAACTGACTATTGCATTGATAGCTTATGCTTCAAACGGCGCCGATTTTAATGTTCTTCCCTCCTACCGTTGGCTCTGGGGCGAAAGCAGATGGCTCCCCTATCCGATATGATATCACGGGGTATAGAATACATCCTCATTCTACTCTGAAGTCCATTGCTAACTATTTACAAGGCCGCTATCCGCAGACCAGATATTCAATTGGATGAATCGATACCTCCCAGAAGGCCATAGACCGCCTATTGTCCGTCCCATAAACTATGGACGAATCATGACAACAACGACATTAGTCCTCGGTTCTATAACTCTCTTTACCGCGTCGTCACGATTTATTGTACCTATTATCCAAAACAGAAACCTGTGGGCCGCAATAAGCCTGATCGCGATCCTCATTTTCTCCAGCGGACATATGTTCAACCACATCAGAAAGGTGCCTTATGTGGCACCGGATGGAAAGGGGGGTATCAGCTATTTTGCCCCTGGCTTTTCGAACCAATTTGGTTTGGAAACTCAAATTGTTGCAGCTTTATGTATGTTTCCCCGGCCAATACGTCCAGCATACCATTTACATTTTCTCAATTACATTGTCTAATATTTGATAATGCATAGATGCTATCCTCTCATTCGCTACGATTTTCCTTGCAGTGAAGGTCCCTCGAATTGTGGATCCTAAATCGCAGAAAGTGAACGTGATTGTTTGGGGTTCTGTTGTCTTTGTTATGTATAGCTTCCTCCTCAGCATGTTCCGTTCCAAAAGTGGTGGTTATCCATTGTTTCTCCCTCCATTTTAATGGAAAAAGGTATAGCTTAATGAACCAATAGATGGAATTAATAGAATTTCTGGGGTGGATTTGCAAGATAATCTCTTGGTTCACAATGATGTTACCCAACATTAAACAGCATAGATTAAGTGATACCGGCCTAATTCTGTCAGACAGATGTTATTTACTGAGTAATCCTATGTGAATGATATGCTCTTTGTAATAATGGTAAAACATTTCTATCAGCTACCGCCGACACCATGCTGTAGAGGGGATGAACCACCAATAACATTTGGTTCTTTGAAGAGAGAGGAGAGAATGCAGGTCACATGATAAACCCGCTGGTTAATTAACATCATCATCTTCATGCCAACCCAAGGATACTGCAAAAGAAATGTGGAATTCCGCAAACCCCTAACACCCTATCGCAGTTACATAGGGCCGTTGCGAACTTGGCTGGATACGGAACCCGTCGCATACTCTCGGTTTGCAACGATGCTCCTCAATCGACCAGCCAAGTATCAGGCGAATGAATCTGGAACCGGTGGTACTACGTACCTGATATTAATCCAGGTCGTTTCTCGAGTCTTGACATTTCTCGCAAACCAAGTTCTTCTACGGTACCTCTCCCCAGGAATATTAGGAGTTGCTACCCAACTAGAACTTTATGCTGTCACCACGCTCTACTTCTCTCGTGAAAGCCTTAGATTTGCTCTCCAACGACAGCCTGCGAGTCCGCAACGATCGATCCCCACAAGCGCTGCGGAAAGAGCTCATCCCCAGAAGCCTGGAGAACCGAAATCTGGCAACTATCAGGAAGATACCCAAGCTGTCGTGAATCTTTCTTACCTAGCTGTTGCAATAGGTGGCCCTCTGATATATCTTCTGGGCTTGTTTTATTCTCGATTTGCCAATCATGATGTCGTCAAAGTGCCATTTTTCGAAAGCAGCCTCAAAGTAACCGGTTTTGCATGCTTTTTAGAACTATTGACAGAACCGTGTTTTGCTGTAGTCCAACACAGAATGCTTTATAAAATAAGAGCATTAGCTGAAACAACAGCTGCCGTTATGAAAGCCTCGACCACCTGTGGGATCAGTATATGGGCATCTCAACGGGGAATGGATATAGGCGTTTTACCCTTCGCTGTGGGCCAAACAGCTTATGCATTTACCCTTCTTTTTGCCTATTTCTTCACTATTGGCTCATATTCAATCCGAAATGGTTTCTCGGTATTTCCTCTTGCCATCCGCCACCGGTCAGTAACTCCCCGATATCGAGCACACATGAGCCTAACGGCTTTCTAGGGACACAACCAACTACTTTTTGAACCTTTTCTCTATCCCTTTATTCTCCCTCAGCATCAATATATACGCTCAGTCGGTGGTAAAGCATATCCTCACCCAAGGTGACTCAGTGGCGCTTGCTGCGTTTTCAACCCTTGAGGAGCAAGGCCTGTATGCGTTGGCCTCCAACTATGGAAGTCTTGTTGCAAGAATTATTTTCCAGCCTATTGAGGAAAGCTCCCGGAATGTGTTTGGAAAGCTTCTCACCACCAGCAAAACAAAACCGGCAACAACACAGAGCCTGAAGCGGGCCAAGTCATACCTCTGTGATATCCTCCATGCTTACGGTATTTTTTCGATAATCATCTGTGCCTTGGGTCCAAACATAGCCCCGCAGCTGCTCAGGCTCCTCATAGGCTCTCAGTGGTCACGTCCTGGCATCTTTAGCCTCCTCTCCAACTACTGCTATTACATTCCGTTGCTAGCATTCAATGGCATTACCGAGGCCTTCATCGCATCTACGGCGACACATTCAGAGCTACGGCAACAGTCCGGCTGGATGGGCGCTTGCTCTGCTGGATTCATTACTGCGGCCTATTTGTTTTTGAGGATAGGGAAATTTGGTTCTCGCGGAATAATATGGGCGAACTCCATGAACTTGACTCTCCGCATCATTTGGAGCTCCTGGTTCATTAAAAAATATTTCCGAGATCGCAAAGACGGTTTTAAGATAACGGAAGCGCTACCAAACTACGAATCTGTTGCGGTTGGTGTTGGCGCCTACGCTGCCATGTGGGCGCTGCAACCCGGCCCTGAATCTGAGCTTTGGGACATCTTCAGAATGCTCCTTGTTGGAGGAATTTTTGCGGTCTCCATGTAAGTTCCATGTTAGCACCTTACTTTTCCCCATAAATATTCGTTTCTAACCAACAAACAATGAAAATAATAAAGTCTATTTCTTGAGAGGAGCTATCTCATTGAACAGTACCGCAAGTACAAAATGGTATAAGTCAGAATTCGGATGATAAATAAATCTAATCATCAAACTTGATTTTGGTGGCCGTTTTCATGGTGTCAGCCTCCCTGAAAAACGCGCCATAAGAATCGTGTTGCTTCTTTTTCACGGTGGTACCGAATTTTAAGAGTGCTTCGGGTATATCTTGGTTAGCTCCCTTCAAGATATTAACTAATCTAACTTGATGTTAGCATTTTCCAGTAACATGACTATGACAAATAATATCCCACACTTACCCTCCAGACAATGCTTTATCATTCTCGGTGAACATCGTAATCGCCAACCCATCCGAACCAGCCCGACCAGTCCTAATATAGCAGTTAGGTATATCAGCAGCATAATAGCTCTGTATAGGGTGGTGGTCTTACCTTCCAATTCGATGGACATAGTCTTCAACTGTCAAGGGAAATGTGACATTTAGGACTAGCTTGACGGCTGGAATGTCTAGTCCACGAGCGGCCACATCTGTAGCAACCAGAACAGGTACAGAACCTGATTTGAATGCATTCAGGCTGTTGAAGCGTTCTGTCTGGTTCATGTCACCATGAATACCCGCAACCTTGAAACCCTTAGAACGGATAAATCGCTCAATACGAGTCGCCTCCTTTTTGTAAAGACAGAATACCAACACTTTATCCATAGCATTCCTGCCCCTTTGATATTGGTTCAATAAGGACAGAAGCCGACTCTCTTTATTCTCTGGTTTTACAACCTCCACAATTTGCTTGATCCTCGTGTTAGCACGGATGTCGGAAGAGAGATCGCCTCCAATCGTAACCGTGACTGGCTCTTTCATAAAGGTAGTCGCGAGCTTCCGTACACTAATAGGCCAAGTTGCGGTGAACATAACTGTCTGGCGTTTCCTTGACGAAGGCATGGTGCTTACGATATCTTTGATATCTTGCTCGAACCCTTTATCCAGCATCCTGTCGGCTTCATCTAACACAAGGTACTTCACTTTTTTCAAGTTCAAGGACTCGTCACTGTGAAAATCCTTTAACCTCCCTGGTGTTGCAACAATAACGGACGCTTTCTTCAGTGCACGGCGTTGATCGTCCTTCGAGGCACCTCCGTATATGCATGCTAGGCCTACGCCATTCGGGGTGAACTTGACTAGCTGGTCATAAATTTGCATTGCCAGCTCTCTAGTAGGTGTAATGATAACAGCAGAGATTCGGAATGATGAGTGAGAAGCATTGATTTCCAACACCTTCCGAATACACGGGACGCCGAAGGCCAATGTTTTCCCACTTCCGGTTTCAGCGACACCGATGACATCTCTGCCTGCGAATAAATATGGCCAGGTGACTGATTGAATTGGGGTCGGTTTTGAAAAGTGCTCTAGAGGCCCATACAGCTGATTAGAATCTGAAGGCAGGTAAGAGAACGCGGTGATAGGACGTAAAGTCTCTTTGATCGAGGGATCCGAAATCTGAATGGTATTGGACTTGAGGAAGTCATCAATCTCAGACTGAGGCACCGCATCCAGTTCGGCAGATTGGACGTAGGGAGGTTGCTCAGGTTTAGCATCTCCCTTGGACTTTTTTTTTGGTCTAGAAGAACGCTCTGAATTAGATTCCATATTCCGACTCCGTTTAGCCATGTTTTCCGTCAGTCCGGGATTGTACTGATAATGGAAAAAGTTGCTGAAACGGACTCTGCGAGTGTAGGGTTGCAATTTAACCAATCAATGCTATACACGATGAAAATAGCCAAATACCCACCTTAGGGTAAAGAGGGAAACAGACTTAACAACGTCACTCTCAAGTGATGCATTGTGCGGAATTCGATCAGATATTTTGGCCCAATATACTATTTATTCAAATTCGTGAAAATTTTCCGACAATTTCTGCCAAGAGTTACCGCCTCCAATAACTTGGCGAGAATCATTCTCCACACGAGGTCAATTCATCCATAGTACGGGTAATAAAATCGAGTAAAAAAAGGCCTAAGTATAATCCACTATTCAGACTCTCTTTGAAACTTCGTTTTGCAGACAGATATTGCCCTTCGCCATCAGCTTTCTGTAATGGTACAAATGATTTTCCCTTTGGTCTGGTTACTTTCCATGAGCAAATGGGCATCGATAACCTTCTCAAATGGGAAGACTCTCTCAACATAAATTTTGAATGTCCCCTCCCTAAATTTAGGCATTGCATGATCCAGCAATAGATCCCGAAGCTGCCTCTGATACGCGATATCCCTACTCCTCAAAGAACTGCCTTCATACCTCAAACGCTTCCTCAGAATTTGGCTGATATCAATACCAGCAGGTAACTTCGTGCCGCCTAAGAAACCGAGGTTGACAATACGGCCGTCCTTCGCGGCTGCGTCAAGATTTCCTTGGAAATAGCTTGCACCGACGAAGTCAACAATCACATCGACGCCGCGGCCATTGGTAACCTTGCTCAACTCGCTAACCCAGTCTTGAGTCTTGTAGTTAAATCCGGCCGTTGCCCCCAGGTCCTTGACACAGAAGTCGATTTTTTCCTGCGAGCCGGCTGTAACATAGATATTGCTAGCGTTGTCTGCTTTTGAGAGTTGTATTCCAGAGATGGAAACAGCTGATGCTCCTGCATGCCAGAGTATTGATTTTCCTGGCTTAAATTCGCCTACTAGATACATAGCCTGCGCTGCTGTGAACCATGTCTGCAAGATTGTAGTAGTTCACAGGTAATCAGTATGCGACGTGACAAATCCTTGTAGGGTGATCTGAGAAATTCGTTACCTCTGGTATCCCCGCCGCTTCTATCCACGATAGTTCTGCAGGCTTGTGAAGCAGTGTTTGCACAGAAGATGAAATATACTCCGCATACGCTCCTTTTGTTGTGTTTAAAAACGCCCACATGTGAGAAATTGCAGAGGGGATTACACAGTCATATTTAACCAGGAGATTTTACAACAAACCTCCGTAAGCCAATCCAAATACCTCATCACCGACTTTGAAGTCGAGACAGTCTCCATCGCCCAAGGATTCAATGACGCCAGAGAACTCCACACCCAATGTCTTAGGGGCTTGAGGGGGAACCGGATACATCCCCTCTCTCTGCAACAAATCCATCCTGTTCAAGCCAAACGCTTTGATTTTCACAAGGGCCTCTCCTGCAGCAGGCAGGGGTTTGGGGATGGTGTTGATGAACAGATTGGCTGCGGGGCCTTTCCCCCCCTTAATATCTGATAGCTTCATGTTAAACAAGAAAATATGAGTTTTAAGAGTGGCGAGAACCAACCGATTGCACGCATGCTAGCCATTGTTTGATAGATGTCAGTTCAATCCAGAAGTACTATTTAGTAGTCAGGTTTTTCATCACAGGATATGAATGAATAAATAAACATTCTCCAGCAGCCTGCGATTACTTCGAAACAGGTTCCCAGACCTGGTTCGTCTGAACAATCAACCATTATTAAGCAGCAAAATCGCCACGAAGGTTCCAGCACAAATTCGATACCATTTGCTACGCAAAAATCAAAATCAGGACACTTTTTTTTTTTTTTTTTTTTTGCAAATCCATATATGCAGCTATTCTACTTACTGGTTTTTTTTTCTTTTTCCTTTTTCTTTACAATTTCAACCCTTGGCAAACCCTAATTCTCCTTCTCAAATCCATGTGTATCCGGTTACAAAATCAAGCAGGATCAACCTTTTTAGATTATATACGTAAACCTCATTTAGCTTTTTTGCAAACCAAGTCGAATAGCAAACCATGTAGCAATGATTTTGCACCAGAAAAACTTCCTCCGGAAGGTTCTGATTCCGAAATGAAGCGCTGCCTATATAGGTTCTCCTACTGGATCTACAATACCGGGTTAAATCGTTTGTGATATTTCGCGATATCGTTTATGAAGTTATGAGAACGAGGCAGAAACACATATTATGTACAAGGAAACATATATCCTCAGGGGGTATTCCACGCAATCCTTTAGCTGAGCTCGTAAGCCTTGATCAGCTCTGCAAGGCGAGCTGATTCCACACTGTAATCGATAGCGCTAACGGACGATACTTGGTATCGAACACTAATAGTTATTCTTAGAAACTGCATGTACAGTACTGTAGACGGAAGGGATAACTCACCGTTGCTGATCCTGGAAGTTATCCATTTTGGCCCTGCAATTGAAATTCCAAGCACGACAGTTGGCTCTCTGGACAAGCTCTTCGTAGGCCCGTTCATCGTTTTCCTTAAGCTCCATAAGCTCATTTGCAGAAGTTCCTAGAATAATTTTTCCAACTTCGTCAAAGCAACTGAGCCACAAAGCACCAGTGTGATCGCACACGTTCACAGACAGGATATAGCGATACTCTGGATGAGGGAATGATTGGTCGCATCTCTCGCATCGCCACTGCCCATTCTCATCCTGAAGAACTTTTTTGTTGCATTTGTCAGTGAGACAAGCGGGGTAGGCCATGGTGTCTTGCTTGACATAAACCACGGTGGCTTTCACCGAGAAATAATCTGGTTTTTCAGACATCCCCAAATTGCCTTCGTGAACCTGCACAATGGTTTTGAAGGAGCTAGCCCGGTCACCAAACCCTGCAGCATTGTTCATTGAGTCATGGGACGCAAAGGTTTCCGACCTTCCTTGGGCGTCATACCAGCCCTTTAATTTATGAGCATCTTCAATATCGGGGTCAACTGTCATGGACCCTGAACTGAGCAAACTAAGAGACCTCCCATTAAAATCGGAGACTTTCACGCCCTTGAAAGCGACCACAGATTCCGGTACCGAATCAAACTCTTTGGCGATATTTCCCCATACGGTAAGTCGAACAGAATATCCTGTGTTGTCAACTAACGTAAGATCACGCTTGTCATAAGGCTTGCTAGTTGTCTTAGACAGGATCTGAGAGAGTTCTCCAACGTCCTTCAACACTCCAATCACATCGATTGTGGTGCCTGCTTCTACCGATTGCAAATTAGCAATATTGGTGAAGTTGAATCGAATTTGCGGAACATCGTTTTGCTCTTCGGCCTGCATCCCTGCACGTTAGAATTCTACTTATTGATGATTAAAAACAGGTATGGGTAAGACTGACTTTTTCAACAATTGTATCCTTTTCGAAGGTAAGTTCATATTCGTTATTGAGGTTATTGAACGCTTTTTTGGCCATTTGGACACGGCACGGGCTTGATATGTAATATACACAGCCTTCCTCAAAAACGCCATACAATGAATCGCACTGGTCTTTGAAAGCGGTAGCACGAATTTCGCCGCTATCATCCAAGAGGTTAACGCTAAAAAGTTTGCCCTCTCCATTCTTATTGTGCCATGTTTTGATAGCCGATTTGTTCGTACACCGTGCCTTTATCGTCCATTTATGGGAATACGGGGATAGTGCTTCGATGGGATATATATTAGCATGGGCGGTTGCTGCCGCCGCAGATCGCTGCGCTGGTTGTTGGGGTGGTTGTTGGGGTGGCTGTTGGGGCCCACGGGAGCCATAGAACCCATTGCTGGAAATTGTCGTCGGGATAGTCTTGTCTTGCTCTTCTTGCTTTGCGTCAAGGGGTTGAGGATCACCAATCTTCTTCTCACATATGCCCAGTCTGTCCAACACTTCGAGATCAAGGATGATTAGGATTCTGTAACAAAGTATAATGGTCAGGCTGGTTCTGGTGTTGATCCTTGACTATGTCAGATGGCGAGAGAACAACTGACCTTTTCCCTTTTACCATGTTCGCTTGGAATGATTTCAACCGAACGAAGCAGCCACGGACTAATTGCCCACTCGTAACATAATGGTTGGCTTCTATCACATCCAAGTTAATAAAATGGACATTCAGTAGTCATTGGCGGCCGGGTTCTAAGCATACGGGTTGCAAGCATTGTCTGTACGTAGTTTGTGATGTCACTGAAAACGGCTCTGAACCTTTCAGGACTGTTTGGCTGAGGAGGCAAAGGTTTAACTTGAACACATTGGACTACAGGCTCAGCGATCTTGGGTTTTGAGTCATCAAAAATTGCGCTGGATACCATCAGTTTAATAGACTTATAATGTTCGCTAAGCTTTGAGAAAATACCTAAGCGCCCCCATCGTGATCTCTGCCGCGGGGTCTGCCATGGTGGTCTCGGAAAGCAAGCTTTCAAACAATATGACAATATATCAAGTAATGCAGAAATAAGACAGCTAGTAGACGTAATTGGTGTTGATGAAAGGCGTTCTTGCGTGCCTGTTCGTTGCTTTGTTGTTCGAAATCAATCGATGAGGTTTGATATCGAGGACGCGTCGGTTGAACACGCGTTAAGCGGTTGAGGTGGGGTGAGTGAGAGCCAACCACAATTACATAATCACACTGACCTCATCGCAAGCTGCCTGATCAATTTGCGGCTTAATTCCTGAAACCCTCCCTCCTTCAACATCAACAGAAGCAAGTCATTTCGGAGTGGGTACGCCATGGCTTGCATTCATATTGATTCTCCTGGTCGGTTTGCCTACTCTTTTCTCTAAGGTTATTTGTTTTGTTCCTAACAGCGACTTCGCTAGAGCTCCGTGCCCCGCGGGTTAACCAACCTGTTTATCGAGAGGATTGCACCCAGTGCTTTGACTCAATAGTATGCCTACTATTATCTCTAGCTATATTTTACTTCAGACACTTCTAACGGTGAATAAAGGACGATCCTTCGGGTTTAGATGTCTGTCTTTTCTGTTTCAACGGCGGATGTACGGGCGATAGGAATCACTCAAGCATCCACCACCAGCGCTCAGGACATCCGCTCGTGTTGAATATCAGGAGGACAAGAAAAGCCGTGCAGGTTAGATTTCCTTAACTTAATTTCTTTTTCTTATTGATGTTTTGAATCCGAATATAATTCTCAGGTGCTTCAGTCCATACTAATAAAATTCAATAAAGCGAGATGAACCCCCCCCTAAGATGTCGAAGCTAGCCATCACTGCGGAAAGTGAAGAAGATCGCTATGACACTACCACGAGAGTTAACTGCCATTCTTGTCAAGTTAGTGACATTGAAAAATCCGCTGGGAAACTCCCAGCGGTTGTCAATGGTGTATTGAAAGCTGCCACATTCTCACGGAAGGAGGAAGTCAAGGCCTGGGAGCAGGAATACAAACCGTGCCAGCATATACTGTCTCTCGTCCAGGATCAATCGAATCAGACAACGTCAAAAGGTATACTCTTTGCCATACAAGAAAGATTGTATTAGCTGCCCCCAAACTGAACCCATCTTCCTTAGATCTATGTAAATGCTCCTCATGCGACTTAAAAGAGAACCTCTGGTTGTGCCTCGAATGCGGTAATTTAGGGTGTGGTCGAAGTCAGTTTGGCGGCGTAGGTGGTAATTCTCATGGCCTCGCCCATGCAGATTTTTCTTCCCATGGAGTCGCCGTTAAACTTGGTTCCATTACACCGGAGGGCTCTGCGGATGTTTTCTGCTACAAATGCAATGACGAGATCATCGATCCTGACCTTACCACACATTTAAAACACTGGAACATAAATATCGCTGATCTCGAAAAAACCGAACAAAGTCTCGTGGAAATGCAGATTGAACAAAACCTTAAATGGGATTTTTCGATGACTGGACAGGATGGACATGAATCGAAGCCCCTTTTTGGAAAGGGACTTACAGGACTCAAGAATTTGGGAAACAGCTGCTATGTTTCCAGTGTTTTACAGTGCCTATTCTCATTGCCTGAATTCAAAGAGCGGTATTCCCAATCCATGGCCATTCCACCAGCCACATTAACCCCAGCGGAAGATCTTGAAACACAGTTACGGAAACTCAACGATGGTCTACTCTCTGGCCGTTATTCATTCCCCGATCCCGATGCAGCTATTTCTACTGATTCGCTCGATGTCGTCTATCAAAAGGGTCTTGCTCCTGCGATGTTCAAACATTTGGTGGGTCGTGGCCACGAAGAATTCTCAACAATGCGTCAGCAAGATTCATTTGAATTTCTTATACATCTTTTCAAACTCATTACACGTTCAAAACACACAGACGGCCTCCAAGACCCTGTGGGCTCATTTCGGTTTGCACTAGAACAACGTTTGCAATGTCTAGCGTGCAGAAAGGTCCGATATACGGTGGATGAGCAGGATAATATTTCGGTCCCTGTTCCAGCACGTCACATAAAGTCCAATCAAAATGATACAACCTCAACAGGGGATCAGACTTCGCCAAATACACCGGAATTCGAAAGAGTGACTTTGAAAGAATGTTTGGACATTTTTACTGCAGATGAGAGAGTCGAATTGTCGTGTACCGCGTGTGGTAGCAAAGCAGGTTTCCTCAAAAGGTCTCGTTTTAAAACCTTCCCAAGGAATTTAGTGATTAATGCTCGTAGGTTTAGCCTCGTTAATTGGGTACCGACAAAGCTTAATATTCCCGTTGAGGTTGATGATAAACCCTTTGATATGAGTGCTTATATATCCGCCGGGCTCCAGGATGGCGAAGAATTATTACCAGAGGATTCACCCGCAAGCCAACCCGCAGCGTTTATTCCAAACCACAATGCACTTGATCAGCTTTTAGCTATGGGATTTCCAGAAGTTCGGTCCAAAAAAGCCCTTCACGCAACCGGAAATGCTAACGTAGAGGCTGCGATGAATTGGCTAATTACCCACATGGAGGACCCGGATATTGACGAACCTGTAGAACTTACAGCAGGCAATCCTCCCTCAAACGATCAACCGATGGATGATCCAGACAGTATCGCCCAGCTTAACGAAATGGGAATTGACGTGGCCAAGGCTCGCATGGCTCTCAGAGAAACAGGTGGTGATGTTATGAGAGCGGTCGAGTGGGTGTTCAGCCATCCTGATGACACAGGAGCATTAGAGGATTCCTCAGGAGATATGCCATCTGGCAACACCAGAGAGCCTCCTGGCTTCAAAGAGTTACCAGCTGAATTCCAACTACAATCCATCATCTGTCATAAGGGGGCCTCAGTTCATGCCGGGTGAGTTTGCTTACTATTTCACGTCTCCTTCCTTGGTTGGTGCGCGTTTTCGTTACTAATGAGCAAAAACCTAGGCATTATGTCGCGTTTGTACGAAAGCTCCTACCAGGATCGGAGACACCGCAATGGGTCCTGTTTAACGATGAGAAGGTCGTTGAGGCGAGCGATGTGGAGGAAATGAAGCAATTTGCATATGTCTACTTTTTCAGGATGCTCTAGATTTTCCCCTTTGCCCAATAACTATTTGTGAGTCGAGTTCCTGTGCAAGTAGACTCGGTTGCAATATACCAAATGCTACCTGAATGATTTAATGAAGTATTGAGTCGTCTTATCCCTGATGTTTGAGACTATCGATTTCACAAGTGTTTGATAAATGAACATGGGTAACGTTGCGGGCATAATACACAAATGGCTTTGATGAAATACCAAGTGCAACCAAAGCTGAAAATCAGTTTTTCTCCAATTCCAACCCTGGCAGGCGTTTCAACAACATGTACATGTACATAGAAGGACTTGACATACAAGTGAAAAAGGGTTATACATGCAAAGTCTTAAATTCTGTTGACGACCCAACACCAGCCACATTCCACCCATGATTAAAATACACACATGGAACAAGTAAAACAACCCCCGCCAATAGCAAACACAAAATAGGAAATAGTGGTTATATGTAGAGTTAGTACAATGCAAGGTAAAGAAAGGGAAAAAGGAAAAAAAATCAGTGAAGTGGAGAAAAGTATCATCATATCCCCTCAACATCAGTGGCCACCAGGATTATTACCTCCTTCGCGAACAGGTGTTGAAAACCGTCCCGTCGTCTCACTAATAATCCAAGAGAACCACTCGTCAAGCTTTCCCTTCTCGACGTATGTGCGTAGCAAGTCAGCCTCTGCATCCAACTCCTGAAGGTAGCTAATCTGCTGATCCGGAGGCATGCCTGCATGGGACATTGAAGGGAAAATGTTTGATTCAAGAATACGCGAGGGGGTGTAAGATTGGCGGGTCAGGCGAACATCCTCGCCAAGTACTGTGTTGTGAGGCAATGGGCGTTAGTTTTAAAACAATTCAAAATAGTATATAGATACAGCCTTTGTAAAGAAGGGACAGGGGAAGAAAGAAAAGAATCCTCTACCTTCAGCAAGCTGTCTCATAGTCTCTGCTAACGCCGTCGCGTGAACCTTCGACTCAACCTCTCTATCCCCCTTCTTCTCTGTCCGATTGATAGCCTCCCAATTATCACGAATCATACAACGACGCCAGATGAGTCTTTCCAAACCGTCGCGGTACTCGTGCGCTTGCTGGTCCTGATGATGGAAATTTCCCATCTTGAGAACGGTGAGTGCGAAGAAAAATTCATGCCCGCCAATGCTATCTTCCTCTTCTCCACCTTCAAGGAACCGAACGGGATCCATCAACGTCAGCAGATTGATGAGTTCCTCTGGCTCCATTGGTGATCTAGTAACGAGTTTGGCGAGGCAACGCTGGAGAAGGGCACGGAGAGCTGGCTTGCCGCGCACGACGTTGTTTCCAAACTGTTCGGTGGCGAGTTGGAGAGCGGCCCCGTCATCGATAGCACCATGTAGTGTTGGGAGGACATGTTCGTAGATCAATTCTTGAATGTTACATGTTTCCATAAGTTGGTCGAACGGCCTTACAGCGTCGTGCAGGCTTGCTGGCGCAGATCCAGCCTTTTCGAATTCTGCTAGTTTGGCTAATTTGGCAAGCGATATTTCGACGCGCTTGCTCCAGATGTCGGTTTCTTGTTCAATCGCTAAGCGCTGCAGGGTCGTGCATGCGGTTTTATAATCACGCTCCCCAACAATATCATTGATCCAGCTCAGTTTTGAATACGCTGGGTGGCTTCGTAAAAATTTCGTAACCGCTCCCTGGTACTCCTGCATTATGAAAAGCGTTTCTGGCTGGCCGACGGTGATGTGTCTGGTAAAGAAAGCATCAGCCCAGGCGTCACCAAATCGTTCGAAATAATTGTCAATTCTCCGTTTCCAGACTTTCGTTCCTTCATCGAGTACTGGGCTATCGTCCTCTGATCGTCTTGGTGGCCTCTGCTCTTTTATTTGCTCGTGCAAGTCGACCATAAGTTCCACCAACGCATCCATATCTCGGAAGGATTCCGCAAGGGTAATTGCATCTTCCAGCAAGCCAATCGCTGCCAGTTTAAACAACTGTGGTTTGCGATTCTCCACATGCGATTTCTCAAGCATTTTCCCACTACTCTGGATCTCCGAGTCATTCTGCGCTGCACACCACATAGTCCGCTCTTTGTGTAGCAATGCAAATGCACGGAATTGCCTGGGGATATTTTCTTTGATAGTGTCGAGAACCTTGCTGGTTCTCGTAGTTGATGAATCTGATCCAGTAGCTGCTGTTGTAGCAGGGCGACGTCGACAGATGTTGAGTTCCAGATCCAAGAGCTGTTCGGTTTCTGAATAATTAATTTGCGTTGACGTCCAAAACTCAGGTAAAGCACTATACTGCGCCACGATAGCTGCATCGTCGTCCATAAATCCTTCGCCTACTCCGTATAGGGCGGCACTATCCTCTCGGAATTGAAAGGCTGTTTCCAGTGCAGCCAATGACAAGTCACAAGCCTCGCAAACCCTCTCCGCAAATTGCCTGTCAACCGCACGCGACGTATTGCTATCTTCTTTTCGAAGCCCGTTTAAGATCCACGGGATGATGTATTCCATTCTCCACGTATCATGAATAAACCAATGCCGCACAATGTCGGTTTCGCCGCTTCCCGGCTCAATTTTCGTTTTGTGATTGTCTCCCATTTTTGAAATAATGAAGTCGAGATGTGTCCGGTTGCTGGTAGGATGTTCTTCGTTTCCCTGTTGTACCTTCCATATAGCTCGTTGAGCTGCCATTTTTTCTGCTCCCCACAAGAGCTTCCACCTCGCCAAAGGGGAAAAATATACATGGAATCGTTGTATGTATAGAGCTAAATCATGAAGTGCAGAAGCTCGCATTTTCATATACTGCTCCAGGGATGGGATGGTGGTCGGGATGAATTTCGAGTTAGACCGAAGAATTTCGTCACTTATTTGTAATGCAGCTTGTTCAAGCTCAGCGGGAGCAGAGCGAAGCTCATCATAACCAACAAATTCAAGAGGGTTCGATTTCATGCTACCGTAAAATACGATCTGCTCGAGTCGCGATTTAGCGGTAATCTTTGCCCCATCGGCAATATTGGAGGGCGGCCTGGGCAGAGCAGATACCCGAATGAGGCCAAAGTTGCGAATCATGAGGATGCATGACGGATATTTATGGTCGGCATCGGAATCCTCGGGACTACACCCCTGGACGGCGTACCCATTTCCATCTTTGAGCCGGATATAATCTTGGAAATTTGAATCCATCACGTGGCTCTCTTCTAGAAGTTGGGCCGATACTGGATCAACAAGCGGTACAAGGGATATGATCACCAACCCCCTGTCGAATATTACAAACGCCCAGCCTCCAGGTTTAGGGACACAAAGGAGTGGTGTCCAAAGAGCACCAGAATCCACGGCGTTATTTCGAAGTTGAAGGGGGTTGACAACATCAGCAGTCGCTGTGGAACCCGCAATCCTCAGGCCGACAACAAAATACGACAAGGACGAATTTTGACAGACCCCGACCAGCGCCCAAAGAGAGATGGCACAATCAACATCGTTTACATCCCCAGGAGCGTAGTGATTGGGGTCCCCATTAGCAAACGCGAAATCGTAAACCTGGAAAGTATTTTGGGCATCGTCTTCAGAGACATCCACCGTACGTCTCAGAGCTTGTAGAATGGATTGCTTCGCATCAACCTGCGCCTTGAGAGAGTTCCCGTTATTCCAGTGGATATCCCACAGCTCAAACTCCCCCGCGCTGGTAGCTATTATAATATCGCGCTGACCGCGTTGGGACGACATGCCAGCCTTAGCAGCCGCGATTTTTCTTTTCCATGAGCTACCAGAGAGCACACTTCTGATTCCCCCAAAGAAGCCAACATTACTCCCTCGTGATATCCCATGAAGCAATTGAACAGAAATGCCAGGTTTGCCTTGTGAATCGCGAATAGACACATGGGCGAGGCGACCAGTAGATAACGCAATGATAATTCCCGAAGGTTCGGCGTTAATGATTTCCGTAGCCATCTCTCCGGATAACATGCCAGGTATGTGCCCTTGAATTCCGTTTTGTCTTTGTTTCATGAGCCCAAGAATGGCAGCGTTCGAAACGGTTTCCCAAAGAGTAATTTTTCCCGTTGATGGAACAACAACCATCAAGCCTGGGTTGCCTTCAGCAGATTTGGATATAAGCGTCCCTAAGGGAAGAGGGTCATCGGAATGCCTCGCCGGGCACGGGATAGCAAACTGAAGGACGGTGCTTGGAGTGAGGGACTGGGGGGGAATTGTGTACGGCCAAACGATAGCTTCATGTTGCGAAAGGGCAAGGCAGTATCCATTCGACGAGCTAATTGTATATCTCAATGGCGCTAAATAAAATCTATCCATCAGAATATAGCCATTCAAAAGGTGATTTTAAGGTTCAACTTACCTGTTGGGTTTTCCTTGATCTGCTCAGGTAACGAAGGTAGGTGCGAAACGGTGTAGAAGTCGTTGCTGGACTAGGATCAAACGTCAGCGTCCGAGATTCTTTGTAGAGACACAATATGAGGGATAGATAAATAAAACAACGAATGGTTCTCCTACAAGAGTAATAGTACCGTCCGTAAGACCTCCGCGTTTCTCCTGCTTCCTAGGTCCTCTCAGCGCGAGTTCGCTCACTGTCACCGGTCGACTTGAAATCTCCTCCGGCCCATTCTCGTCATCCTGTAGCGACTGCCCCTCGCCAAGGTGTTTGACCACAGCAGGTTCTCTGTCATCCTGGCGCAACGTCGAGCGTTGTCGTTTTGCTTTGGGGGGCTTCACCGACTCATCTGCGTTGCTTCTCTGCCGCCGACGTGGGTTTCGCAAGGCAGCGACAGAGGGGTGAGCTGCGACATTACTGGAGAACATGATAGTGAAGGGGAAAATAACAGGGATGGCGACGGCTTAAGAGTGTAAAGGAAGCCAAAGCTGGTAGCTGTCTGTTCCAGCTGTTGGCCAACCGCGCTCCGCAAGTTCAAATGTGTTCCTCTGTTTACAGTTTGGAGCTCCGACAATGAAGTGTTTGTTTGGAACCTTGGCGCGGGTCACATGATATCCACCGTAGCGGCTATGATCAAAACTTCGTGTGAGAGATCTCTGGCCGCAACGTGTAAACAAACCTGAAACTCCTCACGGTTGTCAAAAAAATCATTACCAGTGACCTCACATTCTTCATTGAAAACTCCTGGAATACAAGCAGGTTGTTTTCTTAGAAACCGGGGAAGACTCTGATTAATTGAGACCATTCCCGCCGGCAAAAGTCACCAGATGTCATGCTTGCTGAAGCCGCGAAACTCAACAACGGTATTCGTGGCTAGCTTCTACACAACCCAGGTAAGCATTATGGTGCTACCCCATCCTACTCTTACTTTCTATCCGACAGCAACTTCTCAAACAAAACCCATCAAGCTCAGCACATTGCTTCCTTGAGAGCAATTCCTCCCCTACTCCAACATCGGCATGCCGCGCGAGCGTCACTGTGGGTGGGTGGAAATCTTGCCGGGCTGGCCTTTACGTGCCTTTGGAAATATGGTTAAACAAAGGACCATAGAGAGTATGCCGGATCACATAACTTAGTTACGGACCGGAACTCCCGCGGGCGCTCTATGGAGGTCAATCAGTTGAGCTATCTAGTTGGGATACAGATGATATGTATGGGCATCGCGGGCTCTCACCCAGCTACGTGCCTTGCGGTTGCATCATATTACGAGAAGTGTATATACATAT
Organism: Histoplasma capsulatum G186AR; assembly: GCF_000150115.1. NCBI lineage: Eukaryota > Fungi > Ascomycota > Eurotiomycetes > Onygenales > Ajellomycetaceae > Histoplasma > Histoplasma capsulatum. Next base: position 31,813 of record NW_025544807.1, read on the forward strand.
ACGCCTTCTTCCGGACAATGAGCAACACGTTCAGTTCCTCACTCTAGCAGAGGGGGGGTATTGAGCAAACATCTTTTGTTCTTCATGGAGGAGAACGCAAAAAACAATGCGGACAGACAGCCTCCCCAATATTGTATATTTAATATTGCAAAAACTGGACGGCACGCTTCCTTTTCCAATTCCAAAACCCCACAGGGGCTCATTTTGTGGGGTGCCCGTATTGAACTCTTATGTTGATTATGGGGGACCCGCTGGCGGATATGGAAAGAGAATCCCAAGATCGACAGTGGCAGCTCGGCGATATGCCAGGCTGGCATGAGTAAACACCCTCTTATCCCGTCGAGCAAACGTCCCGACTAGTGCACAAGTGAGTGTGGTTCAAATTTTCCGCCGGGATCAATCATGGAGATCCCCAATTAAAACTGTTGTCACAAGTGACTCCCCCAGCAGCGGTAGCTAGCTTATCAAGGAATGTTTCAAGCCCTTTACCTTGACTAACCTTAATCCTAACTCACCCATGAACAAACTACCTCCAACACGCATCGACATATCTAAAGCGCACGCGCTTTCTCTCCCTTTTTTTTTAAAAAAAAATAAAAATAAAAATAAAAATAAAAAAAATCAAAAATAGCCACACGCATCAGCTGGCAAAAACGATCAATATAAAAATAAATATATGTTTCCTTTCTTATTGTAAGTTGTATTACAATAACTAGTTATACTTTAAATTTCTGATATCTGATTGGCGCTGTGTCAATTCCACATTATCCCAATGAGACAAGGCACATCATTGGGAAAAGGAAAACCAGCCTTTCCACTCACAGCAGGGGATAAGGTCTGCCCCGGGGCATCACACTGGCTCAAGACAAAAATGAAGGGGAAAGAGCCAACAACAGCCACAAATACTAACAACAACCGAGCCGATAAAACTCCATATAACAGCAAAACAAAAAAGGAGAGGGTGATGTGGGAAGGAGGAAATCCTTTGAATAAGAGCAGAAGAAGATGTGTGGTCGAGGTACAACGGTGGAGGAAAGGATTTGACCAAAATCTAAGCCTTCTTCACTTCAATGTCCTCCTCGCTGGTGGCGCTGGTGCTGCTACTATCATTGGTCTTGACCCTAACCCCATCCACACCGTCGATATCCTCAAGCGGGCCATGTACTTCCTCCTCGAAGACCGGATCCGTTTCAATAGTTTCGAACTTGGTCTTGAAATCTGCCAGCCCTTGCGTGCTGCTGTTGGAACGACGTCTGGCGTTGGTGAAGGTATATCCGTAGTCCTGCACTTCGTCTCCAGAACGGCCCCTATGGAATTATGATCTCAGCAAAAGTCGGAGAACGATTTTACGTTGTAACAATATACGGCAAGAGGAGATGGGTATATTTTCATCAGTGGGTAACTGTGGGTTTGTTTCTTTTTGTAGGGAGGGATTCTCCAATGGAAACTCACCAATTGCCCTTTCCGCCACCATCTTTCTTGGTTTTCCTAGGGTCGGCATCGACATGGCCACTCTTTGCAAAGTAGCGAGGTAGATGCTCTTCGGGAGCGGCGGTGCCATCAGCTAGGCCAGCATGGTCACGATCGTTGAGCTTGTGAGAGCGGGTCACTGTCAAAGAATAAACACACATAGATTAGCGATTGGCGGCCAATTGTATAGGGGTGGGGTCTGAAAAGAAAGAATTTTTGCCATTGGAGATGATGGATCGAGTGGATAACCGAAAGAACAGATAACCAATAATGACCCTGGTAGGTGACGAATGAACATACTTATGAAAAAGGAGAATCAAGGGATTGTCAATGGCAGGACGTTTTTGAGGAAGGTCTTCGATGAGGGGAATTGGAAGTTATGTTGTTGGCTAGGTGGTTGATCAAAGCAGTGGAGGAAGGGAGGGGGTTGTTCCGTAGAAGGCGTTCAGGAGTGGCAGAGAGAGGAGGGGCGAAGAGAGCGGCTGGAATAAAGGATCGACTGAGAGCTGCTAAACAGATAGATTGGGTAAAACAACGGGAACAGAAGAAGGATAATTGAGGTATTTCTTTGCAAAGTAACGATGTAACAGAGATCGAGGAGGAGGGTTGGAGAATCGACGAAGACGAACTGAAAGGATGGATGGTGGGAGCAGGACGGGGAGGAGGAGGAGGAGGAGAAGGAGAAACAAGCTTGGGGGACGAGCAGAGTCTAGCGGGAGAAAGCCAAGGTGCCGAGAGGGTAGGAGGGTTGATGAGTAAGGTCCTGGTATTTTTGACAGATCGAGAGCAAATGCAGACAGCAGACAGAGACAGGGCAGACAGGTGTCCGTATGTACTTATAGGTACCTCGCAGGCCGGGGTGCGGGCGAGGTGGTACCTGGGGCCTACGTATGATGTAACTTGGGGTCTGATACACAGGAATCAAACCTTCCTCTGTCCAGCCTGTACGGAGTATGGTTTCCTGAGTTACCGGCTTGCACCACCGCGGCACATGACCCCAGAGCACAGCACAACAAGCCATGCGCGCTCTCATCTCACAAAGGCACAGGCCAATTTGTTCAACGCCGTCTTCCAACCCGCTCTCCCCTTTGCATTGTCTCCACTCTGCAGTCGGCAGCGATGCATCCGCGCATCCGCGTCAATAGAACAGATGGATGCAGCAGACGCCACGCTGTAGAATGTGCTAGTAGGTCAGTACACTCAAATGTCGCACGGGACCAGTTGCTTCCCTTGGGTGAGGAGCACCTGACCAGCGGGTCCAGAGGCCCACACTACGTCATTCTCCCATGGCGCCAGGGCCAGCCAGCGTTGTCGCGCCCTAATGCGGACTAGTGTGGCGGTGAATATCCGGGGTAGGAGAGGTAAACTTGGTTTTGCAACAAACAGGTAACAGGATTTGCGTCAAAACAGTACTGGTCACTATAGTAATATGATAGATAAAAAACAAACTATCCATAGGTATGTATGTTATTGAAAGCCCCATTCACTGCAAGCATCAACAAGAAACAGTATTGCTGTACATTTTTTACCAAGGAGTTCATCACCACAATGAATTATGAATGCCAACACAGCTTCCACTCCGAAATTAAAAGTATGTGTGTGTATAATATAATAAACCTTGCCTTGGGATGCAGGGAGAAGAAGCCTGAGGTTCAAATCTAGAGACCTTCCTTGACTTTCTGTCAAAACGGTCAACACATACAGTACACTTTCCCTGGCCAAGGCAAAGCAGTGAGTTGATGAAAGTGCTAATAAAATTACCTCGCTCCTAGACGAGGAAATACTCCGGATATTCTTATAATAATTTAATATTTCACACATCGCACTTTGCTACCTGCAATTGATAAACATAGTTCCTTCTACGCTTAATACACCTTTCCACTTACTTGTATGCAGAATAACGACACTTACAGAGAGGCCAGCTACCACAGCCGCCGCTCTCCGATCACGGGCCTCACGTAGAGAGGATCTATCGTAGTGGCCGAATAGGACTTTTCCCTGATCGACTCAAATACGATTGATTGTTCATTGAGCATTCTGGTAACTTATAAAGGATCATCAACCGCTGTGGAAGAATTTGAAACGCTCCTGGAAAGTTTTGACCGATTTCGGAGAGGGCGACTTAACGAGTATTAGTAATAGATGTGCCAGCAGGTGATCGGGGCGTTACCTAGGAGTACTTCTTTCCCCGCATGTGATGGCGCCAGCATTCTGGTACAGATACTTCCTGGCGAGGGGCACAAGCAGTAAAAACTTTCCAATGATGTGATCGCAATTTTTTATAAATTATTATTTCCAAGAAAATAATCACCACCCAACAACAACAACATCAATAAAACCACGAGGACAAAGAAGGTGTAAAAAAGAATAAAGAAACATCTTCCCCTCTTCTTTCTTTTCTTCCATTCATTCCAATTTTCTAGCATCCCCACCGTTCAGAAACGATGGCGACCACTGGACGAGTCCTCCTCCTCTCCCCACCATCCCTCTCTTCGCATCCCGAAAAGCTAAACACGGTCTTAAAATCACACACGCGGGACAAGACTGATTTGCAGATGCTCGACCGGCTTGCCCACGGCCTCGTCTCCCTTCCAGAATCCACCTACGACATCGTCCTCCTCCTAACAGGCGCAGACAACACCCTCGCAGAAACCCATAGCCTGCTCAACCGTGAACTCATCCAGCGGGTCGTGCACAGTCTGAGACCGGCGGGGAAGCTGCGGAACCGGGAAAATAAGCCGTGGGGTTTGAGTGATGGTAATGGTAATAATGCGAACAGCAGCAGGCGTTACAATGATGATGAACAGCGGTTCAGGAACGAAGTGATCTTGGCAGGCCTAGTCTTTGATGATAAGGGAGAGCTATTGAAGCCAGATATCGGAGCGCAGCAGGCTATTCCGCTGAAGCTGGGCAGGAGAAAGAAGGAGAAGGAAAAGACGGACACTCTTGCGTCCTCTGCCAATTACATTACCAATGGGACAGTGGACGCACCAGCTTCAAATGGAATAAGCGCGCCTATTCCTGCAGCCAAGACGACCGAAAATAACCCAGTTCCCCCTGGAGTGGGATTTATAGATTTCAGCGATGACTTTGGCGTGCCGGCGGAAGATGATCTGGAGGATTCCGACGAGGAGCTTATCGACGAGGACGAACTGCTTGATGAAGATGATATGGGAAGACAAATTGTCCAACGTGAGTTGAATAGTCCATTGCAATCCGCTTCATGCCCACAGCCCCCCTCTCTCCCTTATCCTTTCCCTCCTCACCAATCCCTGCTACAACAACTAGACTCCGAACTTAAACCACGTTACACAGCACCTGAATGCCGCCCAAAGCCAGGCAAACGTCGACGAGCGTGCAAGGACTGCTCCTGCGGCCTCTCTCAGAAGCTTGAGGCAAAAGACAAGGCCCAACGCGCCACTGCCGACAAAGCGCTGGAGACCATGAAACTAGGCTCGAGCGAGCTGGCAGAGGTAGATTTCACCGTGCAGGGCAAGGTGGGCAGCTGCGGGAATTGCTCGCTGGGCGATGCGTTCCGCTGCGATGGGTGTCCGTATATCGGCCTGCCGGCCTTCAAGCCGGGGGAGGAGGTTCGCCTGCTGAACAACGATGTGCAGCTTTGAAAATATACTCTTTCTTCTTTCTTTCTTTTTTCTCTCTCTTGTCATATTTGCTCCCTCTCCTTGAAGGGGGATGTGTACCCTTCCTTACCCTTTCGGGCTGGTTGCGGAAGGGGATAAATAAATGAACGAATGAATGAACGGGTATTCATTTCGTGCGTTCCCTGCAGCTAGATCATAGCCAGGCGTGATTTGTTTGAATAGATAGGCAAAATAAAATCCACTCAATATCTCTCGGTCTTTATATGCCTCGAATAATGACTGTATGAACCAGCTTCTGTGGAAACAATGTGCTTAACTATGTATTTACTCTGAGATTGAAGATTCGAGGCTTCTCTGAACGCAGTCATGATCCTTTCTTTCAGCATTCAAGGGAAGAGGTAATAGCTCCAGGTTATTAAAAAGAAACTCAACAAATATTGCACTGCCATTAAAAATCTTTCTGAATTTTCTGTATTATATTTATAACTAGCTAAAATAAAACCATTACCATCCATCGTTGTGTCATAAGATATTTATATACTAGTAATCCTGGAGCGTCTGGCCGCTAGGCTTCTGAGCACTAGTAGACATACAGCTGGAAGCCCCTTTCCAAACCTACTATCCATCTGTGGCGTTCATATCTGGAGAATTGAACGTTGATTGCTATCTACTCTGCGAGCATTTGATTTGGAGGGCTCGAAATCCATGGAGAGCCGAGTTTGGCACGTGATGTCGCCTCTAGATCCATGGATTCCCAGTTCACCACTGAGGAAACTTCATTTCCATCCTCTACACAGCATTAGGACTTGGGTATGTCCCCATAAATGAAGGGAATAAGTGGAGTTTATCCCCGAAGAGAAGACTACGCAGTTTTGGCCTGCGTTTGACTTGTAGAGCACAGTAAGTCACTCTTCGCCGTCGCCCACTACTAACCCTTCCTTTGTGTTCTAATACCGAGTACTTTCAAAATGATGAAAACCGTTCCTTGCCCTCCTCTGTTATTATTTGATGAGAAACAATTAGGAGATAATCTAAATCCCTGAATAGCTTTACGTTACGCTCTTCTCGCATATGTCATTCCAACTTTTTGTGACTCTGGTGCTAATCATGTTTTGGTTCAATGTTCGAGCATCCGGCGGTTGGGTGCTTCTTCCTTGAGACATCTCACTTCTCATGGTGCAGTCCTCTATGCTTTCATTTGTATAAATATTTTATCATTTTGGAGAATCGCGTAAGAATCTGCCAGCTGCATTCAATCCATCCATTCTCAGGAAGCGCCTGCCTGCCATTTTCCCATCGGCGACATATCCGCTACGTATCTGACAATGTCTACCAGCGAATGCTGCTCCGGCACCTGATGGAAGTAGATTTTGACAAGGGAAATCTGGGAGGGTAATACGGAAAGGCAATGGTTAGAATAATAACGTCTAGTATTAATCTAGTTTTCTGCCCTGAGAATGAGGTCTATTATTCGTACTATAGATTACTACTTCCGGGCGATATGCCTTTTTGCGACCTAGGCTACTTGACGATAATTACCACAGCTACTATAAGAATACCCCAAGTAAGATAACCAAGCGAACGTGCTCTGGTTGAAAGCAATATAACAATGAACATGAATACGAGTAGTAAGGTATACTGTCATCCACCTTCATCTTCTCCCAGCCAATAAATATTGACCTCGGTCGAAGTTGGTAAGCAGCGCCTGTGATTGGCCAACCAGCCGCAGCCAGTGCCCGGGGAATGTCTTGGCACTAAAATTTCTGGACATATCGCATCTTCGAAACCGACGACGAACTGATCCTGTTCTCAGTCTTTAAACTCTCCCAATCGCCCCAGAATCAAGTCGCTCTTTCAATTGGATAGTTATAACTATTCCCGCTCCACCATTTAAAGAATAAAAGCAGCTCGCGGCAGAAGTTTCGCGACTCAAGTGTCAGCTCGCATTATGTCGTTCTCTTCCCTGGTTGCGGACATTGCATTCCGAGATGGGAATCGTGATGATTGCAGCACGTTGACTTCTCAAGGCTTGACATCCCAAATAGGCGGCGCACGCTCATATGTTAGCACTGCGGCGACCAGCGTGAGCATATCGGGTGACATCTCCAGCCAGCTTCATGCAGGCTACAGCCATCCCCTCAACAGGATATGGCAGGCCGAACGGCAGTTAACAAAGGTGAGGAACATGTTTTCCCCCCAAATGAATACATAAATGAATACGGAATGTTTTTTTTAACATATATACTGTTGCCATTGCTCCAGTCCATGCTTATCTACCCCCTTTTCATTACCGACAACCCCGATGAAGAAACACCAATTCCCTCCTTACCAAACCAGCACCGTCGTGGCGTCAACCGTCTCATCCCATTCCTTACACCCCTTGTACAAAAGGGTCTGCGATCCGTAATCGTCTTCGGTGTCCCCTTAGCCCCCAACACAAAAGACGCCCTTGGGACCTCTGCAGACGACCCTAGCGGACCTGTCATCCAAGCCATCCGTCTAATCCGCTCCCACTTCCCAGACATCTACATCGTCGCCGACGTCTGTCTCTGTGAATACACCTCCCACGGCCACTGCGGCATCCTCCGCGATGACGGCACCCTCAACAACGCCCTCTCCATCGACCGCATCTCTGACGTTGCTCTCGCCTACGCCGAAGCAGGCGCCCACTGTGTCGCGCCCTCAGACATGAACGACGGCCGCGTGCGAGCCATCAAGCTCAAGCTCATCGAAGCCGGCATTGCCCACCGCGTTCTCCTGATGTCCTACAGCGCAAAGTTCAGCGGGTGTTTGTACGGCCCCTTCCGCGAAGCTGCGGGCTCCTGCCCGAGCTTCGGAGATCGCAAATGCTACCAACTGCCACCAGGTGGTCGCGGGCTGGCTCGTCGCGCCATCCAACGCGATATCGCAGAGGGTGCGGATATCATTATGGTAAAACCTGCCAGCAGCTACCTGGACATCATCCGCGATGCGAAGGAGCTGGGCAAGGACATGCCAGTAGCGGCGTACCAGGTGAGCGGGGAGTACGCTATGATCCACGCGGCGGCGAAGGCGGGTGTGTTTGATTTGAAGTCGATGGCGATGGAAAGTACAGAGGGGATTCTGAGGGCTGGGGCGGGGATTGTGATAAGTTACTTTGTGCCGGAGTTTTTAGATTGGCTTTCCAGTTGAGAGACGGTTCATAACAGCTTGTCCTCGAGTCTTTGACGCTTGCATTCCTTTCACGAATATTTTTTTTCGGGTGACGTTTTATGATTCATCGGAGTTGGGGCACTTCTCATGTTTTTTTCTGCTGTGGCGTCATTACAGTTATCCACCACTCATCTCCGTTATATTTCATTGAATCCCGGGGAAACAAAATAGGAAAGAATGGTTGAATTGATTCGTCTTTCCGTTGCATATGTCATGGGAAAAAGAGACTCACTCTCATTATTCCTGGACTTCTCCTTCGCCTTTGTTTCCCCAACAAGGACATGCTCAGCTCCCCAGGCCTGTTTCCAAAGGCGCGTCTCTGCACTGTACGCAGCCCCGGGCATGCGGAGAATACAAAGCACGCTTTTACAGACGTTGAATAACAAACAAGAAACCAACCGAGCCTCATACGTATCGCTTCGTTCGCAGTCATTCCCCGCTCACTCGCCCTCCTGCTCTCGTCAATCTCGGTGTTCCCTTTTCAAATTCCTTCCACCCCATAATTACGTGGGTGGCAACTCTTTTCAAGGGGAAATGCACCAAGAGATGGACATATGCTTTCATATATTCCCCACTTATCCCGCAAGATGGTATGATAAATGCACCGGGTTGTGGGCTTCTTATTCCCTTTGTTTTCTTATTTTTTTTGTTGTGCTTACAGGATACAAAGAAATAAAATGGGGAATTCTGGAGGGTGGTGTTATCTTTTTTGTGTCTGCCATTATATCCGCTGGGGACGGGTTCCTTTTTCACGGATTTTCGGCACTTGTAGAGGGGGGAATTTGCGAAAGGGTTCGGTTCTTGTTTCTTTCCTTTTATTCCGCATATTCTTTTTTCATTATTATTTTGGTTGGGAGAACGCATTTTGAGAAAATGATTTGAGACGCATCGAAACGGGAGGAAAAATGTTATAACCATGTACTGTACAATAACAAAGTTATGTTTATACCCTATATCAATTTGATTCCAGTTCAAATTGAAAGCTTTTTGGCGATGTCAAGAGATCTTCAGTACGAAGTAACTGGTATGACTTTCTTATCCCTGTTCACTCTTTTTAAACAGACATCGTTTGATGTAGCTGTCATCTCCATACGCAGCCTCGACATCATGGGGCAAGATCCCCAAGCGGGATTGATCACTACTAACAAACTTACCTAGACATATGTAAAACTCACCCCCATTCCCATACAATTATACATCGACAGCTCTTATTCTACGAGGCACTTGTACTCGCATTGACGATTTTCAAGACTTCCCGAGTCAAAGGAGCTTGGATCGGAAGAGATGTGCCGAGTGGCATTGGGAAATGGTCCGGGCGGGTCAAGCAGGGCCAAGCTGATCCCTTCATCTCGCATAAAACAAAAAAGACAAGGCATCTTCTTATCTCTATCTTTTTATAAATTCACTGTGGAGGTCAATCCAAGCAAGGGCTTGCCAGAGAAAACCTCATCTGCTGCTTGTCCCTCGTCACAAAATGCAGAGATCCACAAGCATGCGTTGGCGCTCCTCCATGCGCAGATACGGGGAAAGGAGATGAAGCCCAAAAATCTCTGTGCGGAGGCCACCTTCCCCCAAAATAGCAACCGAGACGAATTACATCCATATTTACAAATCGCATTTCGCGCTTAAAAGTGCTGACTCCCGGCTTGATCGTCAGCACTGCATGATGGGCCAATTAAGACTCCAACAAACAACACGAGCTAGTCAAGATGGAAACACAACTTCAATATGAAGGGCGGTGGGAAAAGAGTTTGAAACAAATGAAGGGGAAGCAGTTAATGCGGGGGCCTGGATACCGGAGCTAGGTTAGTGAGCGATGTTGATTTGCTACACTACTACACTGCACTGGGTTTCATTTTCCTTTCGTGCACCCGCTTGTTGCTATGGATCGATAAAATGAGGGGAAATCCCGAACAGCAAGAGGAAGAGTCTTCTGATATACTCTCCGTACTACAGCGTATGTACAGTGCATGGAATAGTACAATGCTAGCACGGCGCTACGATAGCAGGCTCGGCTTAGTAGTTAGTACGCGCATAATCTTTCTTGTCGATCAGCATGTAGTGCGCAAATGGGGGCGAAGGAAGATTGCCCTTTGCAGACAAGCGCGGGGGTTCGTTGTCCGAGAGGAAGAGCTCTGGCAGTTGGGGCCTCGGGAGTGATAGTCCACTCTTCGCTTGGAGCCATGGCCAAGCGCTGAAATGAGAATCTTTCCGTCACATTTTCCTGAGGCCACTCTGTTGGCTAGTGTGAAGTTCTTCGTCCCTCCGCCCCCAGATATCAACAAGGAATATCCTACAAACTGCGCCTACGATGGGGCCATAACCAGATCATACTGCGTACTGCGCAGCAGCCAGCGAGACAAGAGCCATTAAATTCAAACCCGTGGATTCTCGGGAGTCTCAACATTTTCATCCAGCCACATTCAGCTTAGCCTTTGGGGGCCCTTTTTCCGTGAGAATGCCGAAAGGATGCTAGGCGTCACTGCGGGGTTAACGGCCATCATGCCATGTAGTGCAAAAAAAAAATTGTACAGGAAGATTTTACATAGTACTGCACAGTCAGGGCTTACTCTTCAGTAGTGCAATTTCCAGCGTCCTGGTGGGGTTGATTAAGTCACTTCCTAAGTTCCTACATACCTAACCTCCAAACCAACGGGGATGGAGATTCGTGACATTTTCCTGTTCAGTTTTAGGGTGGTGAAAAGCAACGAAATTAGTCGTTGAATGTGATGGCAGGGCTGAGGTTGCTAGCCAGCAAAAACATGGTTGGATTGATAAAAAATGTCAGATTTGTGTCAACGACTGCGATGAGCAGTGGAGCGTAAGCAGGAGATCAACATCGCTCATTTCTACCGTTAAAAATGGAACGAGGATTGTGTCGTGACTCGTGAGTTAGGTAACTACCCTTTTAAACTCTTTTCATGCATTTTCCTTGGAGTGGAGGGGAACATGTTGGCCGCTTGGTCAAAAGTGCCGGAAACGAGGGTTATGACTGACACTGCTGTAAGAGAAAAAGAAGAACAACCAAAGGCGAAAACAAATATGCAAACAAAGGTCAACTGGGCATTGTTGACCACCAAAAGAGCAATGTGAGCTGGAGACACCCTTTGAGCTGCTGAGTATCGAGCATTGAGCATTGAGAAGGAGGAGGGCCATTACGGCGTACATCGCACACACGCCGCATATACGCCGCACAACAATGATGCGGCGGTTGGGTGCGGGAACGCTCGCCTGAAGGCGCATAACGATAGAACTGCCGCTTGCCCGGCGCCAACCAACATGAGAATCACAGACAAGGGCGGCATACGCGTCCAGAGTGTATCACACAGCCGCCCACCCTCATAGCGTCAGTGATTGGGCAAACGCCCACGACGCCATCACAAGTTCACAACACCAAAAGAAAAAAAAAACACCCTTGCCGCCCAACCAATTCGGCTCTTCCACGCCCTTCCTCCTCGAGTCCTTGCTCAGCAAGGATTGCCGCTAGTGAAGGAAGCCAGGCATCTCTTACAAGGAATGTGAAGTGGCGAGGAATATGATATGCCTTGGTCGCATGTGATAGGATGGCGGGTCGCAAGGGGGGATGGCGCTACAAGCCGGGAACAAGTTGCGGCAACATAGGAAGGGGCGCCAGCGTCGCAGCGTCCGGCGGCCGCGCGAACCGTGGACCGCGCAAACGAGGCGTCTTTTGGCGAGCAGCGAGCGGCATGCGGGTACTGCAGCGCTACTGCGCCCGAGGCAGCGCTAAATTTTTGGTACTTTTGATTGGTATGTTTTTGGGGGCGGATGGATGCTGAGGGTGAGCGGTATCAATCATGATCCCAGCGAGCAACCCCACTCGTCGATTTTAAATCACGCGTCCATGGCCAACTCGGGGACTTGATGAAAAGCTGCAATGGAAAGAGGATGGCTGAGGATGAGAGGGCGATTTCGCTGCCCCCCTGGTTGTTGCATTTTAAACTCGGGGGATGTAACTCAGGTATTGACATCAATGATTTGAGGGCCTCCGTCAGCCAAAGACGGGTTGTCACTGCCCAGTCATGCCCAACAGCAGAAAAACATGTTAATAGTTGCTCCACTCACACAACTCAACAGCGTGCATTATCGGGAACAGAGAAAAACTATTGAACGAGGATATTTTTAAAGTTCAAGTTAGAAGTCCAAGTCAGCAAGGCAAGTCTGAGAGCGAACCCGAGGAAATCAGCTGGGTTAGAAGAAGCCCCTTGCTGCAAAGAAACGGGTTACAATATGTATTTTATCACTAATAGAACCAGCAACCAGGCCCGAAAATGCCGCAAACGGCACACACAGGAAGCAACTTTGGGCGATCCCATTCACAAACTCAAATCCCACAAGAGCAGTTTATCAATATCATTGGATGGGCGCTCGAAGACATGGCCCATGGGTACAAGTCCATGTATGCTGGGTTCTTCCCTGGCTGCGTTCAGCGTTTCCCCTTTGCAACTGCTACGGAGGACAAAGCGGCAAGTCAGAGCGGCTGAGCTTAAGCGAAAGTGGGGGGCAGTCAATATTCGCGCTGACCGCTTGTCGCAGAACTCAGCCAGCGTCAAGACTTGGTTGGCGGCTGGCGACTGGCGACTGGCGCCGTGCACCGCGACGAGAGACAAAAAGAATTCTCGCACATAGCGCGCCATGCGCCAGAGTTGCCTGATTGCCAACGATTGGAGGAAGATGTGGGGATGAGTGATTGGCTGATTCCAAGACGACTATTTCTTGCTTGCGGCCTGGATCAGCGATGATAGGAAAAATCGTGCATGGAGGATTCATATCATGCCAGACACAGGCTACTGAGTACTTGTTGCACACAGGATGGCCATTTTGCCAATGTGTTTTGATGAAAACCATGCTACGGCTATATGTGTAGGGTAGCAAAAGGATTATTCATATTGACGCCCCCACGAAGTCACAGTGAATAATCGTCATAATCATCCTGTTGAGAAGACTGAGGCAAGTAGATGAGAACAGAAACGCATGAGCTGGCAAGACATCACTGTACGTACTGTATCGTACGTGTGTAAGTCGCGTACGCGTACGTTACGTATACATACGTACCATTGTGTCAAGCGCCTGTTCCGATGCAGCCATGGCGATGACGATGATGGTGATGGGGTCCATCTTGTTACAATGTGAGGAGTGTGTCGCGCCGAGCTGAGAAAGATTTTGCCCATTCCCATTCCCATCCCCTTTTCCCATTTCGCCTCTGGCGCCAGACAGCCAGCAGTCAAATCACAACGACCAAGAGTTTGGCTGATCACAAGCTTGCCAAGAAGGGATGGCTGTTGTACGATTGGGCGGTATGATAAAAATGGGGATTCTCGAAGAGACACGGCACAGGGATCCGTGAGGTCTGCCAGCCTGAACGGCGCAAAAAACAGAAGGCAGAGAGCAGGGTTGGGGAGAGTGATCGAAATTCATGAAACGAGCTACCCAGGGGACGGAAAATTCTTTTTTTTTTTTTGAACTCGTCAGGGCGCCAGCATTGACAGGGTTGGTATGTATGTCATGAGTTGGTTGGAAGGGTGCAACCACTCTGGAGTTGAAAAATAATGCGTTTTAACAATAACATTTACTAGTATTTATTATTGGGAGACCTGTAAGAAGAAATTCAAACTGCGCAGCTGCTTCAATCCTGAACCAGTAGTCCATACAGCGTAAGTCATCAATAATGCTTCCGATTCTGCTGGTGGAACAGGAATGCGGGCTGTGGCCCTGTACTGCGTAGGATGTGGGCGATGTCTGTGATGGCACAGACTGCTCCCCTTTCGCTTGTTGGCGTCTGTTTGTGTTTTCAACCCATCCGACAGTCAAATCAATTGAGGATTTCAATGGCCAATGAGGCGGTGCAGCTGAAAATTATTCCTGAACACGGAAAGCTTACAGGATGGACCAGAGTATGCAGAAAGCCAATCCGACGTGCTGCGGCTGCTGCTTGCTCAGAATGGCCGACATCAATGTATGACAAGTGGGTGCTTCGGAAGTCCTTGTGGCCGTCGACTCCGGTTGTGATAGGGCGGGCTGGGCCGCTGTTGGATGCCAAGGAGCAGAGAATGCCTTGCCGCGCC
>NW_025544807.1:47060-50028 GCF_000150115.1 Histoplasma capsulatum G186AR
TCCCACAATTTGAGTATTATTGTCGCGCTTAGATCCTGATTCCTGAATTAACCCCCCAGTTTCAACGGATACTATGGTATAACCCTGAATTTTCGTTAGGGTCACCCTAATATTTTAGTGCCATGCTAACCACAATATTGGGGGGTCATCGTGGTTTTTTCGCGTTTCAATTTACGCGGGTTCTTGATGATCCATAATTGAACCTTTGGGGTACTGAAAATTGAACATCTATACTGTGTGTATAGCATATATCCCATCTCTACCTTTTATTATAAAAAAAATCCTTATGTTGTTGTGGTACACAAAGAAGGTTGTGTATTAATAATATATTACTCATCCAGTGAAATCCACCCCCCAATATTTTGGTTAGCAGAGCACTTAAATATTAGGGTGACCCTAACGAAAATTCAGGGTTATACCATAGTAGATCAGATTAGCCCTTGTTGTGCCGGGTGCGATTGTAAGGCTCGCAGTTATCAGCCTTTGTAGCTCTCATTCTCATTCCTTTTCTTCTGCTTCTACTTCTTCTTTTTCTTCTTCTTCTTATTGTTGTTGTTACTATCTCCGCTATTGTTCATTCCGTTGTGGCTGGATAGTTGAAAAAACCGCAGCGACAAACTGACTGGGAATACGTGACGATACGGTACATACACCAATACAGATGCATACATACCCGTACAGAGTAATCCCAGGATGAAACCTCCAGGTCTAGCGCAGACGCTGCCAGGGTGAGCTGAGGCACCTGGTTCGAGAGCAAAAAGGTGACTCAGGGAACAAGACATCCTGATCCTTGTCCAGTACGCAGGCATTGCGAATCCGCGACTCAGGGTTAGTTACTAGTTACGAGTCGTAAGGCCGCCCCAGGGCTTCGACACGAACCCCCGCTCCCCGCCGCCCAGCCATGGGCCTGGGCAGCGGCGGCCAATCCCTGGCGCAAGCGACAGCCGAAACGAAACGATACAGACGCCCGTCCCCACCCACCCAGCCGCCCACGGGCTGCGACTGCTACTGCCCGGCGGCCAACCAGCGCCGGCAGCGTCGGGGGCTGTGTGACTGGCACTTACCGCCATGTAACGCCCAGGCCAGGAAGCCGGTCGGCCATCATACCCAGTGAGCACCAGCAAGAGTAGCCGCTCTCTGGGGGGTAGCAGCAGCAGTAGCAGCAATGGTAGTAGCTAGCAGTATTGGTAGTGGTCGCAGCAGTAGTGCGTAGTCGCAGTAGTCCGTAGTGCGTCAAGCGTAGTCAGAAGCGCCGGAGGAGGAAACCCGCTATCTGCGTTCCTCTTTTCCCGCTTTTCCCATGCGCTCTGCCTGTTCCTCGTCCCCTTCTCCCCTTCTGCCTCTTTCCTGCTTGTTTCCTTACTTCCTTGCCTCCTCGACTCCTGCGCTCGATATTCGCCCGTTTCCCGCCCCCGTTCCTGTTCTCGTTCCTGTTCTCGTGCATGTTCCCTGTCTCGTTCCCCGTGTCCGGCCCTCCTCGCTTCATCGCTTGTCTGGCGCCTCTCTCGTCTCGCTGTGCCGCGAATAGATCTTGTCCTTGTCCTGCTCCAAACCACGCTTCCTCCCCCAACAATCCATTCCGTCCGCCATTGCGTCAACTGTGCTGTGCTGTGCTGTGCTGTGCTTTGCCGTGCTTTTATTTTTCCTTATTCCTGGTTCTTCTCCCGATCGAGGTTGGGAAATATCCTGTCCGAACCCACGCGCCCAGACTTTTCTCCCTCCTCCCCGCGAGTGTTTCTTCAATTCTCCCCTCCAATCTTCACTTTTCACTCACATTCATTTTGCGTCAAGAGCACTCCTTCTCAAGCCTGGTTGTTGGTTGTATGTTCTGTTGTTCCGTTCTCAGTATAGTGTTGTGTGTGTTGGCTTTGCGTATACATCGGAAACTTCGAAGCGCCAACCACCACCACAACCACCACACGTCCCAGCTGTTTGGAAACGATCTGACGACGACAAGTTAACATCCGCCCCTCTTGGATCGCTTTCATCCCGTCAATCTTATCTCGAGCATCTATCGAAATATTCATTGGCGTGATACCACCTATCTCCCCTCATTTCCTTTCGACTCGGATCCTTCCATCGGGCAAGCTCTGCTACTACACCGAAAAAATGTCCGCTGTCGCATCCGTCCCAGCGGTTAATGGAAACCATGATTCCAGTAAAGACTCCAACCCTGAACATAGCCCGTCACGGTTCACCGCTGTAAATGGGAGAGACCAGGGTTCGCTGCCTTCTCATAACAACAACAACAGCAATAGCAATAGCAACAGCAACAATACCAATAACAGCAATCCTAGTTATACCGGGCCGACTGAGAACAATTCCACTGCAGCTCATAACGAAGAACCATCCGTGAATGCCCCCACGGAGCGCGATCGCGCTTCAAGGAATTCCGTGACGCCGTCCCACCAACCAGAACAACCCGGAGAATCCGCAAATCCCTCAACCCAGGATCCCGAACCCACCTACGTCGCTTCCGATGGGCTATCATCCCCCAATACAAATCGAAATAAGCGAAAGCGTTCAGAATCGGGTCAAACTTCTCCATCCTCGTACCAGGAAAACCACAGCGTTTCTACGAGTCCTGTTCCCCAACCCAATCCTCAAATTCAAGGCGCTGGCCCGAATGGCGCGAGTCATATGCAATCGACATCGGAAGCGGATGCAGCGGCTAGGAAAGCTAGGCAAGCATATTCGGCAGTCCCGGAGCGGAGTATCAGCGTTCAATCGACAGGCAACACCTCTCCCTGGGATAACTACGATACGCAACTGGCGAATCATGCACAACTCGGTCACCAGCCTATTGATTCTTCGGATGCGCAGCTCGCGGAAGCTCTTCAGCGCGATGTCCAAGGCCCTGAACATGCCGCAAAGATTTGGTCGATAGTGCCCGAGGGTGAATCTGCTAACGAATCCCGCCAATTCACCCTTTCCGACACACCCCCGCCAAGAAAGGCCTATTGGCCCT
>NW_025544807.1:50255-68608 GCF_000150115.1 Histoplasma capsulatum G186AR
CACGATGTTCTAACAGTTGGTTTTGTTAAACAGGTAATAACTGTTTGCGCGGTGGCTTTTTATGCGAAGGTTATTCGTCCCGAAGCACTTGGCAGAAGCCCTCTACTTCCAAAGCCCCTGTTCCACTCCAAGCCAAAGATGGCTATTCCGAGGTACCTCATTACATTCCCGACATGAGCCCCCAGAGACACGATAGGGCTCCTGCTGCAATACCTACAAATAATGGCAAGTCTAGACCTATCCCCGTAGACGAAATCGAGCATGTTCATGTTCCCTCGCAACACATCACAAGTGTGGCTGGCGTGGGATCTAGAGGTTCGTGGTCGAATGTTACCTGGCCGTCTGGTCCCTCGTCTTTCACGCCGGAACATCCTGCCCAAAGACAATCTCGAGATGGTCCTGGTATTAATAAGATTTCTCGTGCAGAGCAACCAAAATCCGATTATCATTCCGCACTGCGGGAAATGTCCCATGGCGCTCCACATCAGAAGCGTGGAATGCCCGTCTTTCAAGGCAATATCGACCAGCGTCCGAAACACCAACAACAACAACCCCACGTTGACGCTACCAACTACCCGGCTCAAGCTCGGTTAGCTCTTAACATGGAGTCCCACGTGGCATTCGAGGCAACCAAGACCGAGAAGGAGAAAATGCTTGCCGGGGAACCGTACCAGAATTATTTTGACCCACAGCTCAACCGAGAGCGAGAACGGTGCAAGGCTGCGTTATGGCGATACAATAACGCGAGCAATCCGAATCTAGGAATTAGCCCGGATGAGCGCCGGCGACTCCTACAACAAGTCCTAATGCCTCCATTAGACCCGCAAGCCGAGCCAAGCCCCAATACCCCCGTAGGATCCTTGGGGCCTTGTGCCATTGTCGAAACGCCTTTCAACTGTCATTTTGGCTACAACATCAACATCGGGGAAGACGTACTGATATCTGAAAACTGTCTGCTCGCGGATGATTGCCCGATCAACATAGGTGCGCACACATGGATCGGCCCCAACGTCACGATCCTAGGATCCATGGCGATGGGAAGCATGCTGGATCGCAAGGGCTCTCGCAGCAAGTACCAGGGCCGCCCCGTCGTTATTGCTGAGGACTGTTGGATTGGCGCTGGGGCTACAATTTTACCCGGTGTGAGTCTCGGGAGGGGTGCGTATATTGCCCCGGGAGAAGTTGTCAAGCAACAAATACTGCCGTACGGTTTCCAAGGGTTGAAGCCTAATTTCCCTTAAATATTATTATACACGTATGTATGTATGATATTTAGTGGCTGCCCTCGTTCAACAACCGGAGACACGACATTGCCGTCGTTTGAAATTGTCCATTTCAAAGTCTGCATCCCCCCTTTCCCTCCAGCAATCGAATTCTGGCTGGCTGGCTCCAATGCTCGATTTGTAAGGGTTTAATATTAACTTATTGTGTTTGACCCCTCTTTTCAAGCCGTTGGTTATCTCGTTCTTTTACGTTTCTCGCTCTCTCTGCACTCTCTTTTTACATGGTATTTTCACTGCTATTTATTGTTTTTTTTTTTAAATTGTTTTCCTTTCGGAGTTTTTTTTTTTTGGAGTTTTTTTTCTTTCTTTTCAAAAGACGTTTGTTCTCGATTGTTGCGTTGCCACTTCATCTCCCCGTACTACACCTGTCCCTTTTCCTGCTTATACACAACACCACGTTCGATACGTTTCTATTCAGTGTTCGAACACTTCACCACCCATCTCATGCTTTAAAAAAAGAAGAAAAGAAAGAAAAAAACCGTCCTTTTACCTTTTGGCTTTTTACTGTTGCCGAAATGAAATTGCCGTCGGTTGATAGCAGGCCAATCGTCTCTCCTCCCGGTGAGGGGAGGAGCCCCTTTTATCCGTACCGTCTACATGCGTTTTATCTGCCTCTCTCTCTTTCTTTTTGCCTGTTTGATTGACTGATGATATGATGTGCGATTACTCTTCATGTTTCATGGTTAACGTTTTGGATTCGTTGAGAGAAACGAATTGTATATAGCTGAGTATGATTTGTGCCAGAGCTGATGGATGAGGATGAACGTTAACGGCCTCGGTTCTCAAATGGGGTTTTCTTTCGTTATAAATTATAACAATCAAGTGTGGAATTCTGCTACGTGGGTTTTAATCTTACGATCTAACAGAAGCTGACCGGTTATACTATATATATCCTTTTTGTTTTCTGCTTTTGCGTCGGTTTCTGCTCTTTACCAAGGTTGAAGGTGGTGGTGGCCTATGACGGGATTCCAGCGGCGTATATAGATCTGCTTGGTCTACTCTATGGTAGAGGATAATCAATCACCCTTTTTTATTCCGAGACAGCAAAATCAAGATGAACTATCCGAATTTAATCCCCGCTTGTCATGTATATACGACTCCAACAGCAGAGGAAGAGGGGCAACAGATCGATCGAAGGCTGACTAAGCTTCACCCCTCAGCCCAGCAGCCCAAGCCTTGTTTGCATTTCCCAATCAACTCCGCCTGTTCGCTGTCCCAAGAGTTAGCACAAACCTCATTTCTCGTCTCTTCCTTTCTCCTTCTCTCCCATTCTCATCGCGCGTTGCTTAGTTCTCTTTGCTACTCTCTTTTCTCACTGTCAACTCTCTTCTTCTCCCCCCCTTCCAATCCGCTTTGATATCCTAGGCCCGTTGTATCTGACCCACCTGCCCGTGTTTCGCGTTCCACATTCGGTATGTTCACCTACCTTAGTTTCGGCAGACACCGCTTTGACAACAGTTTCCAGCTGCTATATACACCACAACACCAACGCTGACAAGCCTCACCGTTCTGTTTCAAAGGGGCCCCCAGGCAAACGGGACTCAGGGCTGAACGCCTCCCGACAAATAGATACCCAATTGCGAAAATCGGCAAACTTCCTCTTCCCCTCCCCTCCCCCCCCCCCACACCACCCTGGCGGTTCTCCCCTCGACAAGACCATAGCTCCAGCTCCCGTTCCAGCACCTTTGCTCTTTGCGACCTTTAAAAAAGAAAAATCGGAGTCTTTTCTTTCTTTCCCTTTTCTTCTTTAATACAAGGGGGGAAAGAAAGCAAAGAAAAGCATCTGCAGCTCCTCCGTGCAATCTCCGCCCTTGGCCACCAGAGAGGAATAGAAAAAGACACCGAATTACCAAATATAACAGACAGAATCCCTCACCTCCCAAGATTCTAGACGGCTTCTGTTGAGTGGGCACGCCCCCTGCTTCTGCCGTCCTTTTTTTTTGTGTGTTTGTTTGTTGTTGTTTTTTAATCTTGGGGGGCGCGCGGCATGTCGTTTTCAATCACAGAGCTAGATAATACGGTTCGGGCCTTCTATGAAGGGAAAGGTGATGTTGTATGTGTTCTTCTTATTTTCTATCTTCTTAGTCCCTTTTGTTTCAAAATTTTGGTCCTATCTCCAGATCTATGTCGATAGATACAATGGATAACTCCCACAAAAAAGCTAAGGGGAAGCAACGAACGAGTCCCAGAGGAGGAGCAGCTTCTTCAAGTGTGTGGCATTTTGCTAATTACGTTTCTCTCTTATGCAGCAAAAACAAGCCGAATATGCCTTGACTGAGGTGACTATCCCATCCCTGCCCGCCATTTCTTCTTGACCCTCCCCAGTTCGATTTGATATTTGGTGAAACGGCTTTTTATCTGACATAACTTTGGGGGAACTACAGTTCAAGCAAAATCCCGATGCATGGCTCGTCGTCGCAGACATCCTTCAACAATCCGGATATGTCTACACGAAATGTAAAAAATGACCCCGTACAGCTCTTGCATTATACTACGCGTCCGGGGGACATGTTGTGGGCTAATTTGTTGCCATAGATCTCGGTTTACAGGTATTGGATGATCTTATCACGACAAGATGGAATATCCTTCCGCTTGTGCAACGTCAAGGTAGCTAGATATTCCCATCTTGTCTATCTTTTTCCTTCGTCTTTATTTGCAGTGGCTAAATTTTAACCTGCATTACCAGGTATCCGCAATTTTATCTGCGAATGCATCATCGAGCATTCCAATACGGAGGAGAAACTAAAGAATGAAAGGGCATTCCTTAACAAGCTCAATCTCGTGCTGGTATCCATATTGAAACAGGATTGGCCGGATAACTGGCCGAATTTCATCAAAGAGATCACCGAGGCATCGCCTGCCAATCTGTCTGTTTGTGAAAATAACATGGCCATATTCCGGCTGCTATCGGAAGAAGTGTTCGATTTCTCTCAGGACCAGATGATCTCCGAAAAGGCCAAGCGCCTGAAGACGGCGATGTGCAATGAATTCCCTCTGATTTTCAACCTCTTTTCCCAAATTCTGGCAGAAGCGCACCAGAGCAGTCTCATCAAAGCCACGTTAGAAACATTACTTCGCTTTTTGAACTGGATTCCGCTAGGATATGCCTTCGATCAGAAGATCATCAGCAAATTGCTTGAGAGGTTTTTGATGGTGCCCGATTTCATGAACTTGACACTCAAGTGTCTAACAGAGATTGGGAGTGTGCAAATTGGGTCGCAGTATCTATTTGACGAGACGCTTGTGCAGATGTTTACGAATACAATGGTGAAGGTATCGGAAATGATCCCCTCGCCGATGGATCTCAAGCAAACATATGCCACAAGCAACTCTCGTGAACAAGAGTTTATTCTGAATTTAACCCTCTTCCTTTGTAACTTCTTCAGCGTTCACCTAAATGTAGGTTTTAACCCTTTCATCTAACCCGCCGTCTTTTCTGGTGATTGAAGATCCTAATGCTGACTGTTCCTGATACCTCATTCGTTCTTTTTTATTTTTAGCTCCTCGAAAAACTACCCGATACCAATATCCTCATCCGTGCGCATTATTACCTTATCTGCATTAGCAAGATCGATGACAGGGAAATTTTCAAGATCTGCCTCGAGTACTGGACAAAGCTAGTGCAGGAATTGTATGAGGAAATGCAACAGCTCCCGATCACAGATATCAACCCCTTAGTCAATATGGGCGTCAGCGGCCTTTCGAATGGAGGGGCTCCGAATCCTAGCACCCTAGCCAACTACCCCCTCCGAAAACACAAATATCAGGAGGTCCTATCAGAGCTGAGGGTAGTGATGATAGAGAAGATGGTGAGGCCTGAGGAAGTTCTAATCGTGGAAAATGATGAGGGTGAAATTGTGCGTGAATTCGTCAAAGAGAGTGACACCATTCAACTCTACAAGACCACGCGGGAGTGTCTGGTATACCTGACCCATTTGGACGTGGTGGACACTGAAAACATTATGGCGGATAAATTGGCCAAGCAAGTGGACGGCTCCGAATGGTCATGGGCGAACTGCAATACGCTGTGCTGGGCGATCGGCTCCATATCCGGCGCGATGAATGAGGAGACCGAAAAACGCTTTCTCGTCACCGTTATCAAAGACCTGCTTGGCCTGACGGAAATGAAACGGGGCAAAGACAACAAGGCTGTCGTGGCGAGTAATATCATGTACATAGTTGGACAGTATCCTCGGTTTTTAAAGGCGCATTGGAAATTTTTGAAGACGGTAGTGAACAAGCTGTTCGAGTTCATGCATGAGACGCATGAAGGTGAGTCTTTTCGATCCGTGATCCCCAGCAAAGAAAAGGAGCTCATATGAAAAAAATCCAATAGGTGTCCAGGATATGGCCTGCGATACGTTTATCAAAATTGCCAACAAGTGCAAGCGCCATTTCGTCGCTCTTCAACCTGGCGAGAGCGAGCCGTTTATCGAAGAAATCGTCCGAACTATGCGGAAAATCACCTGCGACCTCTCCCCACAACAAATTCATACCTTCTACGAGGCCTGTGGCTATATGATTTCAGCGCAGGGCCAGAAGAGCCTTCAAGATCGGCTGATTGAGAACCTTATGGCGCTTCCGAATTCAGCCTGGGATGCGATTATCAGCCAAGCCACGCAGAATCCATCCATTCTGGAAGATCCGGAGACCATCAAGATTATTGGTAATATTATGAAGACGAACGTTGCCGCGTGTTCGTCAATTGGGAGTTTCTTCGACTCACAGATAGGCCGTATCTATCATGATATGCTCAATATGTATAGAGCGACAAGCCCACTTATATCTGATGCTGTTGCGAGGGGTGGTGAGTTCTTTCCCTTGTTTTAATAGCTAATTATGAGTTTGTCCGATATTAACCCCATTTTTTACCATTCAGGAGAAAATGCCACAAAAATGCCCAAGGTTCGGGGCCTGCGGACGATCAAGAAGGAGATCCTGAAGCTTATAGGCACCTACGTGGAAAAGGCAGACGATTTGGAAATGGTTAATACCAATATGGTACCTCCTTTGTTGGATGCTGTCCTTGTGGATTACAACAACAATGTTCCCGATGCTCGGGAAGCTGAGGTCCTCAACGTTATGACAACCCTCATCCACAAACTTCATGTAAGTCCTCTTCTTCTATTGTCCTTCGACAGGACTCATTCCACTCCATTTGCAGCAAAGCTAACAATACGACAGAATCTTATGGACGACAAAGTTCCCCTTATCATGGAATGTGTATTCGCATGTACGCAAGCAATGCTGGACGCCGACTCCCACAAATATCCCGAACACTACGTGGAGCACTTCAAGCTCCTCCAGGCCATTAATCTTTACTGTTTCCCCTCCCTCATACGACTCAGCGAAAACCAATTCAAGTATGTAATCGAATCGGTCGAGAAGGCGAGCAAGCATGATGACAGAGAGGTGGAAAATACCGCCTTGACAATATTCCTTGAGCTGGTGAATAATATGACCGAAACGGACCCTCAAATATCGAGCCATTTCTTCAAGCAATTTTACATGCCTATCCTTCAAAATGTCTTTGCCGTTCTTACTGATAGTAGTCATAAAGCTGGTATGTCCATTCGATTTTTTCCCCCTTGTCCTCGGTGCCGAATATAGGGGGTAGTGCGTTAAATCTGTTCCCAATTTTGCTAATTTCCGTTTTCTGTTTTATAGGGTTCAAAAACCAGGCTATGCTTCTTTCTCGTATGCTTTATCTTGTCAAAATCGACAAGATCCCCGGGCGCATACTTCCGGCGGATGAAACGGACCAAAGTTCCAATAGAGACCTCCTAACGGCATATTTGAAGAAGAATCTTACGTTCCTGAATCTAAATCAGTGAGTAATAGCTTAAGCTAGATATATAGCATAGCCTTCATCTTTCTCTGTGTCTCTGCAGCGCATTCCTAATCATTATACATTAAACCCCACAGATCCCAAATAGATAAATTCGTTGACGGCCTCTTTGATTTCAACGACGATTTCAACAAATTCAAAACGCACCTTCGCGACTTCTTAATCTCCCTAAAAGAATTTGCTGGCGACAACGCCGAGTTATATGCCGAGGAGCGCGAGCAGGCGCTTCGAGACGCCAAGATGGCCGAGCGGGATCGGCAGATGAAAGTTGGTGGACTGTTGAAGCCGGCTGAGATGGATCAGGAGGAGGAGTTGTGACTGGACGAAGAGCTCCGGGCAGAAGTTGCTCCAGCGGGTGTGCAGGTGGAGGTGGGGGATTTTACAGTTTCTTCCCAGTCGCCTATTTCTTCCTCCCTTTCTCACCATCGTCAATCAGCAGCGGGCACAGATCATAATAAGGATGGCTTAGATGGTTGGGCCTTGTACCGCTGTTGACTACTTGTTTGTTTACTTCTTTTTTTCTTTTTTTTTTACAAAAAAAGATATCAGATAACATCAGAGAATCAGAAAAATAGGAAAGTTTTTTTTGAAGTTTTTCACGATGATCGGTAGCGATTTCAAGTTATCATTTGGTTGATTGGTATTTTTCTCTCCCTCTTTTCTTTTCTTTTCTTCTTCTTTTATATTTGCTCTCTGGACCTTTCCTACTTTAAAATAATGGAAAACAGAAGAGGGAGCCGCTCAGCTCAGCTCAATGATGCGTACCTGTTCCACAGCTTGGTCGGTGGAAGTTTTTCAAAGGGTCAGGGTTCTTTTTATGTTGTATGGAGAAGAGGACTGACTTCCTCTGTTTTACCTTGACGCGATACCGTTACTGCTGCCGCTGATACCTGTACTAGGATATTATTTTGTTTTACTATCCAAGGTTAATAATAATGGCTGGTTTAAAAATGATTGAGGAAAAAGCGGATGCTGGCTGCATTCAGTCAGACCTTCAAAAAAGAAAAGTTATACAATGAAAATGGGGGAGGAGAGAAAGAGTGGAAATGACAAAGGAACTCGAAGTGACCGGATTGGAATTGTTATATTCTTTATTTTTATTTTTATTTTTTTTACATTTTTCAGAAAAATTTAATTGATTCCCCCTGGGAAGAAAAGATATTTAGTTATTTGATCCCCGGTTCAATCGTGCTAGAACTCCTTGTAAAACATGCAATCCTGTAGGAAGGCTTTACCACTACGCCAAAAAAGACCAATCCTTAAGGTAGCCACCTATTCCTCAAGAGATATATATATATACATATATACATGCATGATTCACACTCCTTCCACTGTAACCCGCGAGTCAATTTTTCCTATGAGATGATCCACGTGACTGCCAGAACTGGATACCAACCTCTCATACTTGCCACTCTTCCAATCCAACACAGGATTTATATGATATACGATACATCCAACACAGCCCGCCATTCCTCCAAGTGAACCCGTGATATTCCTACACGCCCCTTCGCGTCACATACCGCGCACCCGCTCTACCAATCCTTTATCAATCTCAGCGCGATCTAGCCCCTCTTGGGGACAGCAGCCATACAATGTCTAGAGACAGAGGAGCAATGACGCAAAGGCTTCGTACAGCGGGGGCCACCAGCAGCACCAGCACAATTACCCAAGGGGAGACGACTGGCGGGCTGCAACAACAACACCAACAACAACGACAGTTTATAATAACAGGGCGCTTGAGGTTAAGAGCTGAGGCGGATAATACGGCGGAAACGGCATCGGGGACGGGGACGGATCAGGTTACTAGAAGGAGCATACGCTGGGCGGAGGATGTGGTAGACAATGAGGGATTGGGGAGGAAGAGTTCGAAGGGTGTGTAGATGTCAATTTTCTTCTTCTTCTTCTTTTTATCACTTGGGAATCCCTTTAAATGCAGCGGGTTTTCCGCTCTTTGATCTCCTTCAAGCTGCATATCTCATAGCCCCGTCGTCATTCAGGCTCCACTTCCTTTCCCCATCCCCCCTGCCTCCACCAGTCAACCAACCAATTAATCCATCAGTCATTAACTTCGTTGTCTAGTCTGCTGCATCTACCATAAAGCCCGGCCGGTAGGCGAAAGTAGCTCCGAATCCTCGTCAGACTCTTCTTCAGACTCCGGTGACAGCGACAGCGACAGCGATGCTGACACTGGCGAAGCCAGGATGGCCAGTGGCCGCCTACCTGCTAACCGTATGCATTGTCACCAGCATAGGCTGCACGATACTAGCAGCTCTCAGCAAGATGGACCTTCGGGACATGAAGGGTGTGATGACAGTCATGCTGGGACCGATAGCGACAACTGTTGCGATAGCGGTAGCAGTGATGCGAATAAACGCAGGCAGATACAGATACATCGTCAGCATCGTCAGCGGCGGCCAAACGCGTATGAGCGTATGCCGAAGTTTCGCTCTAAGAAAAAGGAATGAATATGGCAGTACGATAAAGAGAAGGGCAAAAAGCAGGGAGGACTGCAGGGCAGTAGTCCGTCGCCGTCAATTTTGAAACATATTTCCGCAATTCAGTTTTCAAAAAGTTCCAGAGCTTTTTGCGAGGGACTCTGGTTATTCTCTAATAAGCCATATCCCTTCCCCCACCCCGCGGGTCTTCTTCTTTGCCCTTCCTACGGTTGACCAGTAAATCCTCTGGAACTCTTTTTGCACCATATGTTTTCTTTTATGGGACGAATGAATGTGTTATGATTTGCATTGATGGGTTTTTGTGTGCGGGGCGGACATGTGCACATACAGGCATACAAACAAACATGGGGAATTGGCGTCCCCGTGATTCTTTAGGTAGGGAGCATTATCCTCGTCTCCCTATACGTTCTCTCGCTTCGTCTTTTTGTTTTGGTCAAGTACAAAGCCCCTCCTTGGTGGTTCAAGACCCCGTGTGCGTCGTATAGCGCACCGATAGAGTGAGTTAGAAATACCAATGTATATACATACCATTTTGATGACCCCAGAACGATCGAGGATTTCGCAACTTTCTTCTTACTTTTTATTTTTATTTTTATTTATTTATTTATTTTTGGCTTAATCCCACGTTTGATTGAGCCCATCCCATACATTTCCGACGGTTTTTTCTTCTACTGATGAAAGAAGAACATGTTCAGGAAAGTAGGCTAGCATGGTCTTGGGGTATCACATATGTATGTACTGTATAATGCGCCTCTCTATCATTTTTCGTTGATGTAAAAAATATAGAAAAAAAAACGAGAAGGTATTTTTTGTGAACTGTGCTCAGACAAACAATTGCTTATTAGGCTCAAACACCGCTCAAGTTTTGGCTTTTTATCTCCGCTAGGGAGAAAAAACGCACCGTAATAGCAAGGCAAGACAAAAAGAGGAAAGGAAGGGAACTGCTTAAGAAGGGTAATCTAATAGGGAATGGTGTAAGGATGGGCGTTATGGGTATTATAAATTATTAAAAACAACATACATGAAAGGAAAAGTAATCAGGAGTCAGTCGTCCTTACAACGGCTTAGATCCTCAATCAACCATCCCTCCCTCTCCGCTTCCAAATTCAACCAGAGTGGTAAAAGTGAAGAAATTTATATATATCGTCCGAAGTATCTTTCACAGCATCATACTCCGCCGCCTCGATGTCGCAAGTCGCTCTACCCTCTTAACATCGGATGCCCCTTCATGCCCATCGAGGAACACATCATGATCGAATTCGGACGCGCCCTTCATGGATCGTAGATTGGAAGAGGAGGTGGTGGATGAGGAAGAAGCATACTGGTGATAATCGTCACTCCGTTTGTTACTCGCCTTGACCCTTGCCGATTCCAGTACTGCCTCGGCGTCCACGGCGTTTTCTTTTGCGAGAGTAGTAGAACTTTGACTTCTACGTGACCTTGAGTGGGTTCCACTAGTAGCGGGATTGGAGGAATGCCGTCGAGAAGTCCGAGTCGAACTATTCCGAAGACCAACATCTTGTTCATAATCGACGGAGCTTTCAGAAACATCTCTCTCTCGATTGCTTCTCCCTTTACTTCCCGCCATAAGAGTTGATATAGCCACGCTTGACGTCGACGGACCCGTTTCTGGGGTAGTTACGAAGTCGAATTTATTTGCGGAGAGTGTCCGGCGTTTCCTGTTTGCGGTGACATTGGACGGCAAGTCAATCATCATATTTCGGTCTTTTCCTCCGAGAAAACTCGCACATGAATCATTATACGCCATTGAAGATGCATAAGAATCATGGCTATTTCCTTCACCACACCTTTCCTTGGCCAAGTCGAGATCAGACTTCGAAGATCTCCTGAAGCGAGCATCACCACTAACAGCATCTACAAGCTCCTTAGTAGGCCGCCGCATTTTATCCCTAAGATTTGGCTCTGCGTAGCTTATAGAGCCACGAGACCGGCGGGGCGGACGAGTCATCCCAATCGCCGGTACGGGTGACGTATCTCTTGGTTCTAAACGAGTTTCAGAGGGATTCGTAGATGCAAAAGAAGTGGTATCACCTTCAGCAAGGAGACTGTGGGTAATGTCCCTGTTTTCCTCGGCGGGAGGTTGCTCCGGCATTATGTTAATATCTACAACATCCTGCTTCGTCTGTTTGATGGTAGACGGTACCGCCCGAATCGATTTGTCAATCGCATCGTGGCTTCTATTCCTTGGGAGTTTAGGATTAGGTTTCGGGATATCCTTTTCCCAATCTCCAGTGCCGGAATTCTTTTTGGTAGGAGAAGAGGTCCTTTGAGTGATATTTGTGCTTTCTATGTATCAACATATTAGCCTAGTTCTTGAAATAACGGGTATGGTTGAAGCATACTTGGCCCTAGAGCACGACGAACAGTGGTTCTCTCCACTTTTCGACTTTCCGGCTTGCTCGCGTTGGTTTTCGTTGGTGTTTTTTCGAATTCTACGCTGGTGTGTCTTGAAGTGTAGTTGGATGCTCCAGCTAGTCGAGTGTATTGGAAATCATCATGGTGATTGAAGGGTTGGGACATCAAGTCATCATCATCCCGTACGCTAAGTTTGCGCTTTGATCCGGATTTTGAAATATGTATCGGCACAAAATCTTGCTCATTGGTTTCAACATCCTTACTTCGAGGGGTACTGTTTAGCAGGGAACTATCCCTTTTGCTTCTCCTCGCTCCCAAGTTCGACATGGACGGCGAGGGTTGAATTGGGTTTTCGTTGGCCGTGGAAATTGTCGAGGACTCTTCATCCGCCGGGGGATCCATCGTCTTCGACATTGTTGGTTGTGGAATTGGCGTGGAAGTTACACCAGGCGAATCGTTTTCTCCACCCTCAATACCTACTAGATCGGCAAAATCCTCACTTCTGTAAATTCCATTAGCATACCCATCTTGGAGATGAGGGTCAAATCATAGTATATCCTTACTCTAGCGTTAATCTAGGGTAAAATTTGTCCTCCATAATAGCAGGAAGTCGGCTCTCATCCGTCACCTGCCGAGCAGCTTTCATTAAAGACCTCCGACGAGCCGTTTCCGGAGAAATTTGGAACTCTCCATCAATGGATCTTCGCTTTGGCTTGGAGAGCAAACCTCTTCTTCGAGGCAATGAACCCAAGTCTGCAATCAAGCTTCCAAATTCAGCCAGCTTTGCATCCAATTGCGATTTCAGATTATCGATTTCACAGCCCAATTGTCCATCATGTTTCAACTTTTCAAGTTCTTGATTCGCAGCAATGGCTTCTTCACGGAGGGCCGCATTTTCCACAAGGAGGCGAGAGACTTCGGATTCCAGAGTGCGTATGCGGAGGGACTGTATAGAGTTCGCACGGGCAATTTCGCGATTTTGCCTTATGAACCGACGTTTTACTAGTAAGAGTTCCCAAGTCAGTGGGACATCTTTGGAGACTCATAAACATAGAGGATCCGATAAGGACATACAAGACTCGACGGATTCTGCAGCCGCGGGGAGATCATTCAACCTCGCCATAGTTGTAGGTTGTGAAGAGTCAATTGTCGAGTCAAAACTGGTAAAAGAGGAGTGAAACAGAACAAAGCTGGTTGGGACATTAATTATAGGCAGGTTAGGGAATCGGTTAAAAATAAGCCAAATAGTTATTATCCCGGAGTTCTGGTTTCGACTTCTCTGCAGTCGGAGGTCGTTGGAAAATGTTGGACTGATTTCGACGTTTGCTGTGGCGAGGCGACAAAAACAATAACGAGCGGCTTTGTTGACATTTGACCAGAAGCAGTTAGTCTGGTTGCTGGAATAGACAAATGGGTCACGTGTTGATATCGCTTATCATGTTATCCTCCTCAACATTCATCATGAATTTGGCGAGTTGCACCAAACAAGTCCAGTTGACGTTGCTTCCTCATAGAATGCTGGAAGGCAATGTCCAGGCCAACGGCATTTTCCTCCGCGGGGACTTCTTCTTCCCTTCGCCAGTCCTCAATTAACCCTCTTTCCTCGCAGCAATCATCTCCTCTCGCAGCCCGAATAGCATCCAAAAAACTCGAGCTTGAAAACCTCAGGCAGCTCCGTGATGTGAGCGGCGCATTGGCATCACAAATGGAGGAACTGGGAGAGAAGTTGGCTACTCTCAAAGATGGGACTGAAGGTTGGCTTGCATGCATATCCCCCCCTGGATGAATGAAAAGATACTCTCTGGCGCAAAGAAAAAACTAACCATTGATGTCAATCAGCGGTGGCATATGTTATGGCTAATTGGGGCAATGTTCTCAGTGCAATCAGCATGGCATCCAGTGAGTTCACGAAAATAAACTGATACAAAATATACAGAGGCTGATTGTAGATATTTAGCCAAAGTAGCTGCTGCAAGTGAACGCGGTCCTCATAGCGACAGAAAGGAAACTGAGAAAAACGACCAACAACAAATCCCTCTTCCGTCAACACTGGTTCGAATCCCAGCCGAATAGCCAGGCACATCGCAAATATCTGGAAGGATCCACTGGCCTGAGCATGGATGTAGATGATTAAATGCTGTGATGATTCCATTTTTACACCTTCGTACTGTACATGTACTGTACGACATTATATGTTTAGCATGCCCGGGTTGTATAGGCGTTCTATGTAGATAGATTTAATCGAAGATAAAGAGGCAATGGGTATATGACAGTTTATGAGGATTTATTTTGAACGTTCTCGTCCAGATTTGTTTTGTGCAAACCAAGATTGGAGGCGGAACAGTCAATCATCACGAGGACTGATAGTGCAACCATGAAATCATATGGCATTTATTTTCCTTCGGTGACCTCTATTCCACTGATTCCACAATGCGGGGTGATCTATGGGGGGAAACAAGATACGATGCCTTATTGAGCGGGCCGTACCCACCGCCCAGACACTAGCCACGGTTGGTTGCCCTATCAACAGCGTCCTTTGCGTCCAGCGTCAATTCCCCCTTATTTATATCACACTTGTTCCCGATCATCCAGCCCTCTGTGAAGCCTCCAAGAAGCCTTGGAACTCCCTTCTGTTGGCCTGCCTCTGGCTAGTTTCATAGCCCATATTTAATTGACATAACGCTACGGGAATTATTTGCGTAATCTCTTGTTCTCGGTGATACGGGATTCACTGTCCAAGCCGTCTGCCAGACCAACAAAATACAATTGAGACTGGGAGACATACAGTGAAATGGTTCTAATTCTAGATGTCAAGACCAGGCTACCATTCATCGATCTAGCTCAATATTCCCAGAACACAGTCATAGTTCTATAATGCCTTACATCACACGCGCTGTTTCGCGCCGCAACAACACTCATGATATAAAGAACCCTACAAACCCACTCTATACTTCTTCTGTTGAAGCTTCGAATATTACATCAAAACTTGACAGTGTACGGAATCCTCTCGGAGAAACAACTGGTAATTACCACTCTACTCCGATCCCGCCAAAGAAAATACCCATCTCCTCAAAAGTGACACGACCAACAGACGAGATTGCCAATAATAACCATACTACAAGACCGATGGTTGTGAAAAGATCTCGAAGCATCAAAGACCTCATAAACCCGGAAGAACTTGGGATAAAGGTATTTAGGACTACATTGTTGAGTGGAGTCGACAGAGACGACATCCAAACCCCTCCCACCTGCGCCAACAGCAACGACATGGAAGACAGTCAACGAAGACAAAAAGGCGGGTAAAAACTTGATTTTGTTGGTTTCTATGACCCTTTTTTGATTGCTTTTATTTTGATTACTTGGGATACTATGTTAAACGTATACACTAACAGATACCTTCAGTAGATATAATATCCCCAAACCCAATGTCCCAAGCCGTAGGGGAACAAATTTCCCCCAAAACGCAACCTCCACAGCTAGTTCCATCGCAAATTGCCCAGACTCCACGGTTCGATCCAGAGTTGCATAAAAGTCCGGTAAAGGAGGGACTAGCTAGCGATGACGAGGATTCATTCGTGCAATCCATTATTTCACGTTCAGCTTTCAAATCAAATAACAATGGCAAATGGGCAGATCAGGCCGCACGATCCATGCCATATACGTCTCATTGCCAGGCCAGAGATTTCCAGGAATTCGAGGACCCCTTGGAGGCTATAGATGCCCTTGAAGATGCTCTTGAACAGATTGGACAATCCCTGCCGGTCATGGAGGAGAACGGGCTTGACTCTCCTGTGAGAGCAAGTACTCCAACTGACGGAAACCATGTCTCGCGAAGCAATGGAACAAACATAGCTTCCAAGAAGCATAATTCTACCCTCCAGAGCCAACATATCGAAAATGGGTCGAGGTCACGACTTACAGGAGCAAAGCAATCTCAACCGCTGTCCATGAGACCTAAGCTATCGTCCGTCACTACGTCACATTCAACGAAGAACTCGGATCGGGTTGCAAGTAAATCCGGCCCTTCAGGATCTCGCCGTATCAGTATATCCAGAAAAAGCAGCCATTCTAACCTACCTTCGAATACCACGTCAACACTGACGTCCCGGGCAAATAAGACCCGGGCAAATTCCACCGCCATTGCTAGCATATCAAAACCTGGATTTACACCATCTAAATCTACCAAGCCGCCCACACGCCCAACATTTGAATTGCCAGGAGAAGCCATATCCAGGCGCCAGAAAGCGCAGCGGGAAGAGCGATTGAAGCAGGAAGAACAAGAACTACAGCGACGGCGAGAGTTTAAGGCGAGGACGCCCCGAAACTACTCTTCGCCATCCTTTCCGGTGAAGGAAACGATTGCAAGCCGGAGTCGCACGACACTTAAAGCAGAGGAAGCGTTAAACATAATAAACGCCCACCCTGATAACTCTAAAAGGCATACATCATTGAACTCGACAAGGGCTAGCAGGCCTGAGTCTACCCGAACCAGCTCTTTAGGTACTGCTATGACAAGGAGTGCCGCGTCCAGTCATACGCAGCCAGGCACGAATGCTACAGGGAAATCAGTGACGACGTCCGCAAGTACTCCAGCACGACCTGCGAATCAGGACATTGCAAATGGGGTTTCAAGCCCGCCCAACAAATCCCCCGGAAAGGATCGCGATAAGCAGCGAAGTGAGATGTCACCAGTTTCGTCTTCCAGATCCCCAATCACCCCTGCGACATCCTGCCCGAGGGCGGCTGATGCCACACCCCTCGTGCAAAGATCGCGCGGGAAGGAGATTTTTGCGCGCGACCGGATTCATGAAATTGAACGAGACCGCGAAAGGCGGGAGAAGGAGGAGGCGGCGAGAAGAGCACGGACTGAAGCGGCGGAGCGCGGCAGGATAGCTAGCCGCGAATGGGCGGAGAGGCAAAAACTGAAGTTGAAATTGGCCAGGAAGAGTCAGAGCGATTTGCCACGAGGCGAGATGGGTGGATAGAATGATGGGGCCGATGAAATTGAGACTTGCGAGGTTTCTTAACGAGTTGGCGCTGTATATCCGCCGTCCACTGTGCCAGCTGGGAGTTAAGGTTGATTGCTTGTATATTTTTTAATCACAATTTGCTGTTTTTGCCGCGAGGAGTTTATAGGAGGGGAGGGGGATGTATGTGTGTGTGTGCGACGACTGCCACACCTGTCTTTCTCTGGCAATGGAGTTACCGAGCTAGGGATTCTGCGTGGGATGCTTTTAAAATCCAATTCCATGTCTGCGTTGTATTATTAACAAATTATGTCGAGCCAGGGGTAAATAAATGGACGTTATCCGCAACTGACCGATCCTTCAACTTCTCATAAAAGAATAAAGGGAGAGATAAGAGACAATTAATCGACCAGGCAGAAATAAAGAAAAAACCCCTTCCCATCACCACAAACTCGAAAGGCGAACAGACATAATTTCAAAAACAAAACCCCCGTAAGAGCCGGTAATGTCGTCAATGACAGGCAAATCTCATCCTTGTATTTTATTTCCACGCCACGAAACGAGTTCTACGAACTAAATTAAGCTGTGATCTTATGATCATACTTTTTTTTATTTTTTATTTTTTTTTCCAATCCCTCCTTTGTTTGCCTCCATCAAACCCAAACAGCCGTCAGCTGGCCCTGCAGAGAAAAAAACCCAGCGAGGAGCTAAGCTAGCTCGCAGCCTTCGATCGCGAGAAAGCCACATACGTCACTTTGCTGAAGAAATCTGTTTCGCGCCTTGTGATGAAGAAAAGACGAGAAGGGGAAAGAAGAAAAGAAAGGGGAGGAAAAGGGAAAAAAAAGAAAAAAGAGAAGAAAAGAAAAGAAAAGAAAAGAAAAGAAAATCTTGCTGCGTCGTCCCTGACAGGTGAGCCCGGATGATATAGTAAATTCGGTCTCTTGAAGAAAATTTGAACTCTTAAATGGACGTGGGTAGAACGGTCTTTTGATCTGAATGGATGAGAGTGCATGAGTGAGGAATGAACGTCATTAGCAAGGTATCAGATTGAGTTGATAAAGTTCGTGGAGTGGACGTAACGATCTGCGTAAAGAGGTTAGTTAACCTGTCCATCTCTCTGTATCTAGAAAGAAGCCCAGGCACCTACAAGTACTTAGGACCTACCAACTTTCCACCACATCCAATTGTGCATTACTATGACGCGCGGGACTACATCTATACAATCGGAGTAGGCTGCCTCATTACCGGAGAGAATTACGCTCCCTAAGCATGCTAGTGAATGAAACGTGCTTCCTTTGCGTACGCTGCGTGGTGGCCATGCTTTTTGGCTTCGAAGCTCCCTGAGGATACTCTTTAAGCACCGGCGGGATCCTCTAGACTCGACCTGCAGGCCTTCAGGAGCAGTCATTATTCCATACGTCTC